>NC_091566.1:30801006-30833506 GCF_042767895.1 Penaeus vannamei | reverse complement strand
GCTGGCAACTGTCATGGCACCGGAAGTGGCAGATGGCTTCAGGAGCGTGTACCAGTTAGTATCCAATGGGTGGTGGAAAGTTTTACTGTTTTTCTTGCAAATAGGACAAAGAAGGAAAGAACAGGAAAACACGTGAATATGTAAAAGGCCTTTTCGCTATATTGCTTCTTCAGGGCATGCACATTAGTGAAATGTCTTTGGCATAATCTTGTAGTTTCCTGTTCCTCCCTTCGTGGTTCTGTTTGCATTATATTCGACGTGAATCCCGGTTTCTCTTAAATATATTCCTTGGCATAAATAAAATCGCGTTCTATATTATTACCTCTTGATACGGAAGGAAATAAATCAATCAAATATATGTATGTCACTTTAGATGAATAGTTTAATAGAGAATTAATTTCAAGGTTTGTTTTTGTAGGAATGTCAGTGAAATCGACGTGTTCCCCGCTGGCCTGGCGGAACATGCGGTCCCGGGCGGCCTCCTCGGACCCACCTTCTCCTGCATCATCGGACAGCAGTTTGCCAGCCTCAAGAAGGGGGACAGGTTCTGGTATGAGAATCTGCAACAGCCCAAGCCTTTTACTGCAGGTGGGTTATCATTTGAGGTAATAGGTAAAAAATAATAATAAAATAAAAAATAAAAATTATATATATATATTTATATATATATATATATATATATATATATATATATATATGTATGTATGTATGTATGTATGTATATGTATACATGTATGTATACATGTATATTCGGATATATAAATTTATATATGCATATGTATGTGTATGTATGCATGTGTATGTGTAGGCCTACATATGTATGTTTAAACGTTTATGTATGCATGTATATGTGTAAATGTATGTGTATATGCGTGTGTGTATGCATGCACATGTATATGTGTGTATATGTGTATATGCATATATGTATATGTGTATATGCATATATGTATATGTGTATATGCATATATGTATATGTGTATATGCATATATGTATATGTGTATATGCATATATGTATATGTGTATATGCATATATGTATATGTGTATATGCATATATGTATATGTGTATATGCATATATGTATATGTGTATATGCATATATGTATATGTGTATATGCATATATGTATATGTGTATATGCATATATGTATATGTGTATATGCATATATGTATATGTGTATATGCATATATGTATATGTGTATATGCATATATGTATGTGTATATGCATATATGTATATGTGTATATGCATATATGTATGTGTATATGCATATATGTATGTGTATATGCATATATGTATATGTGTATATGCATATATGAATATGCGTATATGTAAATGTATGTCTATGTATGTATATGTATATGCATATGTGTATATGTATATATGCATGTTTATGAATATGCGTATGCGTACATGTATGTGTATGTGTATATGCATATGTCTTTGTATATATATATGCGTATAAGCGCATGCGGTGTGTGTGTGTGTGTGTGTGTGTGTGTGTGTGTGTGTGTGTGTGTGTATGTTTCAAGTCTTTTAATTATGTATATACGCATGTATGCACATACATATGTATGCGTATGCGGGTGTGTATGCGTATATATGCATATACGTGTGTTTGTATGCGTTTGTGTGTCCGTGAGTTTTATTTCTTTTCTTTTTTCTCTCTTCGGCGCTTTAATCGGATCAAACTGAAACTTGCCTTGCAGAGCAACTCGCTTCTCTACGCAAGCTGGGTCTGGCAGCGTTGGTGTGCGAGCATACATCGGTGGAGTACCTTCAACCCAACCCCTTCCTCTCCACCGACACTACGGGGTCAGTCCTGCTAAGATTTGTTTGTGCAGATAACAAAAAGATTAATAGCTGAATTTCAGTCTTCAATCGTGTAATAATGCTTCTTATTCTGTCAGTTCCGATAACTCAATCAGCAACACCATTGTTTGTTTATTTTTCAGGAATACGCCACGGCGGTGCGCCACTTATCCGACACTGAATGCTAGACTCTGGAAGGAGGAAAAGAAAGAACCAGAGTAAGTATTTTGATTTGTTTATCGTCAGAGTAAGTAAGAGAGGTGACCTTGAAAGGAAATTGCAAAGGGGTTTTGAATGCTAAAATCATTTGAGTCCGTGTGCTGAACATGAAATATAAACTAAGCTGAATATCACACTTTTTGTATAGGATAAGACAGATTCGAAGCTTCAGTTCATTAAAAGACTTTTATCCAGAAAGGGATGCTGAAGCTAAACCGTCTTCGATATACATACGCCAATTCGAGCAGATACATCACATCTAACACCTAATTAATAGTATCCCACATATACAAACTGACGACTAAAGCGCCCATTTTCTCAACAGACCCGCGTCCGTGTGCAGGGGAGTGGGTGTGTGGAAGATACTCCCAGGCATAGACAAGTGGTGTACCCTCAACTGCCTGCAACACAGTGTTTCGTTCTGCCCGTCTTCACATTGTTATTGTTACTGAACACTAAGCATCGCCATCGCCTCTATACGGTGATGGTAGTGTTTCCGTGCCTTGGGCATTTCGAAACCAAATACCGTTGCTTGAACTCGAAATGTTTTAAACTGACGGGGTCTTTCAGTTGGGCATTAACTAATGGCTATGAAGTAATTTCATATACTTTTTTATGTTATTCCTGTATAATACCATGTCTGTGGTATCATTAGCTCATATGGTATTAGGTAATGGAACCGTCTGACAATATCAAGACACAATATTTTAATGTGACCGTGCCATACCTATGAAACTTTTTGTGTATGGTATGTGCAGAGGACTGTCTGGAGAAAAAAATCTCAAATATTAGAATATCTAATACCAGTATGGAGTACCGTAAGAAAAATCATGAAGTATTAATATGTGTATTACAATATTATGTAATAAAGGGATCATAAAGTAACTGTTGACATAATATATCAGTGCATGAATAGCCTTTTCTCATAGTTTTTATGCACAGAACTTTTTTTCTACGATCCCATTTTTGTCTAGGATAAGACTTTTCGAATATTAGGTTTATTGTGTGCCAATATTTGTGACAAACTATTTATATAATACAGTTTTTAACACATATGTTGTTTGTGTCTATGATCCTTTTCGCTGCAGAATTTTTGCATTAGCTTATACGAATTATTATTGCATATCAAAATATGCTTTGCTTGTTTTCATAATTTTGGAATACAGTAACTCCAACTTTTATTCTTAATGTGAATAACTGCAGTAGCTGTATGTCGTAGATGATCTTTCGATTTTTATTAACTTTTCATTGATTTGATAAAATGTTGATCTAATAAATTGTCGTAACTTTTGACCAAGAAACTAGTTCATTAGGATTGACTTGTTCGTTAAAGTACAGTAATTATGAATAAACTTGTACGGGAAGCTCGCGAATATGCAACTAATCAATGTTTTCTTGTGCAGTATTTCGTTTGTTTTGTATCAAACGAGTAACGGCACCGTATAAAAACAGATTTGAAATTTGACCGAGGACATTTAATCCAATCTCTCCAGTTCAAAAGCTTCCTTAATTTACCCTCAACTACTTATCGAATTTATATCAAATTAATCTACCTTAACCAACCAAAATTTTTATACAGCCCATAAGTCAACTTTTTTACCATTCTTTATTACAAATTTCCTCTTACTCCACTTTTAATCTACTCGCTTACCCGGGTTCGACAAACAAAGCTACAGACATATCCGCGCAGACCTGTAAAGTGACGTTAAAAGCGAGATGCAAAACGTGTGGCTTTGACTGCATCATGGAACATACACTGCTTTGCGTCCGCACCACGAATCGGGCTCAGTCGGGGTTCGAGACTCAGTTTGAATCATTTTATCACGCCATGACCTCTCCAGTCGTTTCTCCACTGCTACCGTCAATCTTGTTTCCTCCTATTCATTTATTTATTGAAAATTTTCTGTCGCATCAACATGTCATTGGCGGCATATGCAAAATATAGGAATTAGGGTGTGGCTTGGGGAGCGAAACCCCAAGTAAGGAAAGGTGAAACAATATGACAAAGTATTGTGGCAAAAAAGGTACAAAATGAATTAACAATTAGGACATGTTAGATGTCAAAGGTTGTAGAGCACCATAGGTTAGAATGGCAGTGGAATAAATATAAAACGCAGTATGATTGCCGTTCAGGCCTGGTAGAGCCAGTCTTTCATCCTTTCAGTACGGCTTCTACGCTTCAGGGCGTGAATATAAGAAGGGGATGAAGAGAAAGAAAGAAAAAGAAAGGAGACGAAAAGTCTATGCAAAATTATCTGTGGCGAGGGCTGAGGCCCAAGGTATAGGTGATCCCCTATATTAGCCCTCAGTGCTCGTCTCCCAAGTTCCCCCACGACAATATGTCTACCTACGATTTAGTAGCAATGACCCTCCTTTGGACAGGGATCAGCTGGTTCCTGGCCCATTGGAACATTGTCTGGAAAATTTAATCTCAGTCCTGTCGCCAACTTTGAGGTCGGTAATACGATTACTGTTACATAATTCGTAAGTGTTCAAGTGACCCGAATTTCTTTATCATTTAGAATTTTCTGTCATCTTGCTGGTCATACATTATTCTTAAATTAAAACAGGGAAGTCTCTAAATAACAGCGCAGTTTGCATTACTTGAAAAGAATAGCACGACTACAGTAGGTGAAATGGAAAAAATTGCCTTTAAGGGTATGCATTTTTACACAACGCTAGCAGTACACCTCAAGACATCCGTCTCTCATTAATAATCAAAAGGAATTTTTGTTTGCAATCACAGTTGTTAAATTCAGAGCAATATTTTTTTAAAGATTATTTCTCTGAATGTAATCTATTCACCTAACCTTCAAATCAAGTTTTATTCTTTATTTATTCGTAGTCCGAAAAAATAGGTTACATAAAATAAAGACCGTTTGAGACCCAACTTTATTCTGCAGTGCAGACATAAAATTAAATATAAAACTGCACAGTACCTCATAACAAGCATGTCATTAGAGATAAGTCCATATATTTATAAAATATAGTAATTATCTATCTTTTAGAATTTTAAATAAACTACAACTCAAGTCTAAACACATTACCTTTTATTTAAAGTTTGATTTTTGCTTATGAGTTTTGAAGAGAAAGAATGAGATTGCTTTTTTAATCATCTTGACAAAAAGAAATTTAAGCTGGCACAAAAGAGTGTTAGGTATCTTTTCATGACTAGGTGGCAATTGGCATGATATCACTTAATTTGTATAATACTGTCTATATATTCGTATATATATCAACATTACTTTTATGCCTAATAATTTTGATAATGGATATTGGATTACAATCTTCACTTTACCACAAGCAATATCAAAAATGTACACATTATGAGGAGGACTAAGAATGCAAGAGAAAGATCATCCAACACTGACTGTAGATCTCCCTTCAGAAGGAGAATACTCAAAGCACTGGTTCATACCCAACGAACTGTATCTTTCTATCACATATTGTATCCCACAGGCAAACTCTATACAACCAGAAGACTTGACCAACCTGGCAGAATCCGGTTTACTTAGCTTCTTCTCTGGTAATATCTGTATCTCGTGGCTCGTGGGGAGCAGGCAACTTCTCCCAAGAGGGCTCAACCCCCCAAATTTCTCGGCCGTACTGTGCAATGGTTCTGTCACTAGAGAACTTGCCGGAGGAGGCAATGTTCATGATCGCCTTGCTGGTCCAATCATTTGGATTCTGGTACAGCTTGTTGACAGAATCTTGGCATTTGATGTAAGATTCGAAGTCAGCGAACAGGAAGAAGCGATCATGATACATGAGGATGTTGACCAAGTCCTTGAATTGGTCAGGATTGCTTGGGGAGAAGAATCCACTGCTGATCTGATCAATGCACTGGCGCAGCTCTGGGAGGCGATTGTAATAATCATGAGCATTGTAACCACGGCGCTTGAGCTCTTCTACTTCCTCAACAGTCATGCCAAAGATGAAGATGTTCTCCTTGCCCATCTCTTCCATCATCTCAATATTTGCACCATCAAGAGTGCCAATTGTAAGTGCACCATTAAGCATGAACTTCATGTTGCCAGTACCAGAAGCTTCAGTTCCAGCTGTGGAGATCTGTTCTGAGAGATCAGCAGCTGGGATGATTTGTTCAGCTAGTGTAACTCGGTAGTTCTCCAGATACACAACCTTCAGTTTATCTCCAACAATAGGGTCATTATTCACTACACGACCTACAGCACAAATGAGACGGATGATCTGCTTAGCTGTGTGGTAGCCAGGGGCAGCTTTACCACCAATCATAACTGTGCGAGGTACAAATGGAGCTCCTGGGTTAGCCTTGATGCGGTTGTACATAGTAATAATGTGCAGACAGTTAAGCAACTGACGCTTATACTCATGAATACGCTTAACCTGAATATCAAACATGGAGGAGGGATTCACCTTAACACCATAATCCTGCTCAAGCTGTTTAGCAAGACGCATTTTGTTCTCTTGCTTTGCTGTTTGTACAGCACGGATGAAACCAGCATCCTTAGCAAGAGGCTTCAGCTTAGTAAGCTGATCAAGATGCACTACCCATTCTTCTCCAATCTTCTCTGCAATGACATCAGCAAGAGCTGGATTGCATAGTAAGAGCCAACGGCGAGGAGTAATACCATTGGTCTTGTTCTGGAATTTCTCAGGGTTCATTTCCGCGAAGTCTTTGAAGATGTCTCGCTTGATGATCTCGGAGTGAATGGCAGCCACACCGTTCACAGCATGAGAGCCCACAATGCAGAGATGAGCCATGTTGATTCTCTTTTCACCACACTCTTCCACCAGAGACATGCGCCTCACACGATCCATATCTCCAGGCCACCTGTCAGACAACCAATTATGAGCATATATAAAGTAGTTCAACTGCAAACATATCTTCTTACACTTCAAATTTAAGGATACCTCCTCTACTGTTTGTGTTTCTCCATTGCAAATCATTAACTAAAATTTAGTTTGAAATTTTGGCTCATAAAAATTGTCAAAATTCTTCTATTGAAGATCTTACCTCTTTGAGACCTCCTGCAGATGGAAATGGTTGATCTCGTAGATAATCTGGAGATGCCTTGGGAGAATGTGTTCCAGCATGCTAGTTGGCCAGCGCTCCAGAGCTTCCGGCAACACTGTGTGATTGGTGTATGCACAGGTCTTCACACAAATACCCCATGCCTTAGCCCATGAGAGACCTTCAATGTCAACCAAGATACGCATCAGTTCAGGAATGGCCAGGGAAGGATGAGTGTCATTCAGCTGGAGTGCTACCTGTAATAGGAACATACCACAACTTAAATTCTTATAACCAATTACTTGATTCCATTTTAATTAATGGTTGTGCTGTTCCTGAATTTAGGAGGTTCAACATAAAATATACTCCATGCACAACATATGCATATCTTTATATGGGAATGAACTTTGTGCTTTGCTTATTTCTATGTCACAGATATTATAAGTATTAAAGAAATCTAATACAGTTTAGCTAAATGAAGTTTTGGATGTCATTCATAACAAAAGTAAATTAGAAGAATCCATGCCTACATATTCCAAAGGCTAATTATAGATCAAGGCCCGGTCACATGATTGCAATATTCATGCAAAAAATTAAGAAAGCATTCAAAATTCTTCACGTTGAAATAAAAGTAAGAACCATACAACTACAAAGAGCAATCAGTTCTCAGGCAGCAAGTGCTATTTTTGCTCTATCTTTCATATCAAAGTATGTAACAGTGACTCTGGCCTTTCAAGTATTTATCGAGCCCAGTAAATATGAGGCAGCCTCAAAGAACAAAACTTTGACATCAAGTTTACTGTAGTTTTTATCTAGTTCCATTCACAAAGGGCTATTATGCTTGCAACAGAGGATGATTCTAAGTCAGGAGCCCAACATCTTTTTCAAAATGTTATCATTCCGAAGTACATAAACATCTTTAACTGAATGCTGAAAAATTCCTCACAGAGCAAGAGGATGTACATCTCTCAAAATAACTGTAAACACAAACAAAATCACTTACTTAAAAAAATGTAACATTGAAATAATTATCTTTAGCCACTGTCACAAAAAAAATATATACTTTTAAATCAGCTTTACTTACCTTCTCAGGGAATGTGTCGAAATCCGTGCGAACCTGGTCTTTTGAGCCAAACTTGGAGGCCTTGAAGCGTCTAATGATATCCTGAAGAGTGGCAGCAACCATGAAATATTCCTGCTTCAAGCGAAGCTCTTTACCCTCAAAGAAATTGTCGTTGGGGTACAAGACACGAGAGATGTTCTCAGCAAAGTTACGGTCAAGGACAGCCTGGATGTAGTCACCATCATTGACTGAAACACAATACTATCATATAATACAAAACATACTTGATCACTTCTTTTCAGTAACAATAGCAACTCAATCTTTATTTCATAGAGACATTTTTTATATTCAGAGGTTATAATCAGTACAAAAGAAAAAGTATACATCTCTTAGGTGCAATACTATCATAACAGCAACATAAAACTACCTTATATTTTAGAGTAAAATTATAGTTATAAAAAAAATAGAAGTATATAATTTTTAAACAGGTAACAAACATTTATAGAATTCTGGGATCACAATATAATACTATTTAATTTAATCAGAACACATGGGAAATAGAAGTTATTGTAACCAAATTTCCATTTGAAAAAAAGCAAATGGTTTCTTCTCCAGGCCTGTCATATTTATACTTACAGAACTTCAAATTGAAGTTATTGGGGGACTTGGCAGACCACAACCTCATGGTGTTTACTACATTGTTCTTGTATCCAGGGATAGGGTTATCATAAGGCATAGCAAACACAATCTGTAACATTAAGGTATAAAATGATTATCAGAACCAATACTGAGCAAAAAAAAAAAATAATAATAATCTTCATTAATATTATAAAATATCCAATAATTAAATTTGATGCATCACTGTTTCCCTATAAAATAGAGTTATCTTGTTTCTAATAAAACAAGATACATATTTAATTTACTTAATATTTAATTTATATTTACACAGAGGAGGCCACAAAAATGTTTCAAATTATCATCAATACCACCAGTGGCTCCCATTTGATCATCAAACATACTTCAACTTCAACTAACCTGAGTGTCAACCCACTTCTTGCCCTGGGGTGTGTCTTCTACACGTCCATAGAAATTAACTGGGATCATGTACTCTGGTCGTGCCTTCTCCCATGGGTTGCCAAACCGCAGCCAGTCATCAGGCTCCTCAACCTTTTAGGTATGAAAAATCATTAGAACTGCAGAAAGAAAAAACAAATAATATTTAAGGTATACACATCCACATGGGCCTCAGACCAACTGGCCAACAATATGTTTATAAATTTGTCAATTAAGCCAATGCTGATGGGAAAATGTTTCGTTCCCTTTCTTACTGTTTTGTTAATGTTTTAGCACATAGATGGCTCTGCCTGTGTTTAGCCACAAAGGAGTCAATTAGTAGATCTTTCAACCTCACCTTTCCTTGAAGTAGCAGGAAAACTCTTTTCTTACTAATGGTAACAATATCGACACTTATTTTTGTTATAAACATTATAATTACTATATTGTTACTGATATTGCTAACAGCAGTATTTGATGCTAATAACTATCAAAAATCAAGGAAAAGGGTAAACAGGTGAAACAGGTAATTCTCATAATTGACTCATTAGTGACTTAGTACTTGTAGAGCCATCTATATGTAAAAACAATAACTAAATAAAATACACCGTGGGCATGGCATGTACGCACATGCCATCACAGCGGCAAGTTATTAAACCCATCTATAACATGGAAATCAATATTCAATTAACGCAATTGGTCCAAGAACACATTTGGAAATTCAAACCCTCATCTCTCATATAACAAATATCAAATGGAACATTTCAACAATTTTTTTCCAGCTTACCTGCTCTCCATTTCGGATCTTCTGGGCAAAGATACCATATTCGTAACGGATGCCATAGCCATAGGCTGCCATACCCAAGGTAGCCATGGAATCCAGGAAGCACGCTGCCAACCGCCCGAGACCTCCATTGCCCAAGCCAGCATCCTCCTCCAGAGATTCAAGCTCCTCAATATCTAATCCAAGTTGATACAGAGCCTCATCACAAGCCGACTGAATGCCCAAGTTGATCATGGTGTTGGTCAGTGAGCGGCCCATGTAGTACTCCAAGGAGAGGTAGTACACACGCTGCAATACATGGAGAGAGTTCAGATGATTTACACATCTTTGATAAATAAAACATTCACATTATTTTAAGTGTGTTCATTATACCTATCTGTTAATCAGAATTCATGCAAGAGGAAATATATTTTTTGCTAGATTCTAACATGTGAATTTGCAACTATAAATGATGCAATTCCAATCAAAACAAATACAACCAGAAGCTCCCACATCTGGGACAGAACCATCATTTTTGGCAGTGATGAGTTTGCCAGATGGGATACCTTTCCCAACACAAGCTAGAAGCATAATTCAATATCTGATAGGGTGTTCCCATGTGGGCGCGTGCTAGTATGTGCGTGCGTGCGTGTGTCGGTGTGCGTGCGTGTGTCGGTGTGCGTGCGTGTGTCGGTGTGCGTGCGTGTGTCGGTGTGCGTGCGTGTGTCGGTGTGCGTGCGTGTGTCGGTGTGCGTGCGTGTGTCGGTGTGCGTGCGTGTGTCGGTGTGCGTGCGTGTGTCGGTGTGCGTGCGTGTGTCGGTGTGCGTGCGTGTGTCGGTGTGCGTGCGTGTGTCGGTGTGCGTGCGTGTGTCGGTGTGCGTGCGTGTGTCGGTGTGCGTGCGTGTGTCGGTGTGCGTGCGTGTGTCGGTGTGCGTGCGTGTGTCGGTGTGCGTGCGTGTGTCGGTGTGCGTGCGTGTGTCGGTGTGCGTGCGTGTGTCGGTGTGCGTGCGTGTGTCGGTGTGCGTGCGTGTGTCGGTGTGCGTGCGTGTGTCGGTGTGCGTGCGTGTGTCGGTGTGCGTGCGTGTGTCGGTGTGCGTGCGTGTGTCGGTGTGCGTGCGTGTGTCGGTGTGCGTGCGTGTGTCGGTGTGCGTGCGTGTGTCGGTGTGCGTGCGTGTGTCGGTGTGCGTGCGTGTGTCGGTGTGCGTGCGTGTGTCGGTGTGCGTGCGTGTGTCGGTGTGCGTGCGTGTGTCGGTGTGCGTGCGTGTGTCGGTGTGCGTGCGTGTGTCGGTGTGCGTGCGTGTGTCGGTGTGCGTGCGTGTGTCGGTGTGCGTGCGTGTGTCGGTGTGCGTGCGTGTGTCGGTGTGCGTGCGTGTCGGTGTGCGTGCGTGTGTCGGTGTGCGTGCGTGTGTCGGTGCGCGTGCGTGTGTCGGTGCGCGTGCGTGTGTCGGTGCGCGTGCGTGTGTCGGTGTGTGTGTGCGCGTGAAAGTGTATGCAAGTTTCACTGTGCGTGTACCCCTGTACTGTTCTACATGTTTCAGCAAAATTGTTGTTACATCTGTAACAATTCCACTTGACTTCCATTATCTCATTTATATATTTCCACGAGGGAGTTGAATGCTACTCGCACTACCCAGTCTTAATAATATGCCCAGCCCCTCATTAGAAAAAAAATAAAATCTGCTCACCTGTGCTAATATCATAGTCTACCCTTTAACATGCCAAATCAGGCACTTGTGCTTTCTCTTACCATAAATAACATTTATATGTACGCTTTATAAAGTAGGGACTTGCACCGTCGTCAACCGAGATATAAGGTTTAGCCACGTCTCTAACAACAATTACTACTACTACTACTACTACTACTACTACTACTACTACTACTACTACTACTAATTTTACTTAAAATTGGAAGTTTCAGTTTTGTTTGCGCGACCTATTCCAGCCTTGGTGTCTGCACTGCCTAGCCTGGCTTCATATAAAATCTTACAATCTATTCGACAATTTTTTTTTTTTTTTTTTTTTTTGAGTTGCGTGTTTAACTGCCCATTAATGTTTTTGAAATCTTAAGTTTCTCTTCTATAAATGCAAGAAATTCCTGTGAGAAAATTACTCTTACAGATGCACTGTTATCGTTTGCGAAAGTTAAAATTAATCTTCTCCCTTACATCTAGTTAAAAATACTATTCCTAATTAAATTTCTATGCCAATTATAAATTTCGTTTAACCTAACAACTTTGTACACGAAATAAACCGAACTAATCTACCAAACGTGTACCTCCGATCGCTTTAAAATACAAGATATGTCCATTATTATTCATTCAGATGGTTGCCAGCGCTTCTCCGTCGCCATGGTAACAGACATGGCGTGATCACGTGACATGATCAGCGAGTGTTCACATGATGCTGACACTTGTCGGTTGGACCGGGTTTAAGCAAGAGAAAATCTTAACGTCACTGAACTTCGCAATGACCACAACTCCCAGAAATAGTATTTATTATTTTTGGCACATATCTCACTCTACTATTACATTTATAGATAAAACTTCCCATAATTTCAATCCACCTTCCCGTAAAAAAATACAATCTATTACAATTTTACAAAAACATTATCCCCTTACACAAAAATTTCGAGCCACGAATCAAAAGACATCTTCCATAGACCTATAACCACCCGAGGCATCCAAAGCCGGCAAACTGGTCCTTATGGTCCAACTCGCGTTGTTCAGGCCGCCACACTCCCGAACACCTGCTACAACACGGCGATTTTATTTGGCTACATCGATCGATTTATTCCATGAAAAACACTCCTCAGTTCATAAAAATCTGTGAGCTTAACTTTTAAAAGTA
This sequence comes from Penaeus vannamei, assembly GCF_042767895.1. Taxonomy (NCBI): domain Eukaryota; kingdom Metazoa; phylum Arthropoda; class Malacostraca; order Decapoda; family Penaeidae; genus Penaeus; species Penaeus vannamei. Next base: position 30,820,759 of record NC_091566.1, on the reverse strand, counting down.
CGAAATCGGATACAGAGGCAAGGAGACAAGCCATTCCGAGCTGTATATTACGTGTGTGTAGAGACGAGGGCCTCCGTTGGGCAGTGTGTGTATTCGAGCGTAATGCCAAGGCTTGGGTTTAATTTGCGTCCGCGCGTTTTTTATTGCTTGTTTTCCGTTTTTTGCATGATGTACGGACATGGTGTCTCATCTGCCGACACACGCATCAAAATCGCAAAGAAGGCTGCAAGAGACACCGAAACCCTCAATTCACACAACCCGGCAAAACGAACAGACACAGAAAACGGGTCAAGACGAGCAACAGTGATGCAAGCGGACTCTCGACAGTGCTTATCTTCCCCTTTCCTGACCTACAACTGTTGTGTAACATGTGTAATTTACCTTCAACCCAGGGGCCGATGAACTCTTTCCTCCTACCCCGCCCCTGACCCCTGCCCACATAACGCTAGTGAGCAGAATCGTATGCTGAAACTTGGTGCTCTCTCTTTGACCTGATCCATTTACGTGCCAGCGATCGAACTTGTGATATCTAATAAAATTAAGTTCTGGGGAAATATATGTTAGCAGACTACCAACTCCCTAATTCTCTGTCCTTCAAACGCCTTTGGGATACATTGCTTCAGTATATGTTCTCCCTCCCGAGGAACAAGTTAACATGATGATAATTAATAAAAAAAACACGAAGAGCAAGAGAACAAGGAGAAACACACACACACACACAACCACCCACATACACACATACACAACCACCCACATACACACATACACAACCACCCACATACACACATACACAACCACCCACACACACACATACACAACCACCCACACACACATACACAACCACCCACACACACACATACACAACCACCCACACACACACATACACAACCACCCACACACACACATACACAACCACCCACACACACATACACAACCACCCACACACACACATACACAACCACCCACACACACAACCACCCACACACACACACAACCACCCCCCCACACACACAACCACCCACACACACACATACAACCACCCACACACACACACAACCACAACCACAAACACACACACATACACAACCACACACACACACACACACACACACACAACCACACACACACACACACACAGCCACCCACACACACACACACACAACCACACACACACACACACACACACACACACACACACACACACACACACACATACACAACCACACACACACACACACACACATACACAACCACACACACACATACACAACCACACACACACACACACAACCAAACAAAATCAAACACACACACTAATAATAATAATAATAATAATAATAATAATAATAATAATAATAATAATAATAATAATAATAATAATAATAATAATAATAATAATACCAACAAAAAAAAATCGGAAAGAACCAACAAACAAGCTATTTTAAGACGACGGGAGGAGCAGCTCCGGAGGAGTAGCATGGTCAAGACAGGACACACTGACACTTCAAAGATGGTGGATGTAGACGGCTGGACTCCCCAAGGTCGTTTGTCGTCCTCTGTCATTTGTTGGCGTCAGCAGAAAGGATCAGGGGAGGGACGGAGGGGGAAGTAAGGAAGGAGGGAGGGAGGGGAGGGAAGGGGAGGAAAGAGGGAGGGAGGGAGGGAGGGAGGGAGAGAGGGGAGGGGAGGGGAGGGGAGGGGAGGGAGGGAGAAGTGGGGAAGGAGGGATGGAGGGAGGGGGAAGTGGGGAAGGAGAGAGGGAGGGAGGGAAGGAAAGAGGGAGGGAGATAGAGGGCGTTAGGTGACACACTGCAGGAACGCGACGAATGCAGTTTACTTGTACTGTACTGTTCGAAGTATGTGTGGGTGGAGTGGAGGTGGGGATGAGTGAGTGAGTGAGTGAGTGAGTGAGTGCGTGTTATATATATATATATATATATATATATATATATATATATATATATATATATATATATCTATAATATATATTATATATATATTTTATATATATTTTATATATATTTTATATATATATATATTTTATATATATATATATTTTATATATATATATATAAAATATATATATATATAAAATATATATATATATAAAATATATATATATATAACTTATATATATATATAAAGTATATATATATATACTGTATATATATATATAAATCATATATATAGATAAAGTATATATATATATTATATATATATATATAAAATATATATATATATAAAATATATATATATATAAAATATATATATATATAAAATATATATATATATAAAATATATATATATATAAAATATATATATATATAAAATATATATATATAAAATATATATATATAAAATATATATATATAATATATATATATATATATATATATATATACATATATATACATAATGTATTTATGCTTCCTTGCATGTATTCACATGTGTACACATGCTTATCCGTTTGTCTGTATTCATGGAAACATCCATGTTTGTATATGTACGTGTCTCTTTTATTTCCCCAATGTTTTCCATTCCTGGTCTTTTATCGAGAAAAGCTAATAATAAAAGCAGCGAATTTCCTCGTCTTATCCGGAAACAGCAAACTCCATTTATCGCCGTCCCTTCCCGTGGCTGGATCGCTCTTCTCGTTCCGATTTTATCTTCCCTTCGTTGGACGGTTTTCGTTCAATTACCACTTCCTGCACGTGCACTGGTCATCTAATTAAATCTCAGAGGTATAACCACGCGTCTACAACCATATTTTTTCCCTGTGAATTTATTTATGTTCTTAAACTATCAAGTGTCATTCATTCTTACATCCATGCATCATGCATATAACTCATTATCTAAATCTACGTACCAATGTATATTCAATATCCTTGTATCCACTCAACCGCCTGCCTATTCAGTTTACTCAAAACAAGTACAAGTAGTACTATGCGATAAAATACACGCAGACAAACAAGTTAACTCTGCAGTAAACAATGTGAACAAACAAAAACTACGAGCATTTTTTTCAAGCACAAGCAGGTGCAAGACCCCACACTCCCATTTCACACATACAAAAACAAAAACAAACACATTCTTCCGGGCAAAACAAACAAATACATATCGATCCCTTTCACCCGCTCATTCTCATTCTCATTCTCTCTCTCCTATTCTTCCATGCGCAACTACAGGTTTAACATACACACACTTTGCGGTTCATGACAGAACCGGTTCGCTTGTAACGCGAGTAAACCTAAAGGTTTTCTCCCCTTTTAACCTCTCGGAGAGAGAAGGTGGGGGGTACAGGGTATACGATGAATCTATTCAAGGCTTATTTACAAACAATCAGAAACAAATATAAGCACACAAAAACAACAAACACTAAAAAAACAAGTCGACACGGAAGGAAAGGTCGATGCACTCATCACCTTTAAAAGTCCTGTTCCATCGATTTTCATGATGATCTAACTAAAGAGCACAGCAACCATAGTAAAAGACGTAACCCTTCCACCCTCCCTCCTTCCCTCCCTTCCCTCCCTCCCCTCCCCCCCCATTCTCCCCCCTCTCTCTCTGCGTCTTTGTCCACCCCCATCCCTTCTCTCCCGCTTTACCCCCCCCCCCCCCGTCAGCCCGTCGACGAGGCAGGCCAAGTCTGGGTGCTCTGACTCCGCCCTTCATCTGCCCTTGAGGATGTCCTGATCGACCGGGCACTGGTAGGGCGACGGTGGGCGGGGCTAGGAGAGGGGGCGGGAGAGGGGGAAGGGAGGGAGAGGGAGAGAGGAAGAGTGGGGTAGAGGAATAGAGGAAGAAATGAGGAGAGGAAGAGAGGAGGAGAGGGGATGAGGAACAGAGGAACAGAGAGGGTAAGGAAGAGAGGAAGAGAGGGGGAAAGGAAGAGAGGAAGAGGGATAGAGGGGGAGATGAAGAGAGGGGGGGAGGGTAAGAGAGGCGTTGCAAGGAACTGCAGGGTGGTTGCAGCGCCAAAGGAGGGGGGTCATGGTGCACACGGGGCAAAGAGGAGGCTGCAGAGGAATAAAGCAACCATGGGGGAGGTGAAGGTTCAGCTTGAAAGGAAGTGGGTATAAAGTTGGTTTAAAGTAGAGGTAAGGGGTATGAAGGTTAAATTTGCTGTCAAACACGCTTGCAATTATGCCAGTGCCAAATTGCAAATCATGCTGCACTTGGCTGTATGACACTGGCACAGAACACGGGAAATGCCGCAATTGGTGAGAGGGTCTAGGAGAAACACACCTGCTCATGAACCACCAAATTCAGCTGAGTCAAGTAACACTACTATACTGAATAACAGATTTCTCTCCCCGTTCTAATCTTCATATAAAGCATTAAATGAAGCAATTGCAAAGGGTAACTTCGCGCGGCAAGGGGCCATGGCGCTGAAGGGGCGACATCTAGTGAAAACTGCGAAGACTAAACAAGAAACAACCCTTCCCTGGCCTCTTGTTTAAAGAACCACAACCTGGGGATATACGGAGGGCATTCCGATTTCACTGAATGTTGCACCTGAGGAACCGCGTCCGCCGGATACCCACGTTTTATCTGAAACGAAAAACTTCCATGCGTCGCCATCGGGGTGCTCAACTTCATCGTATTTCTTTTGCTGCCACTGACGTCTTAACCAAGCTATTTCTACCTTCGCATCTGTTACAAATAGTGCCTTAAATGGGTGTCCAACGCCCCAAAGAGCAAACGCCATGTTAAAAAAGTATCGGGAGACTGGTAACATATCAAGCTCAATCTAATGCCACTTTCCCCAATGTATCTCAGCCCCGACACCAACAGACTGTCCCTGGCTTATCTCCCGCCTCCTACAGCTACCCGTGGCCCTACGTGACATGCTGATATTCCTGCGAAGCTACAAGACAGATTAGGGAAGACTGCAACGGCCATCTCCGTCTAATCCTGCATTCCTTTCTCTCCGAGTGAAATAAGCCTTATAGTTAAAACCTTTGAATTATGCTCATCCTAGTTTGCTCGTGGATTTACAGCAATCAAATCGTCCATTTCTTCTCAACAAGGTGTGTCATAACCAGCCTCTGATAACGGGAAGCCATTTCGAAAAGTGGGCCATCAGATCTTAGATAATCGACTTGTCCTCTTTGTTTTCTTTCGCGGCGAGGCAGCAGTCACCTCCGCCCGAAGTTTGTCGCGCCAGCAGGAACCGGTTTCGGAACGCTACTGTCTGCGCGTATAAAAATGAATGAATGCGTAGCACTCATCCTCTTGCGCCAACTCTTCCTCACTCCCTTTCGACTGCGCAACACCATCCGCAAACGTCACCTTTCACACCCCAAAGCTTCGCCAACACCACGCTCATCTTGAACGCAAACCCCCAACAGCATTCCCTTCCTCCCCCGGCCAGCTCCCTTCCTTCCGACAGCGCAACACCATCCGCAAGCACCACTTCAACACCGCGTCCATCTTAAACGCAGATCCTCACCACCAAAAAAAACAACCACACAAGCAAACCGATTCCCACAGGATCCCAGAACCGCACGCAAACCAAACGCAGCCATCTGCATCAAACCCCAAACAGGTAGGTCACCTTGCAAGTCCTTTCTGACCTTGACGAAGCGCGGACCTTGGCTAGGTCAGGCCAGGTGGCTACTTCCAAGACGGTATCTTGCGAGGGTGCCAAGTTCGCGTAATATTCTCCAAAAACAACAAAAATAAGCGGCCACTGCCAAGCTGTCTCATCCCACTGTTGTTCTCTGATTGTTCTAAAACATGGGTTTGTTAAGTTGAACTGCTTTTTTATCAATTATCGTGACATGAAAAGTAGGGAAAAAATGTCAAACATTTAAATATTCAATTTACCACCATATATAATACAATTTACATTACGTTTGTATATGTGTCTGTGTCTGTATAAGTATTTTGTAAATATGTATGCAGGTACTATATATTAATACGTATGTATCCTATATTGAGTATGGAAGCAAGTATTGAAGTATGTATGCAAGTATCATATATTATGTATGTAAGAATTATGCATCAAGTATGTATTCAAGTATCAAGTATACATGTATGCATGAATATCAGTTACCCTTTGCCTCTAAACGTAAATGAAAGAGCCGCCGGCCAGCATGGCACGGAGGAAATGCGCTGAGGAGTCAACGTGCCATCCTCTTGGCAAAGATCAACGGCTGAGAGGCTGGGCAAGGGTGACATGCCATACCCCGCCTACAGCCTATTTATAAACCTTCATTTCACCGACATGACAAACACGAAACTCCACTGGGCAAAGCTAATCGACGAATGCAGATTTATAGAAAGGGTCTTCTATGCCATGCGGATATTCCCTGGCACCCGCTCTCGGGGACCAATGACCCGCGGGTTTTCCTGGAGGGCGCTGTACCCAACTGCGATGCGTTATCTTAGTCGTTTTTTTTCTGCACGGCGAGCATCTTATCAGTATCGGTCATTCACTCACCCCCGTCTGTTTCCCGCTCAAAATATATGATAAGATACTCCTAACCCTTCAGAACAAACAAATAAACAAACACGCACATACACACAAACACACATTACTTGAGAATAGAGGCTTTAATGAGATCACTAGGACTAACACCAATAAAATTTTTGGTCATCGGACTATTATTTTCGCTTTTTGAAATAATTTATATGCATGATTTATATTAACGAGAATCCTTTTATCCTCAACTTGCTTCCTCTCTATCACGTTATCTTAAACTCCTTCGTTTGTTTTTGTTTGTAAATCTTTTCGTCTCTTCAGGTTTGTCTGCTTTCGTTTTTTTTATCTTCTTTGTTTGACTTTTTTCTTTTGTTTTCTGTTTTTGTCCAAAGTGGATGCTGGTCTTTCGCCTCAAGGAACACCAAAACCTTAATCTAATAATAAGTTAGGCTCATATCATATTTTCCTTCAAGATCCCTTTCGTCCAAACAGCTGATTTGGTGCGACGAGGAACAGTGCCAGTCACACCACGACGGCTCGGTCAACTCATCTCGCAAGCACAAAGTCCCAGCCTTTCATTTTCTATTCCTCCCCCCCCCCCAAAAAAAAAAAAAAAAAACACGGTCACACTGACTCAATCTCGGAAAAACGGCATCCGCGTGCCCTCTGACCTTTGCAGGGACGCCAGCGCATGACCTCTTCCGCCCGCCCGCCCGAAATCAATACCACACGGCAGCAGCGTGACCCTTTCCTTCACGAATTTACGTAGCATGTTATAAGATATCTCTCTCTCTCTCTCTGTCTCTCTCTCTCTCTCTCTCTCTCTCTCTCTCTCTCTCTCTCTCTCTCTCTCTCTCTCTCTCTCTCTCTCTCTCTCTCTCTCTCTCTCTCTCTCTCTCTCTCTCTCTCTCTCTCTCTCTCTCTCTCTCTCTCTCTCTCTCTCTCTCTCTCTCTCTCTCTCTCTCTCTCTCTCTCTCTCTCTCTCTCTCTCTCACGCTTCCTCCAATGGGTGATAGAGATAAAGGGGCCCCTCCATCGGAATATTTAGGCCTATGATATTAAATATGTTACATCACACAGATAATTATTTAGGTCTAGGCGATTTTGGTGAAATTCATGAATATGCAGCTTGTACATTTGTGAAAGGAAGGAAGGGGAGGGAGAGGGGATTGAGTAAATGAGTAAAAACTATACAGGGCATATAGAGCATACGAAGTGTACAGTCTCGATATACAGGATGTCCAAAGCATATATAAAAAGGGTGTATGCTGAATATAAACAGTGTACAGAGCACACGTGTACAATGTACAGAGCCCAGAGTACATAGTATAGACCACAAGTACAGAGTATAGAGCACACAAAGTTCAAAGTATAGAGCACACACAGTACAGAGTACATAGAGCATAAAGCAGAGCTTCCCAACTGGTGGATTGCGACCCCAAGGAAGCAGACATGCCATTCGCGAAGGCTTTTGTAAAAAAAATATATATTGTAAGGCGAATTACAAGCCATTCGTCTGCGTTTAAATAAATAATGCACTTTGAAATCCCATATCTTCAAGGGACATTTGTACTATAATTAGGTATATTTTAAAAAATGAGTTTACATTGTTTTATATAATGGGTGTATGACGTATATCATGTATAGACGAGTACAATGTAGTGTATAAAAGAGTATAGAGTACACAGTAAATAAAGGAGTGACTGTGTGTATGTGAATGAGTGTTCGAGTGTATGGGTGAGTGAATCAGCGTTTACCCACGCCGTCGGCCATATATTCTTTCTATATCTAACATGCTATAAACAATAAAAAATAAATAAAAAGAAAAAAAAAGAAAAAAAGAAACACAAAGACAAACAACCTTCACCCTAACCTAGCCAGCATGTCCGCCCGTGCCCCCTCGGAGACCCAGGCGCCCCACAAGTATATTTAAATTGTGCAACGATCTCAGTCCTCGCCAGCCCCGCCCCCAGCCCCGCCCCTGATGCACCCGCCCATCTTCGTCACGCCACACCTCCAGATCACTTGCCCCTCTATCCATGCCTCCATATATATTCATACGTCAAAGATGGCGGAATACGAAATTTGATGTAAGTGATTACGTGTCATAAATCATCTCATTAAGATATGACCTTGATAAATATGTGAATTCCTTTCGTTTTGTAGTCTGTGCTCAGAGTGTGAGAGAGCGCCACACATCATCTTAAAAAGATAATGATCGTGATAAATGCGAGGTTAGTTCCAGATCATTCTTCTACCCGGCACCGCTGACATCCTGAAAGTCCGGGATTACTTCAACCTAATCACGTATCCAGATCATTATAAATGAAACTTAAAAACAATTTATACTTTTAACTTTATTAACAATAATGACTGACTGAATAGTCAAAATCACACTTGGTGCCGCAACATCGTTATTAACAATAAAATCATAGTAAGCCATAGCATACCTCCTCTTCCCTTTAGCTATTACCTTAACAATTATAAAAACAATAAACGAAGAAAATACGCAGGAAATAATCAGAATTCAAGTAAACAAACCCAGGGAAGGAAAAAAATGATCGACCCGACCCTGGCCAAGCAACCAATGCGGGAGAAGGGGGTAAGGGGGGGAGGGAGGGGGAGGGAAGCGAGAGAAGGGGGTAGAGGGAAGAAGAGGTTAGGGGGGAAGGGAGGAAGCGGGAGAGAAGGTGGTAGAGGTGGGAGAACGGGGGTAGGGGGGAGGGGGGGCTACTCAAAGGCAGTGCCAGAGTACTACTGCCGGTCGTTCAGAGCACCTAGCAACACCCGGATCGCGAGAACCTTGGCAACCTCGAGCAGCGATGCCTGGACGGACCCCGGCGACCACCATCTGCTTCGCCAACGCCAGCATATACTTCTCGTTTTGTTAGTTGCAAGATCAAGCGAGTTGGTATTCCAAGTATATGCATGTGTATGTGTGTACATACATATATATACATATATAAACACAATATATATACATATATAAACACACACATATATACATATATAAACACATATATACATATATAAACACACATATATATACATATATAAACACACATATATATACATATATAAACACACATATATACATATATAAACACACACATATATACATATATAAACACACACACATATATATATATACATATATAAACACACACACACACACACACACATATATATATATATATATATATATATATATATATATATATATATATACATATATAAACACACATATATATACATATATAAACACACACACACATATATATATACATATATAAACACACACACACATATATATATACATATATAAACACACACACACATATATATATACATATATAAACACACACACACATATATATACATATATAAACACACACACACATATATATACATATATAAACACACACACATATATATATACATATATAAACACACACACATATATATATACATATATAAACACACACATGTATATACACACACATATAAACACACACACACATACATACATACACACACACACAAACATACATACATAAATACACACACACACAAACATACATACATACATACATACACACACACAAACATACATACATACATACATACACACACACAAACATACATACATACATACATACACACACACACACACACACAAACATACATACATACACACACACACACACAAACATACATACATACACACACACACAAACATACATACATACATACACACAAACATACATACATACATACACATAAACATACAAACATACATACACACACAAACATACAAACATACATACATACACACATACAAACAAAAATACATACACACACACAAACATACATACATACATACACACACACAAACATACATACATACATACACACACACAAACATACATACATACATACACACACAAACATACATACAGACATACACACAATCATACATACATACAGACATACACACAATCATACATACATACAGACATACACACAATCATACATACATACAGACATACACACAATCATACATACATACAGACATACACACAATCATACATACATACAGACATACACACAATCATACATACATACAGACATACACACAATCATACATACATACAGACATAAACACAATCATACATACATACAGACATACACACAATCATACATACATACAGACATACACACAATCATACATACATACAGACATACACACAATCATACATACATACAGACATACACACAATCATACATACATACAGACATACACACAATCATACATACAGACAGACATACACACAATCATACATACAGACAGACATACACACAATCATACATACAGACAGACATACACACAATCATACATACAGACAGACATACACACAATCATACATACAGACAGACATACACACAATCATACATACAGACAGACATACACACAATCATACATACAGACAGACATACACACAATCATACATACAGACAGACATACACACAATCATACATACAGACAGACATACACACAATCATACATACAGACAGACATACACACAATCATACATACAGACAGACATACACACAATCATACATACAGACAGACATACACACAATCATACATACAGACAGACATACACACAATCATACATACAGACAGACATACACACAATCATACATACAGACAGACATACACACAATCATACATACAGACAGACATACACACAATCATACATACAGACAGACATACACACAATCATACATACAGACAGACATACACACAATCATACATACATACAGACATACACACAATCATACATACAGACAGACATACACACAATCATACATACAGACAGACATACACACAATCATACATACAGACAGACATACACACAATCATACATACATACAGACATACACACAATCATACATACAGACAGACATACACACAATCATACATACAGACAGACATACACACAATCATACATACAGACAGACATACACACAATCATACATACAGACAGACATACACACAATCATACATACAGACAGACATACACACACACAATCATACATACAGACAGACATACACACACACAATCATTCATACATACACACACACAATCATTCATACATACACACACACAATCATTCATACATACACACACACAATCATTCATACATACACACACACAATCATTCATACATACACACACACAACCATACATACACACACACAATCATACATACACACACACAATCATACATACATACACACAAACATACATACACACATACATACACACACATACAAACATACATACACACACATACAAACATACATACACACACATACAAACATACATACACACACATACAAAGATACATACACACACATACAAACATACATACACACACATACAAACATACATACATACACATACAAACATACATACACACACATACAAACATACATACACACATACAAACATACATACACACACATAAACATACATACACACATAAACATACATACACACACATACAAACATACGACCATATACGCACATGCAAACATACGAACACATACGCACATACAAACATACGACCATATACGCACATACAAACATACATACACACATACAAACATACATACACACACATACAACCATACATACACACACATACAAACATACATACACACACATACAAACATACATACACACACATACAAACATACATACACACACATACAAACATACATACACACACACAAACACACACACTCAAACAAACACACACACACATATATATATACACATACATATATATACACATACATATATATACACATATATATACACACACATACATATATACACACACACATACATATACACACACACACATACATATACAAACACACACATACATATACAAACACACACATACATATACAAACACACACATACATATACAAGCACACGCTAACTACCAAATATAGACACACACACACATATACACACACACACACATACATATACACACACACACACATACATATACACACACACACATACATATACACACACACACATACATATACACACACACATACATACATATATACACACACATACATACATATATACACACACATACATACATATATACACACACATACATACATATATACACACATACATATATACACACATACACACATACATATATACACACATACATATATACACACACATATATACACACACATACATATATACACACACACATACATATATACACACACACATACATATATACACACACCCACACACAAACGCAAACACATACATACATTATATTATATATATATATATATATATATATATATATATATGTATGCATGTATACATATATATAATTATACACACACATATATTTACACATCCATATACATAAATATACACACACATATATTTGTTTACTTTTATCCATTAATTTTTGAAGGATAATAATTGCAACAAAAAATGCGCGCGCACAAACATACTGCAACTCACACAGTACGTGCACATATACATAAACATACAATGAACCTCCAACCTGAAGCAAACACCTATCTATACAGGAAAGTGAGCATCATCCTGTTTCTTTTTACGAGCCCCTCTTGCCTTTCGACGAAGAAATAAACCTGGGAATTGCAACGCATGTCAAAAGGAAATTATTTATTTTATTATATTGGTACAGCTCAAGTTAATGCCATCATCCTTTTCGACCCGCTTATTTTACATTACTGATAATCCTATTTATTTACACTGAGTGCGGTTATGTCTCCTGTAAATCTCAATCCATTTACAGGCAGTTGCGGGTACAACTGGCACTGCACGAGAGAGGCGTGACCCCTTAGTGCAGTGCCATTGCCTACCATCACTAGTATCATATTTTACCTGTCATTCAAGTAGATCACTACGCCGCTACCTTTAATATAATTTACAAATCTCCAGTTGCAAAGGGTAAGAAAAGAGTTTTCACAAGTTATATTTAGGAAATAACGTTTGTCTCCATGGCTTAAATGCGCTTGTGTTTTTTCGTACTCGCGGCAGTATATCACTGGCAGGATTTTCGTCAAAAGCTGCTTATCGTAACTCCGTGGTAATGTAAACCTTTAGTTTAATATTTCAGAAGCTTGTCCATTAGCAAAAATAAACACGCCCTTTTATCCCTACCCTTGGCACACGTAAGGCATAATGGAATAAAAGAGAAAAAGCAAAAGGAATACAAAGCGGAACGTTGAAAGGAAGAGAGCGCCATGCAAGGCGAGAGGAGTAGCAGCCCCTATCAACAAGAGAAACCAACGTACGGCGAAACCTTGGCAACTTTCCAAGCTTCCCCTCTCCCTGGTGACGCTCCTTTAATATTTCTGCAAGACTATTGCAAAGAATTGAAGTTTTTCGACGGTCTTTGAGGAATCCGGAATCATGAGTGGGTGTTATTTAATCAAATACGTAATACGTGTTTTGTCAACATGTACCGAGATTTAATTATCATTGTTTATCACTGGCGATGCAATACAAATTTTCCTAATCTGTTGGTTGGTTGGTTTGATTTCTATTATGGTGTTAACTGATAAAATCTTAGCTTTAACGAATGGCCAAATCCGGCCGTTTCGAACGCGCTCTGAGAGGACACCTCACTGACCTCATATCGCCGGCAGAGGTGAATGTACGGAAAATTTTACTTTTCGACTGTTTTACGACAAAATTAAGATATGTCACATACCTTGGGATCTTTTTCGTAGTAGTGTTGTTGAGTTCTGATCCATCTTGAGGTGAGGTGATCCCTGATTGTGTGAGCAAGAGCGAAATAGTAATCTCGCGGAGTTGCCACGTTCCTATCCTTTACCAATGTGTAATGGAGATGCCGGTTGAAGGTTTTCTTTACGTTTCCTACATTCTCAACTTGAGCAATCCCCCTGACAGAGATCTGCTTCCTTTTCTCCAAGTCGGTCTGCGGGGCGGCCATTCTGACAAGCGTGCTCCTTCACCTCAGTCCAGCCAAGCACTGGTGGTGTGTGCAGACGACGCGTCGTCACCATCTCCTCAGGACACGAGTCAAGGTCGCGCATGCGCCTCGCGAGCTCTCCCGGCACCGCCAGGTTTAAAGAGCATCTGATTCATTTCTGAATTCGGGTGACCTTTAAGCCACCTTCGCTTATAATAATATTTTTCTGGGCTACAGTGTATCACCAGAGGGGTCATCGGATTCGGTTTTGTGGATATGATTGAGATTTAAAGACCGGGTTTGAAAATATTGGGGAAAGTACCACTGCGGGAAACTTTCTATATCTGGCAAGGGGCGTGGTTATGTGACATTGGTAAGGTAACGTGCATGAGTAGCAGATATAGCTGTTATGCACAGTTTTCCACCCAGATAGAATTGTTTCGTTACAATTATGTTATAAGAATCGATGTGTGCAATGAAAACAAAAACTTGGTATGCTAACTATTGCATGGCGATCATTGTCAGTTGCTACAGTTTCACAAGTAGCTGGCTTTTCGAGGCCCTGAAATGCCACGAAGTACGAGAATCCTGCAAAATATTTTCAAGAAAGCTGTGTGTTCTCTGGCACAGATCACGTTTAAAATGTTATTGTCTGTGTGCTTTCAACACGTAAAGATTATATTAAAATAGAAAAATCCGAGGCTGTTTGAATAGATTGTATCTTCTTAATTCCAACGTTCTTAACTATCTATGCTGCCCTTAAGTTTTTTAGTGGGCGTGTGTGTGCTTAGTTGTGCATGCCTTACTGCCATTGATTTTTTTTTTTTTTTTTGGGGGGGGGCATTTGTAAGAGTTCCTGTGCTTGTCAAGATGTTTATGCTCGGACATGACCTGTGCATAGCTTTCTCATTTAAGCTCTTACATGTCAGAATATATATCTAGATTGCAAAGGCATTTAAATATTCATCTTTGTAAAGGCGAATACACCGATTGCTTCAGTAAAACATTGATAAAATTGTATGTTTCTACAAGGTGAGGAAAAGTTTTGCTAATTTTAACCATCATTCTTTTTGTCTCCATATATCTCTCTCTCTCTCTCTCCCTCGCTCTTTTTATGATTGTACACACACACACACACACACACACAGACACACACACACACACACACACACACACACACACACACACACACACACACACACACACACACACACATATATATATATATATATATATATATATATATATATATATATGTGTGTGTGTGTGTGTGTGTGTGTGTGTATGCATGCATGTACACATGCGTATATATTTTATCATTTTTGATATCTGGAGCAGCAATGATAAAATATATACGCATGTGTACATGCATGCATACACACACTCACATACACACACACACACACACACTCACACACTCTCACACACACACACACATACACACACACACACATATATATATATATATATATATATATATATATATATATATATATATACATATATATATATATACATATATATATATATATATATATATATATATGTGTGTGTGTGTGTGTGTGTGTGTGTGTGTGTGTGTGTGTGTGTGTGTGTGTGTGTGTATGCATGCATTTACACATGCGTATATATTTTATCATTTTTGATATCTGGAGCAGCAAGCCTTTTCTGAGGCTAGACGACCAGCGCAGCCAGGGCTCCCGACAAGAAAGTACCTGCCGCCAAAGCCCCGACTGATGACCCTTCAAGGTGAAATCCCTTTAAATACTCTGACCTCTGAAGGGTGAATGAAGCAGCGAAGGTCGCGTGAGCCGAAATAGGATATGACACCCTTTGAAAAGGTCATGCCATGCGATGCGACACACTGCGCAAACAGCGGCGCGCTCTTCATCTTTCGTTTAAGACTTTGTCAGTCGGCCAAATATGAGTGTTCGTAGATTCACCTGTTACATTTACTGCAAGCTAGCATTTCCTATAGAATAATATAAATTCATTGGGTCTATGACTTATATTATGCTATCAAATCAAAGTTATAGAGAGCAGTTCAGCTCTGGATGCTCCTAAAAACTTGCCCTTATCCCTCATCCATGTATACCCAGGCATATGGGCTTATTCACCTGCGTCCATTATTTATCCAAAACGTAAACAAATTCGGAGAAATATAGGGTCGATGCACCACCGATAGCTGCGAAAATATTTTGCTCTTGTAAAGTATGCTGAGCCGTTTCCATGTAATTCTTATCATTGCTATTTACATTCCCAAAATGA
Organism: Penaeus vannamei; assembly: GCF_042767895.1. NCBI lineage: Eukaryota > Metazoa > Arthropoda > Malacostraca > Decapoda > Penaeidae > Penaeus > Penaeus vannamei. The sequence continues at coordinate 30,804,036 of NC_091566.1, read as the reverse complement.
CAAAACCGTCGTACGGGAGAGTTTTGGCAGCGCCATTCATGTTGACTGCAGAGGCGTTTACATGTGCGCCTTTCCTTCTGTTCCTTCCATCTCTTCCTCCTCTTCCTTCTTTTCTTCTTCCTCCTTCTCCTTCTTCGTCTTCTTCTTTTTCATCATTTATTCTCCCTCCTCATTCACCTCTTCCTCTTCCACCCCCTCCTCCCACTCCTCCTTCTCCTCCTCCTCCTCTTCTTCTTTTCATATTTTTTTTCTTCTTCCTCATCCACCCTTTCCTCCTCCTCCCCATCCTCCTACTCCTCCTTCTCCTCTTCTTCTTCTTCTCCTTCTTCCTCTTCTTCTTTTTCTTCTTATCATTATTTTCTTCTTCCTCCTCCTCCTCCCCTTCCTTCTCCTCCTTTTCCTCCTTCTACTTCTCCTCTTTCTCCTCCTTCTTCTTCCTCCTCCTCCTCGCCCTCCTCCTCCTCTTTCTCCTCCTCCTCCTCCTCCACCTCCACCACCACCTCCTCCTCCTCCTTCTTCTTCTTCTTCTTCTTCTTCTTCTTCTTCTTCTTCTTCTCCTCCCCCTTCTCCTCTTCCTCTTCCTCTTCTTCTTCTTCCTCCTCCTCCTCCTCCTCCTCCTTCTCCTCCTCCTCCTCCTCCATCTCCTCCACCTCCTCCATCTCCACCTCCTCCTTCTCCTCTTCCACCTCCACCTCCTCCTCCTTCCTCTTCCTCCTTCTCCTCCTCTTTCTCCTCCTTCTCCTCCTCCCCCTCTTTCTCCTCTTCCTCCTCCTCTTCCTCCTCCTTCTCCTCCTCTTTCTCCTCTTTCTCCTCCTCCTCCTCCTCCTCCTCCTCCTCCTCCTCTTCTTCTTCCTCCTGCTCCTACTTCTCCTCATCATCATCATCAACAACAACATCCGCATTTATTATCATTATGACCATTACTATTATATTTTGTTGCTGAACAAAGTCTAAATGAATATCTTCACATTGCAAGAAATGCGAAGATGATGCAACTGAAGTGTCTCATACTTCTCTACCTCTGTGAAGTTTGTTTTTTTTATCCACATCTCTGTTACATTTTATTGACGTTAATGTTACTGTTGCTGTTGTCGACTTTTGTTTCTATCATCGTTGATGTTGTTGTTGTTGCTATTACCTATATTGTTTCTATCATCATGGTCACAATCATCACTGTCATCATGATAATGATAGTGATGATACTGACAATGCTAATAATGGTCATGATGACAATAATATCAATGATGTTATAACAATAAATGATAATGATAATGATGATAGTAATGATAATGATGATAGTAATGATAAAAATGATTGTAACACTGATAATCATTATAATAGTAATAATGATAAAGATAATGATGATAACGATTATGTTGATAATCATGATAATCATCATCATTATTATCATTACCATTATCATTATTTTTGTTGTTATAATAGTTATTGTTATTATCATTATTACTATTATCATTGTTTTTTATGTTATTATCATTATGATCATTATCAATATCAATATTGTTACTATTGTTATCATCATCATTATTATCATTGTCATTATTATTTTTATCATTCTAATTATTGTTGTTGTCATTATGATGATGATGATGATGGTTATTATTATTTTCTGTATCATTATTTTTTCATTGTTATTATTATTATCATTATTATCATTATCATCATCATTATCATTATTATCTATTATTATTATTTTATTATCATTATTATTATTGTTATCATTGTTATTGTTGTTATTATTATTGCTGTCTTTATTATCATTATTACTATTATCATCGTTATTGCTATCATTATCATTGTTATTATTGTTATCATTATTGTTATTATTATCATCATTACTATTATAATTATTACTATTGTTATTTTCATTATTATTGTTATTATCAATGTTATTACTATCCTGATAATCATTATCACTATTATTGTTATAATTATTATCATTATCATTATTATTGTTGTTGTTGTTGTTGTTGTCATTTATCATCATTTCTATCGTTCTCATCATAATCATTATTTTTATTATAAGTTTCCATTATTGATGTTGCCCATATGCACATTACTATTGTTACAATCATTAATATAATTCCTATTAAGTCATATCTATTAAAATCACAATACATGTTGTTGTCCTTATCATTTTTATCGTTTTATACATAATATTTCAACATAAGAAACGTTATTCTTATTGTCTTTATGGCGTAATAGACATTTTTACTACTGTCATCATTATCTTTGATATCATCATCATTGTTTTCACTCTGATTGTATCAAAATTATTAGCAGAGGCAGTACAAAAGTATGAAGATACTTTATTGATATGCTTTTTTTTATCAATCCATTAGTACAGATGCAGGTGTGTCAGTTCTGCTATTTCCGTCTAATCCTTGACAGTTTTGTTCAAATCTTTATTTTTTTTATTTTATTATTATTATTCTAATGGGGTTACTGCAGAAGAAAAATATGCATGGAATTTAGTCTGTTCAGTGCAGAAATTAACAAAAGGAACCAAATTGTGCGTATTAGTATCTGGGCCATGTAGACAATTCTGTTCGCTTATATGCATTTTTTTCAAGTGATGTGCGCAAAGAATGCTTCGGCGAAACCACTGATGAAAATAGAAATGATTTCATCTACACTAGTGTATATCCTCACAAACATTAATCATATACGTGAAAATTCCTGATAACTCAAAATTACGAAATTTAATCACCATTCATATTTTCTATCAGAAAAAAGTTTAGATAAAATAGATCTGGCACCTGTATGTTGCCAAGTCGCGCACCTCGGCTTCCAAAGCTTAGTATTTGGCAAATGTATCTCTTGCAAAGGCAAACATTTCTCGTGTTTTTTTTATTTTTTAAGAGCGTCTTTTAACAGCGATGACATGCGTATTGCCAACAACATCCACCTCCAGTTGCAGGCGATTCTACTAAGACATCCGGCCCCTTCCTCTAACTCCGTTCTTGCAAATGAGTTCTGCCATGATTGCTGGCGGAAAAGTTATGACGTCTG
>NC_091566.1:30771006-30788506 GCF_042767895.1 Penaeus vannamei | reverse complement strand
ATGTAGAACAAGTCAAGTGCCACCAACTACAACTTGTAGGAATTACTGCTGTCCTTCTGGCAACAAGGTATGATATCAAAATCTGTTATACAGTATTTTTAAGGTGATTTATTAAATTCTATCTCGTCTCTGTGTAGGCAATGGAGCCTTTGATTGTTTTGATAAATTGATTAGTTTGCTGTTTAGTATTTTGGTGGATGTTTCTTTATTTTTTTCCATTTCAAATGCAGGTTCATACCAGGAGCATCAATTCTTACAATCAGGGAAGCATCATGGGTGACAGACAATACTTACTCCTACAACCATGTTGTAAGAACTGTTGGGCATATAATGGCAGCTCTGAAGGCAAATCTTGCTTTTCCAACAAGTAAGTAAATGACTGAGGTGGTTCTTAGAGTTTACTCTGTATTTTGATTAATTATTGACAATTTTCTGAAGTAAATCTAGATTTTAAGGGGTTATTTTTTATATTTTCTAAATATAAAATTGTTATGGAAGGAAGTCACAGTGAACATGTATTGCCTTAGAAGTGTTTGCTTATTTGTTATCCCTTCTTTCAGTTCTAGACTATGCCACTGTGTTGTTAGAAAGTGTGCGAGCACCAGAAGTTACTCAAGAATGGACAAGGTTCCTCTGTGACTTAGCAACCACATGTGCTTTTCCCCCAAGAACCACTCTTGCACAAGTAAATATATCACTTGTAGCTGTTTGTTGATGCTTGAGCAATAGATATATATGTTTTATTTAAACTGACATGTATTATGAAACCATTTATGCTCTGAAGATTTCACATATCAGCACTTCCTCTTTTTATAATTATATATTTTCATGTATCAAATTCTGTTTTGCTAGATTGCAAGTTCATGTGTGATGCTAGGATACATATTGTCTAGATTACCATGGCCAAACTTGCCAGCTGTATCTGGTTTCACTCAACATCAATTGCTTCAACCAGCATTAATTATCTACAGTAAAAGGTATGATCATGTTTTAGTCTCTTATGTCTGATTATTACTAGTCTTGGATATGTTTTTGTTGAAATGTATAGACATTTGCAAGATATGTAACTGTATTGTGCTTTTTTTCAGCTTTGATTTTAAATGTCGACGGCAAGGGATCATAGACCGTTACAGCATGCCGGCCTTTAGCAATATGCAAGTTGGGCGGAAGCCAGTGCCACTCCTTGAGGACCTGCTGGCTTCACTTGGTCTTTCAGAGGCTGACTATCTCCATATGGTGGTTATGCCCTCAAGTCTTGGAGGTGATTATTTCTTTCATTTGAAGCATTATATTGTTAAGAAATGTATGATTGATCAGTTTGTCTCTGTGTTTTTGTTTTGATATTAATGGTTTTCCATTTTCTTCTAGATGAAGCAGGCATTTCTGCCATGGAAACTGATGGTCTTACCATAGGGGCAAGGTGTAGTGGTGTTGTTTACAGAACTCAGCAGTTAGAACGTGAAGAGCAAATCAATCGCGTGGACTACCAGGAAAAGCAACTACAAAAGCAATCTGAACCCAGTTCAAGTGACAGTATGAACAGTAGTATCTGTGACAGAAACAGCAGAAATGTTGAAGTTAGAGCAGGTGGGGCCCATGCAATTAGTGACATAAAACCTGGTGCTCCTGAGAGGCCAGATGATTCCAGGATGGATTTTAGTGATAGTGAAATGGCTCATGAATCACCAGATTTCGAACCATCAAACCCTAAAGATGTGTCGTGCATGAGGGTAGAGGGCCGTAATGGTGCAGCAGGAGAGAGTTTAACTAGGAGACATTATCAGTTGTCTGAGGGAGGCACAGAAGGTGTTTGTGCATTAAATCAGGAACAGGCAAGTTGCAATCTAAGGAATCCAGGAGGCATACAAGAAGTCAATCTAATGCCAAGTGAAGACATGCTTGAAACACTAAGTGAGACTACCAGTAGTGAGGAAAGTTCTGATCTTCTTTCTCAGACCTGTGAGGATGGGGAGACCAACTATGCCAGAGTAAGTTTGAAAAGAAAATTAGAAAATGCATCAACAACAGAGAGGCCAGAAAAATGCCTAATATTAGATGTAGATAATTTACAGTTAGACTAGTTACATTTCAGGCATTAAATGATTTGGAGTAATTTGTTACCAGGTGAGGATATTTTCCAGAAATATGCGTCTTCCAGACTGTGTATACAAGTTAACTCATTAAGTTATGTAAGGATTGTTTTGTGCATAGTGTACATTTTTTGTTTATTTCTTTTTTTTTTTTAAGTAATTGTAAGTGATATTGTATAAGAGGATGTGTGTATCCTTGAAATATTTTTTAATTCCGATTTATTTTAATTCCATTTTGGGCATTACGGTCGTATATGATTTTGACTCATTCTTTTGAAAAAACATTTCCACATTAAAAGGGGAAATATTCATTTGATTACAGTCAAATATCAATTATTTAGATGTTTTTTGAGGACCAGCATAACGGTGGAGTTATTGTAAGTTGTGTGAGGATGTGTTACTTTGTATGATCCCTTTGATTGTATCAAGTATAGGGTATTTAGTGTTATGCTAACTTGCACATTATTATGGTGTAGTTAATCATTTAAAATCCAGATTTTAAGTGATGCACAGTTATTTTGAGTCATGGAGAAGACATAATGGAAATTCATGGGGAATGACTTGGAACGCTCCTTTGAATGTCAAGAATGTATTGAATGAGATGGCAATCACAGTACCCCCCTCCCTCATTATATGCAGTAGACATGTTTGTTTACTTTATTTGCAGGAAGTATATATGCAAAACATTTTTCTTCACATTACCAATGATTTAGGGGCAGTTTTAGCAGATTTTTTGAAGATGGATTACTCTTTCCAGATATAGAATGTGCAATTCCTTTACGTGCAGTCACGTTTCTGCAACTAATGATTTTATGTGATACAGTACCAAAGGCTTCTGGATATGCAGTGCTCTTCTCAGGTAACACATACAATGTAGCTACAACCCTGATCTATGAGCATTTTAATTTTCCCTACAACCTCATTAAGTAACTTTCCCATGTAATTTTACAGTGAAGTAAAAAAAATTTACCTCATAGTAAGACATTGCAAAGCATATTATTGACCCTGAAGATTTATGAGTTTTTTCATAAATATTCTTTGAAGTTGTCTTTGTTTCGCTTTAGTTCTGGATACCAGTAAGCAACTAGCCATGACAGATGTACACTAATTAACATTTTATTTCATACTTTTCTTGTTACATACAGAAAAAAACAGTATTTGCAGTATTTTTTATATCCAACAGAAGTCCTTTGATACCAGATAAAAAAAGGCTTAATATAATCATTTTTAGAATAGACATGTTAATACCAGTAGAGGTGCTTACAGCAGTGAAACCCAATAAGCCCTACTGTAGTCAGTTCATGAAGTATTAAGCAGGTCATGCCAGTTGTTGTGTACAAAAAACCTTTAAACTTGTTTTGTTTATTGTGTTTTGTGAAAATTGGTTTCCAGGATTTTGATCTGTACTGTACTTCTGCCAATAGTGTGATTACTCTTAGTGGAATAAATAAATCTATTTCGTAATATACACTTCAACATATTAGGGATAGAATGCAAATCTTTGTCCAGGCTGGATATTCCAGCATTCTTTATTTTATGTAAATGACCTCAGTTTTCTTGAGGATCCATGAAAACTACAATTCTTCATATAAACACATTTTTACCATCATGTTACTTCTGAAACACGTGTGATATGCATCTAAATGGAAATGTTTCTAATACGTGTGTGGCATTAGGATATTAGTTTAATTCAGTCAAGGATATTATAACTGTTTGGAAGTCGTGATGATATATATTGTGATTAGGAAAATTATATTGTGCAGGTTTAAGAAAATGTGTTTTGTCTGTTTGAGTGGAGGTGGGAAATGATTCATACACTGTATATATGATTATGTTCCAAGGATTAGTGCATAAACAATATGCATTTATAGAAAGGGAGAAACTGAGAAACTACTATATTTTCTGCCTTTTTTTGCAGTATTTTAAAATTTCTACTTAAACAAGTACTTAAATGAGTTAGCAACAGGTATATAAATATATATATATATATATGTATAGATATAAATAGAGATAAATTTAAAATGGTGATGTGTTCAAGTGAAATAGAAGTGTGAAACAAATATTTCTGATAAAGAAATTGCAATATATGGTTATATACATAGTAGCCATCAACATATATTTTGAAAATCGGATAAAATTACATGCACCATATCAGAATGCTAGATTTGTATGTATAAGATAAGGAATCTTTAGTTTGTAAAGCAATCTCAGTTAACACTTACAAAAGAGCTTATCTTCTCTTGCTTATTTTCTTATAATATTTGTCAGTGTAGTACACTTTATGCCACTTACATAAACTACTAGGATACTGGTAGTAATATAAAACTCCATTGTCAAGCATCCTGAACTGTAGTTTCTACCTCATTATGGAGGCAATTTTATATTTCATTAGAATGTATTTACCATGTGCTAAATGACATTGATAATGAGGTTTGTAAGTTAATTATACACTAGAACATTTCTATGTGTAAAACCACTGTGATAAACAATAAGAATAAAGAAATGAAAAAAAAATTCTCCTGTTAGTCACCCTTATGCATTTTTTTTTTTTTTTTTTTCCACTTTATGTAAACAAAATTATATCCCAATATACTTTTTTTTAAGAATTACTGCTGATTAGTAAATATTTTCTTACAAAATCATGTACAAAGTGTTTCACCTTTTCTAGGCAAACAATTTAATTCTTCTGTAAATTCAGTGTTCAGTGTGCTTTTACATGATTTGTGGCTACACGTGTTCTCAGTACACTCCACAGGTGGACGTCTTTCTTTCTTTCTATCTTTCTTTCTTTTTATCTTTCATTCTCTCTTTATTTGATGCTTAGTCTCCTGCTCCGTATGTACATTTCGCATTACTGTTGGTAAGTCTCATGATTAGGAATAGTCTTAGTTTGCTTAAAATGTGTGTATTTTGGTAAAGAAGTATTGTAATAGAAATAGTTTAACCGATTATACCCTGCAAACCATCCTAACTATTGTGTTATCACACAATTGTGGGATCATTACTGTGCATAGCCTTACTGATGTGGCCTGAAGTCTATTTATGAACTCGACATTTTATGTAACCATGTGGCTGTAAATACAGTTTGAATGCTGGGCTTTTTGTACATAGCAGAAGCAAGCATAAAAATGTATGGGTACAGGGCCTCTTTTTCAAATTTCATCAATTTTCAATGTTAAAAACTGGCATGAAGTTGTGTAACTTTAAAATTGTTTATTTTTATTTCCTTTTTCACTGTGGCTTTCAACTTTTTTTCCGAATACACTTCAAACATCAAGTTCTATAGCCACCTTCTCATGGCTCCTATTCCTCTGTTCTTTGGACATTTATCGCCTCTTCTCCTCACAAGAGAACTTTTTCTTAGACCTGCCCGGATTTGTGGGGGATAGGTTGTGCTGGGAGGGAGTAGAAGGAAGGGGTGTAGGGGGGATATGAGTAGGAGGAGGATGGATATTGGCAGTCACTTTGAGTATGGAGGGAGTGTGGAATTTGAGGGTGGGTGAGGGCTTTCGGTGTTATTTTGGGATTCAAGCAGATAGTTTTGAATACCTTCAAGAGTTTCTGCCATGGAGCTGGTTTTCTTATGAGGAGGGGGACGGTGGTCTGAGGCGTGAAGGTAAAGGTATGTGGGGGTGGATGTGTGGTAGGAGAAGGGGTGGAACATTTAGTCTGTCTGCTGCGGGTAGTGCGGGGAGGGAGAGGGGGTGGTGTTGGGGCTGCAGTTGAGATTAGTGTCTGGATTTAGAGTGGCAAAAGAATTAGACTGGGGAGGGTAGGAGATAGAAGTGGAAGTGGGGAAGTAGGTATAGGGGAGGGTGCAGAAACATCTTGGGAAGGAGGGGGAGGGGCTGAGCAAGCGACATTACTGGAGTAGGGTTTATGAGAGAAACCTCATCGCCACAGTTAGCACATGTGCGTGATTGTGCAGAGCAGTTTGATCAGTTATGACCAGGTTGGGCACATAGGGGGTATTGGTCTGTGGGATGGCAGTGTTTGGCAGAATGTCCAAATCGCCAACAGTTTTGACATTGACGAGAAGGTTGGTATGGTCGGACAGGGAAAGATTGTCCACCAATGTAGATATTAAAGGGAAGATCATGTGTACGGAAAGTAATTTTGGCAATGTTGGTGGGTTTCTTACGATGACCTCTAGGAAGAATGGAGTAGCACTGTACTGATATATGTTCATGGTCTTTGAGACAGCTGAGTAAGTACTCTCCACAATCTGACCAATCAATATCCATAGGACAGTTTGATGGGGAGATAGAGACAGTTCCGGTACAAGTATTAAGAGTTAGAGGAGGTTCTGCAGGAATGGGGTTGCCAGAGAGATAAGTTAGATTTGATAATGTTGTAGCTTTGGTTTCAAATGTAACTGTAACGAGACGGGAACGGTATGAAAAGGGACTATGCCTACTTGTTTTAGGAGACATTGCTGAAAGAGAAGAGTGTTGCCTGAGTAAGGAGCTGTAGGGGGGATCACGAAAAATCGGTCCCATTTGGATGCGTTAAACAGAGTGATTAAGATATTTATAGAGCTGGAGGTGTTAGAAGGGCGGGGACGTGTGGAAGCGGGAGTATTGTTGAGTGGGTAGTATTACGGAGAGATGGTGAATAAGGCTATAAGGTAGTAATAAGGGAAGATGAGGTGATTGGTGAAGAAGGCTGTGGGGGTAGAGGTGATTAAGCTGAGGAAGTTGGGAGAGTAGGAGTCTCGACTTGGGTGGGTAATGCACTAGTAGCATTTAGGGGTGGGTAGTAGTTTCAGTGTTCAGAGTCGTGGTTAAAGGAGAGCATCGGTTCGGGGAACCGGGAGAGTTTGAATTGGTGGGGCTATTTGATGAAGGGGCAAGCCTCATTGCCCCTAACAAGGGTATTACGTCTTCATTACTGGCCATGGGAAACCTTGACTTTGTTGGGGATATAAACAGTCTACCCCTCATTCCCCATGAGGGGTAAGGGCTAGACAACTAAATCAGGGGAATGCCATGCCCATGGTTCCCTCAGGCCGTTCACGACTGGCACAAGGACGGCCTTTCATCCTTTCATCACGGCTCTTACACCTTAGGAAGTGGATAGTAGAAGGGGTTGGAGAAGGGACGGAAACGAAAGAATAGGAGAGAGAAAAGACTATGCAAAATTAGTCGAGTCGAGGGTTGAGGCCTAAGGGTCAGCACTGAGTCCCAGTCCCCGTTTCCTATGCTCCCAACAACTACAACGGGCAAGGGACTGGGGGGATATTACCCGTTGATTGTTTCAAATGGCTCTTTTACCAATTTTCCTCAATGTTCCTATTCCTTCCCCGGTCACAGATACACTCCATTTCATCCAATCACCCTATGTCCTTAACCGTTTCCTTTTAATAATTCCGCTTAATTTCACTTGCTCTCCTCTTTACCCTTTTCACTACCATATTCATTTTTATATTGAAAAAATTCTGCTGCGTCAAAATCTAAGGTCATTAGTGGCGTATCCAAAATAAGAGACTGGGTGAGGCTTGGGGGCGAAGTCCCCAGATAAGGAAAGGTCATACAGCACGATGATAAAGTATTATAGCCAAAAGGTTGAAAATGTCAATGATTAGAACAAAATATGTCAGATGTAAAAGGTTGTAGAATACTGTAGGTTAGTATAGTAATGCAAAGAGTAAAGCGAAAAGAGCAAACGGTATACGAAGGCCGTTTAGGACTAATTGCAAAGCACATCTCTCACTTTTTAGGATGTGGGCCTCAGTCTCGATCTCCTAAGCCCCCCCCCCCCCCAGCACATCTTTCACATTTTAGGATGTGGGCCTCAGTCTCGGTCTCCTAATGCAAAGCCAGCGTGTCATTCTTTTAGCACAGTTCTTGCACATTTTAGGATGTTTAATGGTTAATGGTTAAAAGGCAAAATAAATGTGCTAGACATCTACAAACAGGAAAGTATATTAAAGGAGGGGGTGAAGGGTGATCGTTGCTATTCGTCAACTCTCTAGTGATCTTGAAAGGTTAAAGATGGGTAAAAGGAGTTGATGTGCGATTGGGCTATGGTGGGTCTAGGTAAGAGAATTACATAAGGGTTTCACGTGTGTATCCAGGACGGAGTGGAAATGATAGAGGAGATGGAGGGAGGGAGAATGCACGTGTAGTTGGAGTTGAGGGGGATGGGTTGTGTTGGGAGGGAGTAGGAGGAAGGGGTGTAGGGGTGGGGGTATGAGAAGGAGGAGGATGGATGTCGGCAGTCACTTCGAGTGTGGAGGGAGCATGAGTTGTGGAAATCTGTCTCAAGCATATAGCTTTGAATACCTTCCATGGTTTTTCCAGTGGAGTTGGTTGGAGAGTCTTGTGAGACAAGGGTTTTCTTATGAAGGGAGGGGGAAGAGGAGAAGGGTGTCTGAGGAATAAAGGTAAAGGTAGGTGGAGGTGTGTGGTAGGAGAAGAAGGGATGAAACGTTTAGTGTCTGCTGCGGGGAGGGAGAGGGGATGGTGTTGTGGCTGTAGTTGAGACTGGAGTGTCTGGATTTAGCGTGGTAAAAGTATTTGACTGGGAAAGGTAGGAAGTAGTAGTGGAAGTTGGGAAGCAGGTATAGGGGAGGGTGTTGAAACTTCCTAGTTTGGAGGGGGAGGGGCATAGCGAACGACATTACTAGAGTACGAGAGAAACCTTGTCGGCGTGCTTCCTGTCTGGCTTCACGCAGAGACCATTTTTGTATCTGAGAGTTGCTACCTCAGATTCAAACTTGTAAGTGGAACAACTTATATAAAATACATGCGGGCCGCCATAGTTAGCACATGTGCTTGTTGCGTGTTTGTGCAAGGCAGTTTGATTTGTTATGACCGGGCTTGGGACATAAGGGGTATCGGTCTGTTTTGACATTGACGGGGAGGGGATTGGTATGGTCGGACAGGGAGGGATTGTTCACCAATGTAGATACGAACGGGAAGGTCATGTGTACTGAAAGTAATTTTGGCAATGTTGATGGGTTTCTTTCGATGACCTCTAGGAGGAATGAAGTAGCAATGTACAGGTTTCACGTCATAGTCTTTGTTTATTTTAGTCTTTATTCGGGTAAGTCTTCTCCACAGTCTGACCAATCTTTGGTATCGCCTGGGCAGTTTGCTGGGGAGATAGAGACAGTTCCGGTACAAGTATTAATTGTTAATGGTTAAAAGCGAAATAAATGTGCTACACATCTAAGGTCTTATAGCACTGTAGGAAAGTATAGTAAAGGGTGATGTCAGGTGATAGTTGCTATGCGTCAACTATCTAGAGTAATGTTGGAAAGTTGAAGATGGGTAAGGGTGTTGATGAGGGAAAGGGTTATGGTGGTTTAGGTAAGGGAATTAGATCAAGTGAAGGATATTTATGCGTCTGAGGAAGAACAGGTTGTTATAAGAAGCAAGGATATGACGTAGGTCTGGTCTATGAGAACGGAAACCGCGAATATTCCACTGTAGGAGAGCTATATCTTAGTTATTTTATGAGTGAAAGCGTCGGTACGTGTTGGGGAATTTGGGGGGAAGGAGCTAGGGGGTGCTGTGACATGAGTGATTCCCGTGTGTATCCGGGAGGGGAGTGGAAAGGATAGAGGGGATGGATGGAGGGAGAATGTGCGTATAGTTGGAGTTGAAGCGGGTGGATTGTGTTGGGATGGAGTAGGCGGAAGTGGTGTGGGGGGAATATTAGTGGTAGGAGGATGGATATCGGAAGGATGGATAGTTGGAGTTGAAGGGGATGTGTTGTCTTGGGAGGGATTAGGAGGAAGGGGTGTAGGGGTGGTATGAGTAAGAGGGGGATGGATTTCAGGAGGATGGATATCGGTGGTGGACGGTATTGAGGGGGTTAGGTTGTGTTGAGAGGGAGGAGGAGGAAGGGCTGTAGGGTTAATATGAGTTGGAGGGGTATGGATATCGGCAATCACTTCAAGTGTGGAGTGAGCATGAGTTATGGAATTTTGTGTCTCAAGCAAATAGCTTTGGATGTCTTCCATAGTTTCTGCAGTGGAGTTTGTTGGAGAGTTTTGTGGGACAAAAGTTTTCTTATGAGGGGGGGCAAGAGAAGGTAAAGGTAAAGGTAGGTGGAGGTGAGTGTGCGGTAGGGGAAGAAGGGGTGGAACGTTTCGTCTTCACCTAGAGTGAGACCAATTTTGTATCTGAGAGTTGCTACCTCAGACTCGAACTTGTAAGCGGGACAGCCTCTATAAATTATGGGGGCCGCCGCAGTTAGCACATGTGCGTGTTTGTGCAGGGCAGTTTGATATGTTATGACCGGGTTGGGCACAAAGGGGGCATCGGTCTGTAGAGCGGCAGTGTTTGGCAGGATGTCCAAATCGCCAACAATTTTGACATTGACGGGGAGGAAGTTGGTATGGTTGAACAGGGAGGGATTGTCCACCAATGTAGATACGAATGGGAAGGACATGTGTATTGAAAGTAATTTTGGCAATGTTGGTGGGTTTCTTTCAATGACCTCTAGGAGGAATGGAGTAGCAATGTACTGATATCACGTCCTGGTCTTTGAGGCAGCCGAGCAAGTCTTCACAATCTGACCAATCTTTGGTATCGACTGGGCAGTTTGCTGGGGAGATAGAGACAGTTCCAGTTCAAGTATTAAGAGTTGGATGAGGTTCTGCAGGGATGGGGTTGCCAGAGAGAACAATTAGTTTTGATAATGCTATAGCTTCAGCTTCAGATCTGACTGTTACAAGACGGGAGCGATCGTGTCGGGTACGGAAAGGGACTCTGCTTACATGTCTTTGGAGACATTGTTGAAAAAGAAGTGTTGCCTGAGTAAGGAGCTGTAGGGGGGACCACGAAAAATCGGTCCCATTTAGCTGGGCTAAATAGAGGAGTTAAGGTATTTGCAGGGTTGGTGGTGGTAGAAGAACAGGTGTGTGTGGAAGCGGGAGTGTTGTTGAGGGGGGTAGTATTACGTAGAGATGGAGAACAAGGCTGTAAGGTAGTAATAAGGGAGGCTGGGGTGTTTGATGAAGGTTGTAGGGGTAGAGTTGATAAATTTAAGGAGAGGGTAGGAATGTCCTCTGGAGATTGAGTCTCTGCTTGGGTGGGTAATGCACTGGTAGGCATTGAGGAGTGGGTAGTAGTTTCAGTGTTTGGGGTCGTGGTCAAAGGAGAGCCTGGGGTCGGGGAGCAGGTGGGGCTATTTGATGAAGGGACAAGCCTCATTGCCCCTAATAGGGGTTTTGCATCTTCATTACTGGCCATGGGAAGCCTTGATTATATAAAGGGATAGAAACAGTCCACCCCCAGTGCCCTGTACGGGGGTAAGGGCTAGACAACTAAATTGGGAGTACATGGTTCCCGCAGGCCGTTCAGGACTGGCAGAAGGTTAGCCTTTCATCATTCAGCACGGCTCTTACACCTTAGGAAGTAGATAGTAGAAGGGATTGGAGAAGGGACGGAAACAAAAAGCTGGAGGGGGAAAAGACCATGCAAAATTAGTTGAGTCGAGGGCTGAGGCCCTAGACAGGGGAGATCCCTGCATTGGGTCTCAGTCTCCGTCTCCTAAGCCCCCCCCCCCCCACGACAACAACGGGTAAGGGATAGGAGGGAGTTCCGGTACAAGTATTACGAATTGGATGAGGTTCTGCGAGAATAGGGTTGCCAGAGTGATCAGTTAGAATTGATAATGCTAAAGCTTCAGTTTCAAATCTGACTGTTACGAGACGGGAACGATCGCGTCTGGACTCTGCCCACTCGTTTTTGGAGGCATTGTTGAAAGAGAAGAGTTGCCTGAGTAAAGAGCTGTAGAAAGGATCACAAAATCTGTCCCATTTGGCTGGGCTAAATAGAGTATTTAAATTTGTAGGGGTGGTGGTGGTCAGGGATGTGTGGAAGAGGGAGTAGTGTTGAGGGGTGTCGTATTATAGAGAGATGGAGAATAAGGCTGTAAGGTAATAAGGGAGGATGGGGTGCTTGAAGAAGCTTGTGGGGGTAGAGTTGATGAATTTGAGGAAGGTGGGAGGGTAGGAATGTCTTCTGGAGATTGAGTCTCTGCTTGGGTGGGTAATGCACTAGTAGGCATTGAGGAGTGGATAGTAGTTTGTGTTCAGAGTCGTAGTCAAAGGAGAGCCTGGGGTCGGGGAGCCGGTAGAGTCTGAATTGGTGGGGCTATTTGATGAAGGAGCAAGCCTCATTGCCTCTAAGATGGGTATTACTTCATCACTGACCATAGGAAGCATTGGCTATGTAGGAGAAATAAACAGTCCACCCCCTCAGTGCCCCTTAAGGGGGTAAGGGCTAGACAGCTAAATCAGGGGAATACCATGCCCATGGTTCCCGCTGGCCGTTCAGGACTGGCACAAGATTAGCCTTTCATCCTTTCAGCACGGCTCTTACACCTTGGGAAGTAGATAGTAAAAGGGGTTGGAGAAGGAACGGAAACAAAGGTGGATTGAGAAAAGGCCATGCATGTACGTATGCTAGGTCTCTATAATTCACCATAGACATTTTCTCAATTTGGCCTTATACAAGAGTCTAAAGCTTTTACTTACATGACTCAATCTCTTATTCCAAACTTCTGTTGAAATGTTTAGTTTCAACAAGCACTTGCACTGCTTTGTTATTCTAAGCTGATGTCATACGCAGGAAGTAAGACCAATATCTCTAAACACAACTTTATTTGTCACTTACATATTAAGGCAGGGTGTTTTAAGTTCCATAGGATCTTCCCTGTATTATCTATTCTTTATCAACAATAATAGGAGAAAATCTGTTGTTGGTGATAAGCAGATATCAAAGTAAACTCAACATATGCAAATCCATGGATAAACAGTGAGAACATATTCAACTCTGTAAACATGAAAACCAACAATGCTTGTCAACGACTCTTGCCAATGTGTGTATAATTACTATTCCCCCACCCATTCAACATGGAATTGATCGGTGTACAAGGCATTCTGAGGAAAGTCCACCAATTATCAAAATTACTTCACATTACTTGAAAATATGTCACATGCAAATTAAGATATAGAAGTCCTTTGTGACTTGGAATAATTTCCAACATACTCAAAATTAATATTCTAAACACCATAAGAATTTGAAGTTGTACTACTGTAATACACACACAGGTTTTAGATGTCATTATACCCTACCACTGCCATTAGATCCATCAACAAGTATCTTGTTTCAGCAATTAGAAGGAAAGTCCATTTCAAGAAAAAGAAAAAAAATGCATTTTATTCCTCCCATAATTATAAGGTGGTAACCATACTAATGATCTTTTTCAGCAATATTAATATACTGCATAATCACTTCTTAAGTATAACGCATTACCTTGCAATATGCTTATCAAAGTGGAAATATGCTAATAGACACACAAACTTTTGATTATCCTTTTCCCTTAAATTCCCTGCCTTTTTATCCTAAATAAATAATAAACACTTCAATCTAGATATTCAAATATACTCCATATCCTACATTTCTCCCCGGAATGTGATAAAAAATGACTATCATAGTACCTGTGAACTTAAAATGACAAGAACTTTCCATACTAATTAACTTCAACCCATAAACTTCCAAGTTTCCCACACAAGAGATATCAACAGATATCAACATTAAAAAGATTTATAGCATTCTGCAGTACATTACTGGTATCACAGTTAACATTCAGGATTACACTACTTTTTCACTTTTAAACAATTTTCACATGTACAATTTCTTGCTTTATTGTACGGTTGGACATAATCAAACTCATCATGTCAAACTGTATGATTAATAAAAAAAAAAAGTAAACATGCTCTTCTTTATTACTTTTATTATCCTTTTTTAAAACTCAATTCACATTTGAGGTAATCTTAAAATCACCCTTTTAATCTGCATATAGTAAATTTCCTTTTTAGGTGTTATTTTCATGAATAAGCACATGAAAAGCTATTTCTACAAATTCATGCTGCTTGACATGTTCATGCTGAAGAAAATGGCCACTGGTAAAGAACTAAATTTCCTTTGGATTACAAAATAATTTTCAAAGTAAATTACATTGATAAGTTTTTATTTTTAATTTTTGAAGCTGATAAAATTATACCAGAATAAACCCCCAAAAAAGAAGAGTGCACAATTATGTGCCTGCATTCTTACTCAGAATGATACATTTACTGTACAGTAAAGTTAAGGCATTGTCAGACTAAAGAATACTTTAGTCAGTAGTGCTTTTCTAGTTTTTATTTTATTCATCCATTATTATTAATTTTCACTGGAAAAGATCTCTGAATCTTGATTACTTCCTTTACAAATATATGAAACATCAAAGATTTATACCCCCACCTTCAAGTCTTTGATGCTCTAAAAATCACTATTGCAAAACCCTACATTGTTTATTTTCACACATGTTCACACCCACGCACAAACAGAAAGAGTAAATATAGAGGGGCAAGGGTGAGGAAGCGTGAGATGAAGACTAAAGAAATTTGATAAAAAAAATAAATAAATAAAATTAAATTCAAAAAATTGTAACAGTTAAACAAATCAAAGGGTTCTGAGAGAAGAGCCAGGATACTGTAGACGCCCCCAAAACAGGAGGCGAATAATGGCTTAGGTGAGCTTGCTCTTTGGTCGGAATCCCTTCACAACCACTGGCCTGTTCTTAATGGTACCACGGCGTTTCTTGCTTGTCTAGAAAAAATAATAAACGAGATTAGTAAGACTGATAATAATCATCACTTGCAGAGAAAAATAATGGTGTCAGTAGTTGTGCAGGTAACAGAAAATGCTGTGAGGATAATGGTAATCATAACTAGAGTAGCATTGTCAGGACAGTGTTGTTTCATCAGTGGTTAGATTGGCATATGATGGTAGTTGTAATTACAGCATTGGTGTAGCTATGGATAGTGATCCTAATTACTTTTCAATATTGATAAACATTTTTACACATCAATATATGTTCAAAATGTACATAAGAATCACACTATACAAACTATACAACATTTATAAACTACAAAATTCATTATAAACTACACATCACACTAGCTTAATCATTGAAAACAATTTTTCTACAAACGTAGTTTGCAAGAGGTCTTGGTACAAAATTTTAGGTAATATTATTATCAAATTTCACTTTCAGAGTATCAAATTATTACAATGAAGCTTTTTCTTCAAAGGATAAATAGCTTACACAAGAGCTCCATGTCATCAACTTAGTTTCCACAGTACACTGCTAAACGACATACTTCCTACAAAGGCAATCTATTGCATGCAAATCAAATTATAACATGCAAAATGAATTCTATGACCAAGTGAAAGAATACACTGTGCTACAGTACTCATTATTTGCAAACTTTGCATTGCAAAAATAAATGCAATATTCCCCTCTAGACAGTGTAATCTCAATCACCTTTACCCTAGAAGAAAAACAAACAAATGGTAGAAGTGACAAGATAGGTCAAATACTTCAACATTATTGATTTCTCTCAAGCACTCATTTGTACAACATATTACTGTCAGAAAGCATACCAAAGAATTTCTTACATCAATATCATTACCATTTTAGTTCAATCAACAACATAACTATTATGTTGATAAATAAATTATAAAAATAGCTTAATAAACTAAAAAACAAAGTAATATACTTGATACATGTTACAGTCATCCATCTATATACAAATTCATACACATGTGAATATGCATATGCATACATACAAATATACAAACTGTTAGCATTTGCGTGTGTATACTATGCATGTGAGGGTAAGCCTGGGGCACTTCATGGCATATGAGATGGATATTCAGATATGTATATGCACTGGCAAATTTGTCTTACTAGCGAACTGATTCAACAACCTGATTATAACCATAAGCATGATATGCCTCTCAACGACACTAATGGTCCCTGATGAAGTGCACCTCCTGTTTCTGTAAATGTAGAAAGGTTTTCAAGGATGCACAATAACCCCGCACTCCTATTCAGGCAAGATACTTTGCATTCTCTTATCTTATGATGTACAGACTTGATACTCACTCACAGATCTTGATATAAGGCAAATATTCACAGGCCTACAAGCATGTATATCAAAATACACATTTCGTGTATTATTCAAATGAACTGATATTCGTCATAAAAACATTCTTCAAGCATTTATAAACTGATATTTATAGCTAATGTCATTATTTCACTTCAAATAAGCACAAGTGAAAGGGCAACCTATGCTGAAAATGCTTTATCTCTTCATGCTGCTTATGCCCTTATTATGCCATGAAATAGTCCCTACTCATTTCATCATAAAAAAATATCGGTTGGAGATAACTTATTGATTCTCTTTGCACAATATAGAATATATAATTGCACTTCGTCTCATATATAATTTTAGCCTCGCCCCCCATAGGGGGACAGGTGCCCCCAAAAAGTAATTTTTTTTTTCCCCCCCTCCCATTCTTCAGTATATCCGAACTCCCTCAGTTTTTTTTTCCTGAATAATCCCCTAAAAATACTTGTGTTAAATCTAGCCTAGCCTAAAGCTGTGTAAATGGCCAATTTTTTAATTTCCCCCCTTTTTTTTCTGTGCGGGGGACTGGTTGACACTTACCCCCCCCCCTTTTTTTTGGGGGGGGGCCTTAAATAATCAATATTTTAAAAATTTAGCCCCCCCCCAAAAAAAAAATAATAAAAATACACGGCCTGAGAGGTCTGAGGCTCTGGCGAAAACAAAAAACTGTTTGAATTGCATGAAAATTACGAAAGTTAGGATGTACCGAAGGTAATAGAACAAAGAAAGGAGATATGACATTGCACCCATTATCTTTCCTGGTATTACTGTGCACTATCATCTTCTATATGAAATAATCATCTCGCTTATATCTCCAAAGTTTAAAAATCTGACTTTAAGGTACCCTCTGTATTGAATTGCCCTTTACAGCCATAATGACCAATTTCAAATCAATTCAAATTTACTAATGCCGTAATGTACCAACCAATGAGCGAAGTCTAACGGAAATATTTAAATCCTTATTTGTACGGTTATTTTCAAACATTAGTGCTTCGTACTTGGTATAAATACAGATCACTTAGTAAGCTACAACAAATTACCAGGGAGTCTCAAATGAAACATATTTCATGTGTAAAAAGACAGAAAACTTACGTTGTTTTTTCCACAAATTTTTTTGTCATAAATCACTGATATAATATTTTTTCTAACATTGGTATAAATGTGTTCTTTGAACATTCACAAACTCATATCTATGCACAATGTCATAATCAAATGCCGTATGCATTATTTATGAATGGCCAGGTGTACCTGGGCACTCATTAGCGGCGTACCTCCCAAGGTGATTAGAGGGTCTTGCGCTCGTTGCCTGAGAACTTGCCATAGCTGGGCTTTAATACTCCTTTGGTAGTTTCCTCATCCATGTACCTATACTATACGCTAGCTAACTCAATTTGACCCAAAAATGTTTACTCAGTCAGGACGATCCCCTTAA
>NC_091566.1:30755130-30760130 GCF_042767895.1 Penaeus vannamei | reverse complement strand
CCAGAGAGAAGGCGACGAAGAGCATCGTCTGCCGCGTGCGCATCCCGCCCGTCCTTTGTGCGTGCGGGCGAGCGGCGCTGATCCCTAGCAGAAAACACTTCGAAGATGCGTCAAGGCAAGTATGGCTGCGCCCATTCTTAAGTGGAAGCGGGTCACTAATACGACGGGCCCACAGCCCAGGCCTCGCCATGGACACCGCGCAGTGGCAATTAAGGACCTTATGGTTGTATTCGGAGGTGGGAACGAAGGAATTGTGGACGAATTGCACGTATACAACACTGGTAAGTGAAGTGAACTCCTACCTTCTATATGATGCTAGTTTCCTTGTCTCTGTAGTTCCTGTGACTTTTTAATAGTGCTGCATGGATTCTCGGTAGTTTCACAGTGTGGTGAGGATGTTTTGGTGGCCCTCGATCCCTACAGTAACTAGTGAAAGTGAAAAGTATATGTTTCGACTTGTTTGTTTTGAAAGTTTCCAAGATGGCTGCCCCCTATGGACTGACGTTGAAGGCTACTTTGGAAAGGCCTAGTTCAAAAGTACTTCGTATGAGGAAGCTGACGACTGATATATGTTATAAGGAAATTCGATATCTTTAGGTTCAGATTGATGCCAGTGCACTCGGAGCTGTAACTAGCTAAGTATTTGGCATTTTGTATAGGTGATCCCGGGCAATCAACATGGCGTCGAGGCTTTGACGTTCTTCTGTTTATGTTTTGAGATGCACAGATATTCTCGAAAATTTCGCAAAATGTCAAAGCCTGTGCATACACAGTGTCATACATTGTTTCTAAATATTGCATAGTTTATTTTGAAATGGTTCTATCCGATTGTTACGTCCTCACAGTGCTGGTAAATACAATCGGTGAGTGTGTTTAGGGGTATGAGCCGCCGATGGAACAGCCGCTGCGGGAGCCCTCGCGGGGAGGCTGCGCGCGGGACGGAAGAGCCGCATCTATTTTTCTCCTTGGGGGAGGCGAATGGAACAGCCCTTTGTCAGCGGCGAGGCCACTCACGGCTGCCAACCGCTCCGAGTCCGCGCCCCTCCCCCTTCCTCCCGACTCGCGCCCCACCCCCTTCCTCCCGACCCGCGCCCCTCCCCCGCCATGGCCACCGCTGCGTTACGAAGTGGTGGAATGAAAGCTCCGATACAAAAACTCGTGGGAACTAATAAATGATAAGTCTTGGGAGAGTTACGGTCGTCTTTCAACCCTCTTGGGTGAGAGTGTAAATCTATGGCGAAACATTTTGGCCTAAAGTTACAAGTCTAGATGGATTGTGAAAACATTTGTTACGGTATACAGTAAGCTAATCATTGTGGTTCTCATGGATGATTAAATTGGTCACATTTTGTTAGTCTTTAGGTATTTGCGCATAGTCACCCCTATAATACTGTCTAAGATGTGGCAAAGGTACCATGCCACGCGAAGGGTCTATTGGTGTATTCTTGAGCATTTACTACTACTGTTACGAAAGACTGATAACCCGTTCCAGAGTTCTTCTGGTTTTAAAAGAAATAAAATGTCAAAGAGAAGTTAGTCGACTAAGTATTCGTCCCCACTTACTGGCAAAAAGTGACTGGCGTATAGGACAGAAAAGGAATGTGAATTATAAATCTTGTGAAACCGAGTAGATTGTGAATGGAAGAACTGTATATAATGGAAAAAATGAGAGCTTGTTATTTATCTAAAATGGAAGTAAAGTGGAGCCCAATGTTAGTTGCTACAACTTACGCAGACATACTTTCAATTTGTTATTATGGAGTCCTGCAAGTGGCCCGTGTCCTTGCTACGAAGGATGTGTCTGTGGTGGGTAGGGGGAGGGGCGTGTCTTAAGGTTGGTAACCATGACTTAGCTGTCTCGCTGGGCAAGTGGGCATTGGGCAGTAGGTATAATCCGAACTGTTTTGTCTCACTCCATGGTTTGCTTCTGATTGTGTCTTGTCTCTTTGAAAGGAGTCATTATGCATAATTTATAATTTAACAAGCCCAATTTGGCCCCGGGCGGCAGATGAACCGTGAAACCAGTTACCTAGATTTCTATACGATACTCCCCTGAAGATATATAGAAGAACGGTAGGCTGAAAGGTCGCGACCCCCAAGCTGGCATGACCTACCTGACCGTGACACGAGAGTGAGCATGAGTAGGAGGAAGTACAAGGGTTAATGGAACACTGCGAAGGGAGGCCGAGTACCCCGATGGGTTCCCCGCTCTGCTTGCCCACGTAGCCAAGGACAAGCAGGCAGAAGTGGCTATAATGGGCTTCGCAATTAACCTGGGCTTTACTTGCTTGCGTACCCAGTCTTTCTTACTTTCTTTTGCGGTGAAGATGGGATTTTTAAAGTCAAATTTTGACCACGTTCTTGTGTGGTATTTCACTCTTTTCTCTCCCCTCCTCCCTTCCCTCTCCCTCTCCCTCTCCATCCACCTCCCCCTACACCTCCCCCTCTCTCTTCTCCAATCTCCCTCCCTCCCTCCTTTAATCTACCTATCTCTCACCTTTACTCCATACTCTTCCTATCCTCTTTCTCTTTCTCTCTCCCTCTCTCTACATGTTTTCCTGTGTGCACACACACACATACATACATTATATATATATATATATATATATATATATATATATATATATATATATATATGCTATGTAAAAATGTATGTCTATGTATATACAAATATATATATGGTATATCGTGTGTATGTGTGCGTGTGTGTGTAAAATTTAATATATATATATATGATGTACATATTATATTATATTATGTGTATACAACATTATATATATGTGTGTGTTTATATATGTGTTTGTCTATATATATAGATATAGATATAGATATCTTAGGTGTATGTGTGTGTGTGTGCGCGTGCGCGTGCGTGTGTGTGTGTGCGCGCGTGTGTATAAATATATATGAAAATGTTCATATATGTATACTTCTATACACGTACACACATTTATATATATATATATATATACATATACATATACACACACACACACGTACACACATATATTATTATATATATATATATACATACACACACACACATACACACCATATATTTATTTTTTGGCATATTTAATCTTTTATATATACATATATTCATATTCATGTGAGAGCTAGTATTTGTGCAATCTTGGCAGATTCGAATCAAATTATAGCAAGTATAAGTAATTAGAATTTTCATATTTTGTCTTGCTCGTGCAGAAAAAAATGTATCTTTTAGTAGAGTGTACGTTGATATGCGCATCACGCGCGCATGCGCTAGTGTATGTGTGTGGAGAGACGGATAGTGAGTGTAGTGTGTGTATATATATGCATATCTATATATTCATACATGAACGCGCGCGCACATAACATTCAAGTGTGTGTATGTGTGCAACCATAGTGTTGATGTCACAGACATACGAGACGACGACTCCAGTGACTCGCATGCAGTCACTGGCCGCCAAACTGTGTTCAAGAAGTTTCAGAATTAAATAGCGTCGTGTAATAAATGTTTGTTGAATGTCACTGGCACGGTTGGCAGTCCTTGCAGTGTCGGCTGGCAATCGGTTGGCGCGAAGGGGCGTCCCAGTTTCCCGCGCTTTCCTCGCTTGGGAGGAGGAGCGGCGAAGGGAACAGCAGCTGGAGCGAGGGGGGAGCGGAACAGCGACTGTAGGTGTGCGTTGCCAAATTTCGTGGCTCGAAATACGCCAGGGGGATCGTTCCGGGATACGGGAACGGTGTAGTCGAGGTGTTCCTTTTGGTAATATCTACTAAACTTTTACAAGGAGATCGAACTTGAATGTCGATTGTTTTGCATACGTATTTCGGTTCTATGCATTTCGTGGTATCTGTATTTTATGTTTTTAATTTGGCAAGTTGAATGTAATATCATGCATATTTACAGTATATGAAGGAGCAGTCAAAAATTACTCCTCAGGGTTTGCGTGATTCCGGTGTCACTATCTAGTCTATGATGACAGCGTGCAGGTGCAGGTGAGGGCGGAGTGAGACTTCCTGCCCTGCCTCCCCACCTTGCATAAATGCCGTCCTGGGTCCGGATAACGCTGCCTGGACGCTAGTGTTCCGAGGATGCTAGGTTGTCTGAAGGACATCGGCCTGTACACCCTGGAAAAAAGTGTATTTGCGGTACGTGCGCATATTAAGAACGCGGTTAAACATATCCACATTTTCAGAATCATACCATTCTCTCTCTCTCTCTCTCTCTCTCTCTCTCTCTCTCTCTCTCTCTCTCTCTCTCTCTCTCTCTCTCTCTCTCTCTCTCTCTCTCTCTCTCTGTATATGTGTACATAGTGTGTGTGTGTATGTATGCATGAATGTATGCACGCGTGCGCCCCGGTGTGCGGGCGCGAGTCGCCTGTTCTATTTTCTTTGCAGATTATCGACTATAACATTTTCTAGGCCTGATTCCCGTTTCACTCCATTGTGTACATGTTCCTGTACATTCTCCCTTTTTGGCTGTCATTTTCTCTCTCCGCGAGCGATCCGAGCGCACCCATACAGACCCATTCCCACCCACTCCCGCACCCATACAGACCCACTCCCACCCTCTTCCGCTCTCCCCTTTTCACATGCTCCAGCACGACGCACACTCGGCTTGATTCATTAACACACCTGCACACACACTCAGGCGTACGCCTCGAACGGCTGTTGGAGCGAACTTGCTCTCTGCTGTCTAAGGGACTTTCGGTCAGCATCCCCAGGATTTGGCACGGGCTGGCTCTTGCTTAGCACGGTGGTCGCACGAAATTACTCTTTATATCTTTAACTATCATTAACTAGCGATTAAATATATCCGTTTTTCGTGCGTGT
Organism: Penaeus vannamei; assembly: GCF_042767895.1. Taxonomy (NCBI): domain Eukaryota; kingdom Metazoa; phylum Arthropoda; class Malacostraca; order Decapoda; family Penaeidae; genus Penaeus; species Penaeus vannamei. The sequence continues at coordinate 30,755,318 of NC_091566.1, read as the reverse complement.
CGTTTTGTATTTGAGGAGGACGAGGAGGGAGGGGGGTGAGTCCAACGGGGGTAATAGACGAATAGTTATCGTTATCGGTCACGCAGTCCCGGCCCATGTACCAACTGAAACCACCGTCTCTTTTGACTTTTTGAGTTTTGTTCGCATAGTCTGTGTGGGTCGGCGGGTTGGGTGCTATTTAAGAAATG
>NC_091566.1:30722630-30742630 GCF_042767895.1 Penaeus vannamei | reverse complement strand
TAAAGATTTTTTATAAATGTTTTGGGTTAACAAAAGGTTATTTGTTATTACAAATTTAATAGCATTTCCCTTATTAGACACAGGTTGAAGCTGAAGTTAAGGATGGAGTTTAAGATTTCTATTTTTTACTGATGATTTTTCGTTTTAAACAAACAAACTCATTACAGGTACCTAAATGATCTCTACACATTGGAACTGCGTCCAAACTCAAGTGTAATGGCATGGGATATCCCAGACACATATGGAGTGCCACCTCCTCCCAGAGAATCCCATACAGGAGTGGCGTACATGAGCAAAGACAAACCCAAATTAGTTATATATGGAGGAATGAGTGGCACCAGATTGGGAGATTTGTGGATCCTTGACGTTAGTAAGTTATCGTACTTTTTATGTAGTTCAATTAACCCTTTTAATGTGTTTTTTTAATAAGGAGACTATGGTTAAAACAAAAGAAGAGAAATTTATGATGTGTTATTTCACAGCTCTTTGATATTCAGATCTTAATATCTTATGTTTTTAACTGTTTTTATGCTGGTATAATTGATGTGCACTGTGAATTTTGTGGCTTACAAATTGCTCAACAAGTGCTCAGCCACCGGGTAATAGTTCAGCTTAATTTCACCTGTTAAGCAGTTACTTGAATTTTCAGAATTTGTTTTGTATGTTTATTTAGTTATTCTTTATCTATATTACTTTTTTCCCATTTCTTTCTTAAAGTTATTAAGATAAAACCTGTTGTTATTATTTACATCATGGTTATCTTGCTATTAACCCATTGCTATTGGGGATGGCATGTACATACATATCATACCCACTGTGAGTTTAGTTATTAACCCAATATGGCCAGGGATAGTACGTATGGATATGCAATGTCCACTGTGAGTTTAATTTATTAACCCATTTGATCCAGGACTGCACATGGACTGAAAGCCAGTCAATGGGAATACTTGGGTGGTGACTCTCCTGGGTTTATTGTTATTAGAGACTTTTAATAATGTGATAGTTATAATGTCTATGATAATAGATATAATAGCATCAATATTGATAGCATTAGTAATGGAAAAAAATCTATGATAACTAAATGAAGGGTGAAATCAGGTGAGGCTACAAGATCTACTAATCACTTCCTTCATGACAAAACACTTGTGGAGCTATCCATGTATTGAAAAAATATTGAAGAATAATACTATAGTAAACACTACATGTTCTTGGTGGAATTGAGTTGAAATACTAATAGCAAAAAAGATGATTAGATCAGAAAGAAGTTTATCTGAAAATCAAAGAAAAGAGTAAACAGGTGAAATGAGTAGAACTAGTAATTGACTACATGGCAACAAATTACTTGTGGAGCCATCTGTAAGTAAAACAATCAATAAACAATATCATAGTGGATATGGCATGTATGTCATGCCGTCCCATTGACTTTCTCAACTTTGACATAGGTTACACAATATGGATTTTGCAATTGGTGTTTTATGAATTTAGCCAGCATATGTTGCATAATCTATCTGTTGAAGAGGCCAGTTAAACATTTCCTTAACTCATTGGTTGTGGATTAATGTACTGTAGTTTGTTAGTTTTGTTGTACACAGACAATTCCACAATGCTCAGCCACTAAGGAGTCAATTAGTAGGCCTTGTGTGACTGCGCCTGATTTCCTTGTATATTTGGGATATATGTACACATACATATAGATATACAGATAGATGTTGATATATAGACTTTTATGCTCTGCATATTTCTATATTTTCTATTTTTGTTGATATGATTAAAATGATATTATTGAAATAATTATAGAATAAAAATACAGAAAAAGGGGTACAGGTAAGATAGCTAGAACTAATAATTGACTTGTTAGGCCATTTCTGTAATAGCAATAAACTAAAATTGGTATGCCATCAACAACCATTACTTTAAGAAGAAGCTGAACCACTCATGCATCAAGTCTTCAGTAAAAAATTAGGATATCACATTCCTTACGTAAAGCCTGAGATACATCATGAAATAAATATTAACCATTAGATGAATGATAGCTAAACAAGGTTATGTGAATTTCTATAAGTGTTTGGATGCAAATGGTATTCAAGGGGTAATCTCTGAAGGAGCAAAGGGACTACAGTTATGATACATTGATTAACTACTAAGCATTTAGGGCTTGCTTAGAACTTAGGGCTTTGGTGATTTTACCAACTGTATTTAAGCGATGCATCTTACTCTTGATAAGATAGTGTTAACCCCTTAGAATTGGGGTAACGTGACCTTCCTGTCTTGGAAAAATCTGGGTGGAGGGTTGGATGACATAAACATGCCATCACTGAACTAACTCTGGGCCAGGTGACAGAAAAGGCTTACCCCAAGTGCACAACCCACTTGGAGTGTGATTTTACTCATTTGGCACTTAGAAGAGGGACTTTGCATTCCCATTCATCACCAAAGGTGGAATGTAATGTGCATAAGCACTGGCTCAACATTGTATTGCAGGTTGCTGTGACCGGCAACACAGGTTGTATTATGGAAAAATTTTAATTAAGAAAAAAATGAGATATATATATGACACATAGCCAAATATTACTTTTTTCTTCTTGTACTGAGTTATTTGCTACATAGAGAGCTGAATGATATGGAGTCTTTGCAATGAAAATAGTCTATTATCATCAGGATAAAACAAGTCATAAGAAATATGGACATTGAAAAATGGCAAAAATGATAATAATAATAATACACACTCAATAATTTCGCAAAAGGGAGGCATCAATATTGCACACAAAGGATATTGGCAACTTTTATAACCCACTTTCCATATTTTCGACCCTGAGATTTCCGTGATGCAAATGGATACAATGGGTTCATAATGAAAGATTTTATTTTATTACCGTTATAATTTACTTAATTTTGATTTATTGTATTTTGTCTGTGATTTCTCATAATAGATGCAATCTCATGAAAAGTAGTCCGTTTCCTATGTAACAAACTTGCTGAAAGAAAAATGCTCTAAACTAATTTAACATTTTATTCCAGATACCATGACCTGGGAAAGGCCAACAGTAAGTGGTGTTCATCCTCTTCCAAGATCTCTGCATTCAGCCACTCTTTTGGGAAACAAAATGTTTGTCTTCGGAGGATGGGTTCCACTTGTTCTGGAGGAGTTGAAAGGACCCAACAATGAGAAGTCTGAGTGGAAATGCACAAACACTTTAGCATGTCTCAACCTTGGTAATATGAAAATTCACTTGTGTATATATATATATATATATATATATATATATATATATATATATATATATATATATATATATATATAAATGTACTGACCATCATGTCATTCACATGTGAAGCATTAGTACAAATAGCATTGTTAGCCCACTCCTTACCAACTTGTCTCCCACCATGTAAACATTCTGTTGCTGTGCCATGCTGATTGAAATGTCTATTCCTCCTGCAATATGAGGGTTTTTAGATATTTTTTCACTCTTGATTTTTTAATATATAATGAGGAAGAAACTTGTTATCAGAGGTGATGGGTAAGCAGCCACCAGAACAACAATAAAAACAAAACAAAAACAAAAAATTTCTCTCTCACTCACACACTCACTCACACATTGAGATAGATAGGAAGATATACATACATACATTGATACACGCACGTATGTGTGTGTAATGTTACTTCACTCCCTCTTCTCTTTTCCCACCCTACTCTCTCTCTTGTAAATTTATAATCCTGCCCCATCTCCCAAAAAAAAGGGATGAAGAGTGACTGTCATACAAACCAGCATGCCATTAGTGGAAGCATTGAATGATGATGCCAAACTTTGTTTTTTGGTGACTAAACACAGTCATAACCAACATAGCTAAGTTTTCCATAGTCCCATATATTTCCATTTGTTTAAGGTTGTATTAAAGAATGTGCATTATGTACAGTTGTTGCAAGAATATTAAAGCATAGACATTTTCTAGCATTACCCACTTGTACATTAAATTTTGGTTAAGGAATGGGTTAATGGAAATGCCTTTCCATAATTTGTAGAATGCTTCTATAGTCTAAGAGAGTCTTAACAAAGCAGTAGTATGTACTTCTTTCAAGTATTCTGAAACATACATTCATACCAGAAAAGATAGACTACTTTACTATCTGATGTCATGAAATTAACTTTCAGGGACCAGTATTCCATCAAGATTGCTTTATCTTTACTTATTATTTTTTCAACTGGATTATTACAATCATATTTAAGCATTGCTAAGCAAAAGTCATATAGAAGTTTTGTGCTGTTACAATATAGTGCATATTACTGTCTGCAAAAGTGCAAGATAGCAAGTCAGGAGTACAGTTTTTTTATGTTTCTCCTTCTTTCCCCCTTTAAGAAAACATGGCTTGGGAAAACGCCATGATGGAGAAGTTTGAGGACCAGATGCCTCGTGCTCGGGCTGGACACTGTTCTGTGGGGATACATTCAAGACTGTTTGTGTGGTCCGGCAGAGATGGATACAGGAAAGCTTGGAATAATCAAGTAGGTTGAATAATGGCAGTTTGGTTGATGTAGGATATGTTCATGAAAATGTAAGAGCAAAGGAAAGGAGCAATTCCAGTATCACTCACGTAGTAAGAGAGGGAACACTAAAAACAGGGAACCCCAATGGAATTGTGGAAAGTGAGCAGTAATTGGACTTTCCTCATGCTTTTTCTTTGCAGAAATAAATATCATACATTGATGTGTGACACCTGGTTTGACCACTCAAGAAATAGTTAAGTTTGATTTTTTGCTGCTGTCATATTTTGTATAATTTTCATTACACTTGACTAAACTCCTTAGTTTTTCCACGGCTTCATTATTGTGTGTTTGTAAGTTTCATGTTACTTTCTAAAAAGGTTTTGGTAATTTTTCAGGTTTGCTGCAAAGACTTATGGTACCTGGAGACAAGTGTACCTGGATCACCAGGTAGAGTCCAGCTTGTTAGAGCATCCACTACTACCCTAGAAGTGTGCTGGGGTGCCACACCTTGTGCAGATGCTTACCTGCTTCAGGTATTTTCTTCTTTAGTCTTATTATAGACCATAGATTACAGACCAAACAAGTCAAATCCACTTGTTCATTTAATGTTAAAGCATAAGAAATCACATTAGTTTTAAAAAAGGATCAATATTTATAGCTGTTGACAGGACTAGGGTTAATGCATTTGTCACTTCAGTTCCCTTAACCCACCCGCGCCGGGGTACATTTTGTAGCCAAAATTTAAAAAATCCGGGAAGCTACAAAATCGGCGGGCGGAGCTTCCCCGGAGTCTGTCCGCCCGCCCGGCCGCCCGCCGCTTTTGCCGCGGAGCACGGCTCCGAGACAGCATCGCACTGGCGGGCAGCCCAAAACTGTTTATTTTTTCCCTGTGTCTCATATATGTGACACCCGGGACGAATGGGTTAAAAAAAAAAAAAAAAAAAAAAAAAAAATGCCAGTTCCAGTGATGTTCATTTCATTACAACCAATATTTTGTTCAGTCAAGATTCCTTTTATGAATTTTGTTTGTACAGATGGCTCCACAAGTGCTTTGCTACCAGGAACCCTATTAGTAGGCCTGTATGACCTCACCTCATTTCTCCTTTCATTGAGTTTTCATGATTTTTCTTTCTTCTTTGTTTTTCTTCTTATGCTATTGATATCAGTATTTTGTTATTACAGTTATTATAACATTATTAATTATATTAATTAGTAATAAAAAGTAAACATGAGTCTTTCACAAAATTTAGGAAAATCATAGACTGATGAGACAGGTAGGATTAGTAATGGGCATTTTGGTGATTAACCCCTTGGATCCAGTTGCTTCAAGGCAATCCTATGGCCCAAAATACAGATGTGATGCTTATGTGAGCATCCACTCAGACAGATGTGTGGCTTGTAGGCTGGGTGCATGCAAACTCTTGTTTGATGACATGACTATACCTCTCCTTTGCCCTCTTGTTTTCTCTTTTTATTCATAAGCCCCCCCCCCCTCTCTTCCAGTTTCCATATTTGTCATTTGATTTGCTTTATCCAGATGGTAATAGACTGTTTTCCCTTTTATATCATTCCGCTAGATAATCAGTGACTCTGTGCAATAAAGATTAATAAATAAATGAATAGATAAATAGATATATAAAATTCAGCACCAGGCTAGTAAAGTGATAGCATGTTGGTCTCTCTTACAAGGGGTTGGCAGTTGCAGTTGTTACCTAGAGGTTACTGCTTTGGCTGGGCACCATGGTTTATGAGGAATAAGCTCTGAGCTTCAGCACTAGCTGTTGATCGAGTCGGTATTAGTCGGCACAGGCCAGGCTCCCTTCATAGCCCTGGCGAGGCTCAATTTCATTTATTAGACACATCCTTATCCTTATCATCTTTTTGTAATATTCAATTTTCTGTAATACTACCTTTGCCACCAGTCATGGGGGCCAGGAATAGGATGCTGAGCATGTAAATGGCATCCTCACTGGAACCAGCGCTCTTCCAGTCATGGCCATATCCTGATCGAAAGGGTTCAGCACCAGTAAATAAATAAACAATAAATGAGATAAACGAATAGATAAATAAAAAAAGAAAAGAAAGAAAAATGGGACACGGCATGTATGTTTGCCATCCTGGACAAGTAATTTAATTTACGCAGAGCCATCAATGTAACAGAAGAAAAGGAAAATCAGATTTTAATTTATCATCTATATTTATCATAGGAATTGGTCTTCCTCACAAATCAGTCACATTTATTGCCAACTCAGAGTTCAATTTGTTCAAATTTTTGTTTTAATAAACAAAACCAGGATTAGTGTAAGTTGCAGGATTTCATCAGATTGCCATAAGTTACTCAAATCTGGAATTTCCTTAACCCATTTATGACGGATGTCCCATATACGAGACACCCATAAAAATAAACGTTGCCGGGCGTCCTGCCAGTGTGATGTTGGATCGGAGCTCGTGCTCTGAATACATTGTGGGCCACAGCAGGCACACAGGCAGATTCCGGGCCAGCAACGCGCCTATTTTGTAGCTGCCCGGAAACTATTATTTTTTGGCTTCAAAATATACCGGTGTTAGTGGGTTAACATGTTGCCGAGGCATTAAGATGTGAAAAATTGCAGTGAGATGTAGCAAGTAAAGTAGTTCAATTGCCAGCAGTGACTAGGTAGGGCTTTGCAAGATTTGTACCATACTTTTGTGTTTTATCCGCATCATATTAGTGTAACATACTGGCGTGAACTAAGCTAGTAAATCTGAAGCCTCGTACCTGAATTGCAATTCAATTCATATTGGCCCTGGCTGTTGATTTAGTACTTATAAAATACCATACATTTAACATGTAGGTTTTAGCCACACACTGTCCACTGTTCTTTAGTTTTATTAAATTTGTTTCCTCATGGGTGGCATCGCAAACATTTTTTCAACAAGAAGTTAATTCCTTGGTCTACATGATCTTGCCTATTTATTCCTTTTCTTCTTCTTTCTTCCAGGAAAATAAAGTATCAGTTATAGTATTTTTTGTGATATGTCTACACATTGATGGCTCCACAAGTGCTTAACCACAAAAGAGTCAATTTGTAATGCTAGCAGTGTTGATGCATTTATTATTAGTATAGACCTGATAATTATGATGTTATTGACTTCACTAATAGCAATACAAGTTTTTTTTTAATATTTCCAAAAGTCAAGTAATAGGATTAACAGATGAGATAAGTAACACTAATGATTGGCTCATTGGTGAATAAGTACTTACGGAGCCATCTATGTGTAGTGACAAATAATAAACTAAGCTTACTTTAGGTATGATGTTTGTACAATCCATCCCCAGCAGCATCAAGTTTGAATTGCTATGATCATCATTGCTAAAATTTGTTGTTATTGTTATTATGATATTATTAGCAAAAGAAATAATAATAAAGGTAAAAACCTTTTTTCCTAAAATTCAAGATATTAGGTGAATTGGCCAGGTGGTCCCTAATTTTGTGGGTGTGGGTGTAGGTGTGTGCAGACAGGTGAAGTAGAGTGGGTGGTGGTGAGATATTTTTGCATAATGATGTTGCCACCTATAGTCACAGGGGATATTTTTATTTTCAGATTCAGAAGTACGACATCCCAACTCCAGCTTCAACAGTCCCAACTCCAACAACTCCCACCAGCACTCCTGCCACCACCAGCTTACCTTTGACTCCAGCCAACAAGCCCATCACCCTTACTCAAACTGTTTTAAGACCAGCAACACCAGGAGCTGTAACACCTTTGACTCCCACGACACCACAGACGATAAGAGGTCAGTTTTATCTAATCTTTGGAAGAACTTTTGATTATATTCTGCTGGCATATCCTGAACTTTATAGCCAGTGGGGGGGGGGGGGGGGGAATATATATATATATATATATATATATATATATATATATATATATATATATATATATATATATATATATATATATATAATGTATATTATGTCAGTATTAGAAAATGCTGTTTAGAATTTTTTAAAGAGCGAGATGCATATTTTCTATTCAACAGCTGGTGGAAATATTGTTAGAGTTCGTGCCCCAGGAACAGGACAGATCAAAGTAATAGGAACTGGAGGTCAGACCACACAGATTCTACGTGGTGGATTGCCAGCAACAACAACTGCAACTTCACAAGGTGGAATGTCAGGCATTGCAGCGTTAGCAGCTGCCGCTGCAGCAACACAAAAAATTACAACCAGTACCGGAACAACAACTTCTCCAACAACAGTTAAAGTTGTACAACCAACAACACTTGTTACACCTCAAGGTGTGAAAGTTGCAACTACTATAGCAGGCCAAACTGTGAGATTGGTGTCACCTTCAGGACAAGTAAGGATATCCTTGTTTGCATAGAAAAGTTCTAATCAAGATTGAAATTTTTTTAACCAGTATAAATGTCTAATATTAATATATTCCTGATTGAGATTAAATCATATTTTCTTACAGGTGTTAAACACCCAGGGTACCACAGTTGCAGGGCAAAGTGGCAAGCAGTTTATACTACAAAAAAGTGGTGTCCCTGGATCTCAACCACAAATTGTAACTCTGGTCAAGACGAGTAAAGGTCTGACTCCAGTAAGTAAATCAAAAGCAGATTAAGAAAAAAAATATATCTTGCTCCCTCTCTGCTCCACAATTACAGATAGAAAAGGTAGTAGATATCATTTTTTTTTTTTTTTTTTTTTTTTTTTTTTTTCCCACTTATTATTTTCTGTTTATATATATTTGTTTACAACCATCTGTATGTGTTGATTTTGTAAAATTATTATTATTTATTACAGATGTCCAAAGTAAATTTGGTTCAGAGTAAGGCTGGTGTAGGCGGGCAGGGCGCAACAATAGTGAAGCTGGTCACAACACAGGCAGGAGGTCCAGGCAAACCCATCATGACCACATCGACCACACAGCCAGGCCAGATCCTAAGCTTGCCAAGTGGTACACAGACTGCTGGGAAAACTGTCATACAAGGACAGAATATTGTTATTGCTAAACAACAGGTAATTTTATTTAACATTTATTATTGTTTTGAAATTATTGTTTGTACATGGAGCCTTTGAAATAACAGGTTCTTTGTATAATTTTCAGATAATGAAGAAGTAAATTATAGAGCCTTAAGGACAGTTTCATTGGTCTTCTCTCTTCTCCCCTCCCTCTTTCAATTTGATGTTTTAGAAGATAATTGACTGAAAAGAGTCATCTGATAAATTTTCATAGATACCAAAGGATGCCAATTATTCAAAATAACCCCTTCTCAGTAACTAACTTAGTTCCTTTATATAAGCAAAAAATTTTTTGTTATGAGATCCAGTAAATGAGGACAACCTTCTAACCTTATGGGGACCATCTCTGGCGATGGGGTGCCATGGGGGGTTTTGGGGAGTCAAATTTAGTTATTGGTCCTGGCTTATTGTTACATGTGTGAGGAAACTGCCCTTCAATTATTTGACTATATCTCAGACTATTTCATGGTATAGTAGGGGTGTAAGCAACATTGGGTGACTGTGCATTTTCGCTCATTTGAGTTAAATGGCCTTTACACTTGTTCCGACCATTCATTCGGCATATGATAAAGTAATTACACATGAATATCAGTTGCACATGAGCAATACATGGTGAATTATGATGAAATGTAAAGAAAAAGAAACAAAAAATTGTGTGTAAAGTCTGCTTTAGTAGACCTACATGACTAAGTATGCCTACTTGCAAAACATGTTCTGTATTGAGACCTCAAGGTTATTATGTTATTGTTTAGCCGTCGGTTACCATATGTTCTTTTTATAATTTCTGCATTTATATACAGATTAATGATTTTTTTTTTTTTTTTTTTTTTATGCCATTTACCCAAAATCAGTTATTTATTTTGACATGCATACAAGGTGAGTGTGTGTGTGTGTGTTTGTGTGTGAGCTCACATATATGCATGTTTATTGGAGGGTGATGTGAAGTATAGATTACAGAGAGAGTGAGTTAAGACGCGTACAGAGGTGATCATACATGCACCTGTGTGTGTGTGCATGTGTGCATGCGTGTGTGTGTGCATGCGAGTGTGATTGCTCACACGAGTCTGAATATGCATATACATGCGCCTCTATGTTGGAGTGTGATATGAAGCATAGACAACAGCTCAAGGCGGGCAAACAAGTTGCGATGTGTTGTAGGCATGATCTCAGGGATAACCATAGCATTTAGTGGGCCACTTTGCAGCGTAAGTGGGAGGTGTCATCGCCATACCTTTTTACATTTTTTTGATGCTGTTCACTAACCACACATCAAAACTGAATCAAATAAAGAACAATAGAAAGAGCAATATTTGGCCTTCTTTTTAGTCTATAGGCACATACTATAAGGAACAAAAAATATAGAAATTAAACCAACTTTCTAAAAAGTTCTTTAAAAAATTTTTACATTTGGGACCTCTCTCGGTTCAGTTTATGCCCTATGTCATAAAGCATTTGCCCCAAGAAAGAACATTTGAATCTGAATACAAATACACATTGAATTTTGTCAAATCAAAATACAATTTTTTTAAACCCTTTTCTCTCTTTTCTTTTCTTTTCTTTTCTTGCAATAAATCTGAAACTAAAAGGAATTTCCAAAATCAGATGCATAATTCTGTTTGTATGACCTAGAGATTTTCTCAACAGAAATTACATAGAGAATGGATGATAACTTCGAGACGAGGGAGGTACAGAAGTGACCTAACTAAAAAAAATAATAATAATAATTTTTGATAGTGCTAAAATGCCCTTCATTCAAAATTTTTAAATATTGGGTGAGAAGATGGGTAATAAAGTACTCTTTCATCCTACCAAAATTCATGAAGTTCTGTAAAACCATTTTCTATTTTAAAACAAAAATAGAAGATTGGCATTTTTCAGGGATGGTCCTCTTAATTTGTTAAAAAATGATAGATGATGTAAACTGAAGCAGATTTAATGGTAGGATGATAGTTCAGAAGAAGAATGGCTAAGGACAAAGTGTATAACGATATAGCATTGAGAGTGAAGTAGGGTATTGTTGTTTTTTTTGTTTTTGTTAACTTATCTACATCATTATTAAGTGTTTGCTGTCAAATATTAGAAAACAACAAATAGTGATTAGAAAATTGTGTGTATTTCATAAATAGTTAAAATAACATCTCTTATTATATTGGGTCTTATCATAAATAATTGTAGAATATAAGTACAGTAGATCTGTAGATCTGTCACTTAGCTGAATTAGATATAGAATAATTATTTTGAGTTTTCCTAAGCATTTTTCTTTGGGAACAATCATGACTGCATATACATGAGAATTCTTAAACACAAAAGGGTAACTGGATGAATGTAGAAAAGGGTTTTGGTAGTAACTTCAAAGAAAGAAAGCTGAAACTGGGAATATGTTTTGAAAAGTGGTTGAGGTTTTTCAAAATGTATTTGTACCTTAAAATATTTTAATCAGTAAATAAGATATATACAGGTTACTGGTGAAAATATGTATTTTACCTTTCTGTACAGAATGAAATTAATATAGTTTATCCTGAAATTTTGTATTAGAAATGGAATAATAATTATTTTTTTAAATGCAGCATACTAATTTTGAATTATGAATTTAAAGCTTGGTACCACGACTGTAGGAGGAAAGCAGACAATAGTAATCACGAAGCCAGGAGCTGCTGGAACTAGTGTTGTGCGGCCACAGACCTCTCAGATTATTGTTGTCACCACTGCATCAGCCATCAGAACACTACAAACAGGCACAACCACTACAATGGCGACTGGCCAACCTGCTCAGGTATGATCTTTTACTCATACTAACAAGTGTCCCTAATATTTAAGAGAATTGCCGCTAGATTACTCAGATTCAGTGTAAGTAAGGTTCTTAGTTAATTGCTACAGTATTAATGTTTAAAACTTACATGGTGTTGTAGGTGTCAGCTGGTGGAGGTGTGAAGATGATTGTGGTATCATCTGGTGGTGTGGCTGGCACCACAACCACACAGGCTGTCACCAAGCCCATGACTATTACTGTGGCTGGACAGGCAGGACAGGCTGGTGCCACCACCAAGACAGTCACCATAGCTGCCAAAAGTGGCACTCCTAGCACCACAACTCTCCTCAACACTGGGTCAGGTCAGATTATTGCTGTACCTGCTCAGGGTCTGCTGCAGTCAGGGCAGCAGGTGAGCACAATGTCACAGGCCACAAGTTGGACTCTTTTATTTTTTCTATATCTTAGATATGTATTTGTATGTATGTATGTAAAGTATAACCAGAAATGCTTCTATTTATATGAAACACCCCACCATATTTTGAAGAGTTTGCACAAGCATAGCAAGTGTAACAAAATATATCAGGCTAGGAATTCTTATTAGTGACATACAAAAGAAAAGGCTAGAAAACTGAATGAGGGGCACTGGAATTATTCGTGACTCAGCTTGTAAGGCAGGGTAAGTTTGGCTTTTTAAGATTAAGGTACTTCTAAGGCTAAATGTAGTATTTGATACAAAATTCAAATTTAAATGATCATCTTTAAGAGGAAATTTTATGGAAATATTCTCCCAAAGTTCATTATTTGTATTTTAATGTTTCAGTCTCTTACAATTGGAGGAAAACCTGTAACAGTACAAGTAACTACAGCTGGAGGTCAAAAGACTGTGACTTTAGTCACATCCCAGGCTGCCAGCAGTGCAACTACATCCACAACTTCTAGTACTAGCACATCAAGCACAGCAACCACAAATCAGCCAACAACATCAATTGGTAGTGCAGGAGATGGCCCTGTTACCTCGGATGCAGCTCTTGCAGCTTTGGCAGCTGAGGCAGGCCTGATCATGCCATCAGGGGAAGGAGAGCAGGGTAATGAACATGTGGCTGCAGTTGGAACCCAGCAGGATCAGTCTGAGAAGAGTGGATCATCTCAAAATACGTCTGAAGAAGTAATGGAAACAAATGCTTCTTCGGAAACTTCAAAACAGTCAATAGCAAGTAATTCAGAAAATCTAGATGATGTTGATGCGAAAAGAACTGAGGGAAACACACTAACAAATGTTGAAGGCGAAAATGCCATTAAACAAGAACCCATGGATACTGGTGATGGGACTGGGGAAGCAAGTTGTGCAGGACAGGCAGCAGGTGGTGTGGGTGAGGCCGGTGAGCCTACTGATCCGTTAGCGACATTAGCATCCGCAGCTATCAATTCCTCCCTCAGCACAACAACGCCCACTATCAAAAATGAAGATACCACAACGACGCTTGCTAATGGCATAAAACAGGAAACGGTGAGTTTGTCTGTTTGCACATTTTAGTTAAGAGGTAGGGCCTTGCAAAAAATATCCAACATTTGTTGACAGTAGATATTTTTAGGGTATTTTGCATCATTTATAATTGCATTTTTTATGAAATGCTTATTTAAATTGCTTTGAGTAGATATTTTGAAAATAAAGGTTCAAAAATTAAGCTTACATGATTCTGCATATATTGAAGCCAATCTTTTGCAATTTTGCATAAATTAAGTGCAGAAAGTTCAGTTGAAACTTATGAAAGATTTAAATCCTGATAAAATCTAAAATCTCAGAAGAAATTTCTCTCTTTCTCTTTTCTTTTCTTTTCTTTTTTTCTCTTTTCTTTCTCTCTCTCTCTCTTCTTTCTCTCTCTCTCTCTTCTTTCTCTCTCTCTCTCTTCTTTCTCTCTCTCTCTTCTTTCTCTCTCTCTCTCTTCTTTCTCACTCTCTCTCTTCTTTCTCACTCTCTCTCTTCTTTCTCTCTCTCTCTCTCTCTCTCTCTCTCTCTCTCTCTCTCTCTCTCTCTCTCTCTCTCTCTCTCTCTCTCTCTCTCTCTCTCTCTCTCTCTCTCTTCTTTCTCTCTCTTCTTTCTCTCTCTCTCTCTCTCTTCTTTCTCTCTCTCTCTCTCTCTCTCTCTCTCTCTCTCTCTCTGTCTCTCTCTCTACACTCTCTCTACTCTCTCTCTTCTTTCTCTCTCTCTCTCGTCTTTCTCTCTCTCTCTCTCTCTCTTTTCTTTCTCTCTCTCTCTCTCTTTTCTTTCTTTCATTCTCTGTCTTTCTCGCTCTCTTTCTCTCAATCTCTTTCTTTTTTTTCTCTCTCTCTCTCTTTTCTTTCTCTCTCTCTCTTTTCTTTCTCTCTCTCTCTTTTCTTTCTCTCTCTCTCTTTTCTTTCTCTCTCTCTCTCTTCTTTCTCTCTCTCTCTCTTTTCTTTCTCTTGCTCTCTTTTCTTTCTCTCTTTCTCTTTTCTTTTTCTCTCTCATTTCTTTCTCTCTTTCTCTCTTTTCTTTCTCTCTTTCTCTCTTTTCTTTCTCTCTTTCGCTCTTTTCTTTCTCTTTTTTCTTTCTCTCTCTCTCTTTATTTATTTATTTATTTCCATCTCTCTCTCTTTCTTTCTTTCTTTTTCTCTCCCTCTCCCCCCCCATCCCCTTCTCTCACTCTCTTCACTCTCTTGGAAAATATCACAAAAAGTTTGTTTAGTAATTTAAGAACTAATTCAAATTTGAAAAAGGTCTTTGTGGTGCACTTTTCACAATTTTCTTTTTTGAAGAAAAAATATAATTATAAAGAAAGAAATCAGTTTGTTTATATCTTGAAAAATTATTGAAAAGTAAACAAAAGCAATGGGGTATCCTTAGCCTAATGTGACCAGGAAAATGTAGTCTTCACTATAATATTGTTTTTTAAATGTCTACAAATAGACCACTCCACAGTGTTTAGCCACCAAGGAGTTAATTAATATGCCTTGCATCCTTACCTAATTTCACCTTTCATTGAGTTGTCTGGATCTTTGTTTTTCTTTTCTTTTTTTCTTATTCTATTAATGCAGTTATTATTATTAATATTATAGACTATAATCATTATAATGTTATGGACATTACTAGTAGCCGTATAACATTAAAGAAAATTATATGAAGATCAAGATAAAAGGTAAACAGGGCAGAGGTAAACAAGCATTTGGCTCATTTGTGACTATTTACTTTTTGGAGCCATCTGTGTGTAAAGAATTAACATTTATTTACTTTATTATTATTACTTATGCTCCTTTTTTTCTTTTCTTTCTTTCTTTCTTTTCTCTGTCCTTGTCTTTGGAGTGTACACTAATATCACAGTTTTAAGAAGTACTTTAAATCACTTATTTTTGGACTAAAGTATTTGTATCTTTTACAGAGTGAAATAAAGAAGCCAGAAGAAGAGTGGTATGATGTTGGCATCATCAGAGGAACCGTCTGTACAGTCCAAGCCTACTATTTGCCCACAGAAGCAGATTCTCTCAAAAATGAATCCTATACTGATGCTGAGGGAGAGGTTACCGAAAGAAAAGCAAGTGGGATTGAAGTCAAGTTACAGCCCGGCACTGCATATAAATTCAGAGTTGCTGGAATTAATCCATGTGGAAGGGGTCCATGGAGTGAAGTTTCAGCCTTCAAAACTTGTTTACCTGGTTATCCGGGGGCACCATCAGCTATTAAAATTTCTAAATCTGCAGAAGGTGCACATTTATCATGGGAACCCCCACAAAATGCTGCTGGTGACATTGTGGAATATTCTGTTTATTTGGCAATTAGAAACGCAGCAACTCAACAGCAGGTGGGTAAAAAGGTAAACTTCACTTGGATTTTCTTTTTTGAAAATGTAGATAGTGCCAAGATAATACCGGTTCAAATACATGTGACATTATATACTCTCTCCCTCTCCTCCCTTTCCCATCTTCCTTCTCCCCATTCACACTGTCTCCCTCTTGTCTCTTTCCTTTTTGTATACTAGTTTTTATTACTGTTTGTATAAAAATCTGTATTGCCTGCTTTTATCACAGGATGCTAATAATGGTGGAGCTCATCTGGCATTTGTACGTGTGTATTGTGGTGCCAGCAACCAGTGTACAGTACTCAACACACAGCTTGGAGCAGCGCACATCGATACAACTAATAAACCAGCAATCATATTTAGAATAGCAGCTAGAAATGACAAAGGATATGGCCCTGCTACACAAGTTAGGTGGTTACAGGGTAAGTTGAATTTAAAGATTTCTGAGGGGGTTATATACGTAGACATACAACATGAACTTATGAATTTATATATATATGTTTATATATATGCACATAAGCATTTGTGTATACATAAAGAGTTAGGCTATATCCCTTTCTTTTTATGTCAACTTTATAAATGTTCTATTTCAGATTCTGTAGTGGGTGGATCAGCCGGAGGACCAAAAGTAGTCATGAGAAGACCTGCCACAGATAACCGTTCTCCAGTTACTGTTAAAAAATTCAAGGCAGATGGAGAGCCTATGCTATAGTGCTCAGCAGGAACCACCTCAGTTTGAGTTAGCTGCCATATGACCCGGTGTATGGGGGGGAGGGGGATTGTCTTTGGCCAGGGGAATGAACCTTCTGGACTTTAAGTGCCAAAGATAAGGATGAGATTACCCAGTGTAGTGTTATTCCGGGTTAGAGTTTCAGGCCCCAGAGTGTGTGAGTGTGTGTGTGAGTATGTGTGCGTGTGCATAGACAATTTGTGCAACTGGTATTATGAGGGGTCTTGGGCAGTCACACATATAAGAAGCTTTTTCTGAAATTGAGTAATGGGAGGAGCTTAAGTTATCTTTCTTGCACGAAGTAGTGCATGGTGACTTGCTGTGACCCACTTTTTTCTATATTCCTACTCATCCTTTTTTTTTTCTTCTTCTTTTTCTTCTTCTTTTTTTTCATTCTCCTTTTAATGATGTAATTACTTTTATTTCCCTTCCATTTCACCGGTAAGTGTTGCTACTTTATGATCTGAACCAAATATATGTTGCAAAGTGATAAAAGGGTCCTGAGTGCCCCATGACTTCATTTTATTTATATACTACATTAATGTACATTTAAGGTCCATCCAAACTGTTAATTTCATGTAAATGTTTGTCGCTGCTTTCTACCCATAGGATATAAGTATTCTTTATGGCATTCAATGAATGCTCGAAGTAATGTTTTCCAAAGTTAAGAACTTTGTATGCCAGCGTACTCTTTATTCTCCATGTGTCATGGAGAAAACTTTTACCTGAAAAGTGACACCCTGTTCTCTGGAGCAGCATGTTGTATATACTGTGAAGTTGGTAAGAGGTTGAACCTCTTAAAAAGTGTTGAGCAGCATTGATGTCCCAGAGGCTGCATTCCTTATTAGTGGACCCTTGCTCTGATCTCAGGGTGTGTATGAACCACCGGTAGAGTTGTACACCTAACCAAAACTCCACTTGGCCTTAGTAAGCTACAGTCATGAGCTAGGCAATGCCATTAAACCCTTTTGTCACCAGTCCATCTCATCTCCATCTTCCTGTAACAGTAATCATTCTTTCATTACTGGTCCTCCAAATGTCTTCATGTTATTAAATGAATTAGTGATATAGGTAAAGCAGCCATTTATTTTTACACCCAAAGGACAATGTGGCTCATGCTTGATTTTACTGCACTAAACTTTTTAAAATTCTCTCCTGCATATCACCTTCCTCTTACATGCGAAATGAGTCGGCTCTATAGTGTTAATGCATACATCATTGTAGATATCACTCCTCCCACCCTCAACCCTGCCTGTAAGGTTATTGCAAACTAGAGAAGGATGCATGTTGATGTTCCTTAAAACAACACTTTATATTTGGTGCCGGCAGCCCCTGGATCCCCTAGCTACTACTTTTATCAAACTTAGTTGTTTTTCTTTTTCTTTTCTATTTTTTCTTTCTTTTTTTTGAGGAGAGTACAAACAAAACAGTAGGAACAAGTGTGATGTCTCTGAGTTTTGACTGGCCAGACTCAAAGAGTGGATTCAAGAGTGTTTTCCACTTTCTTCCAGGCTTCTCCATGCCTCCTGCCAGTGAACATGAGAGATAAACCTTGTCATAAATTGCAAGAAATGCTCCACCCTTTTCACGTGGAGGACTTTGCAAATTTTTTTTATGTGCTTCTCAATACTTTTTAATTTGATGACTATACATGCTTAGACATATATATTATCATAACTTCATAAAGTTAGATGGAGTTGTCTCTTTGTACATACAGATTATCCAGCGTTTGTTTTCCATTTCTGTAAGAGGAACACACGGTTCATTATGCAATGACAGCCTGGATGGGAAATGGCCACAGTACCTGACCAGATATTAACAAAGAATGTGATGTAAGATGGGTTTCATCTACTATGAAGCTGTTTTGCAAACCCATCTTCCATCAGTGAAAACTTTGGTAACACAATTTCTCTAGGCTGTAAGTAAATTTAGCAGTGAAAAAATAATTGAAAAACAATAATCTATGGAAAATGCTTTTAAATCTTTAATATTTTATTTTTCAAAGTAAGAATAAAACGAACTATTGAAATAGTGAAAAGATTATTTGTTTGATATTATCCTTGCTTTTACTCTTGCTTCAACTTCAAAAAGTGTTGCTGTTAGAAATGTCATCAACTTAAATGAGACTGCAGAATTAAGTACAGCTATTATCTTGATAGCCTACATTCTGCTAAAAAACAAAACACTAAGTAATAATGAACAAATAATTTAGCAGATTTGTGAATTATTTAAGAGACCGATTTAACAAGATTTTTT
The DNA here is from genome assembly GCF_042767895.1 of Penaeus vannamei. Lineage (NCBI taxonomy): Eukaryota > Metazoa > Arthropoda > Malacostraca > Decapoda > Penaeidae > Penaeus > Penaeus vannamei. The sequence goes on along the minus strand of NC_091566.1, from coordinate 30,723,581 downwards.
TTAACATTCATGTCTTGAATTGGTTAATGAAAGTGAAAGGTCAAGTATGATATATATTTATTAACAGGTAAAACGAATTTTGGTATGTGCAATGTGTCCACACTAAAAGTTGGAATCGTGCTGAAAGGACAAAAGGCTGGGTCTGTTTAAGTTATTAACGGCCTTCTCTCTATCCTTATCAGTATTATACTAAGCTACGGCGAACTATCTTTGACATCTGATGTTTTGTCTAACCGTTATTTTTTAAATCTTTTCGCCACAATACTTTATCATAGCACTGTATAATCTTCCCCTACTTGGGGCTCCCCACCCCAAGCCTCACCTTATAGCTAAATCTAGAATACGCCGTTATTGATCTTAGATGTTGACGACGGTAATAAATATGATCTCGGGGTCTATTTATCACCCTTCCCTTTCCCTTTCCAATTCCTAAGGTGTGAGAGCTGTATTAAAAGGATAAAGACCGACTTTGTGCCAGTCAGAAACGGCCCCGGGGAGCAATGGACACACGGTGTTTACCCCTTGCCCCTCATGAGGTACCTGAGGGGTTGACCTTTTATCTTCCCCAGGCTTACCATGGCCAGATTTTGTACCCTAAATATGGGCACCGAGACTTGCCCTTTATCAACTAGCCTCCCTGAATCAAACTTCCCTGGTTTATGGGCCCCTGAATCTCCATTGCACATGGCTCTGACCACTGCTACTATACCCACCTCCTCGACACTTGCTGTCAACTTGACCAATCGTAAATCATCTACCTACATTATAACAACCTCCTTCAAAAGACACTCCTTCCTCACTCCCAATATCCTCCACTCCATCTCCTACACAATCGTCTCTATTTCCTACATCATCCTCCCTTATTACAACTCTTCATCCTTATTGCCCTCCCCTCCAAAGCAATGCCTCGCTGTACATCACTCTCTCTTCCTCCTGTCCTCACCCCTCTAC
>NC_091566.1:30710130-30715130 GCF_042767895.1 Penaeus vannamei | reverse complement strand
ATGTGGAGGATTCTTTGTTTTCCTGGGCAAGGGTTGGGGACAGTTGCAATTTTCCCTGTACCTTTCATGCCCTACCCTGCTATCAGTGGCAAACTTGTCTTTAAGCGAGGGATTAGGTGGTTTCATTGCAATAAGACCAGCATATTTGCATTATAGACAGTAAGAGAAATCAAAAAAAAAAAAAAAAAATGTCACAATCCATTTTGTGGACATGTTAGAAAATGATCAATTTCAGTTTCATGCAGCCATATGGCACAAGTTAAAACTTTGCTTGTGTAATATTTTCTAATATGTGACTGATTCTATGTATATTATTTATATAATATCATGCAATTTCTCTGGTACTCTTCATGCACTTCTTTACCATCGAGACCAAGAATGTGGGATTTCTGCACAATAATTTCTATATATTTGGAAAGTAGAGAGTAAGAGGAATCGAACGATACCAAAAGCATCATGATCTGTTATGCGGAACCATTCGAAAAAATTACCTTTGTTTGAAATGGAAATGATGCGCATTACTGTTTTCTGGGTAAAAATGTTTTTCTGAAAGCTCTGGCCGTATTTTGAATAAAAATAGCCCTCATTTCCTTCACAAATGAAGCACAGCCTTGATATGGGTCCTGATAGCTGAAGAGGGCCTGTTAAGTATTAGGGATTTTGTGGTGTAAAAGCGAATTATCAAAGTAAAACTTTATGTAAAGTAGTTATTGTTAAACATATCCAGAGTAAGTAGGGGGCTTTACACCCCACCTGACCTGGAAAATCTTCACCAAGTACGTTCCTGTGGGATAGAGCCTAGGCAGTTAGCTGGATCTCACACCAATAAATCCGCAGAGGCTAGCCTGTGAGTCGTCTAAATCCTTGCTGTCACTGGTGGCAGAAGAGCAACCACTATCAGCTGCTCTATTTTGTTATAACCATGATATTTAGCATGTTAAAATTAAACTCACTGATATTTTTAATAATCTGCTAAGGCAAAGAAAATGTCAAAAAAGAAAATAGGTTTCATCCTGAGGCATTTGGTCTAGCACAGGGGATTCCCCTCATCCTTGGATTAAGTGTCTACAGTGAGGAGTAGCTAAAGCCAGTATCTTAATTCGCTGGTGGGTTTTCAATTGCCTGACCTTTACCAAGTAGATCACTGGGCATTTTAGGGTGAGATTTTGACATAGAAAGTTCCGAAAATATAATAATTTCAGATCTATTTTGAAAGTATTGAGGTATTAACGTAAAATTGTGTGAAGAAAATACAATTTTCTGCAGTTACATTCTTTTTAAATTTAAATGTGTTATTGTATTCTCAAATGGTTTATGTTATGAAGTTCATCCAATACCAATAATTATAGTAATACTAGTGTGTGTGTGTTCTCTTATTTGAAAGCTAATAATTTATAACTTTATTTTTTCCATTTACAGGTGATCAAGTGGTGGGAGGCCAAGTTGATACAGGATGCGAATTACAAAGGAAAGCCAAAAAAAATAAAAAGAAAAAGAACAAGCACAACATAATCTCAGATGAAAGAAATGAAGAGACAACAGAAGGAGCACCAGTTACAAAAAAGAAAAGAAAATCAAAAAAAGCCTCAAAGGAGACTGATGAAAATGAACACCTTGATTCTGGAGAAATGATTGCAAATATTAAGAAGAAAGAGAATCATTCTAATGGTGGCAATACTGATGTTCATGATAGTGCAAGCAAAACTTCTAAGCAGTATATAGAAAATGTCAAAACAGTTAATGGTGAAAAATTTACAGATGATGGCTTCAAAGTTGTGTCGTTTGTACCTGATGATGATTCAGATGTTTCTGATGCATTTGAGTCTGACATTGACATGGAAAACTGGTCTTCTCCAAAAGCACAAAAAAAAGTTGATACGAGACAGCCATCAAAAATACAAAAGGAAGCTGGTGTGACACATCAACCACTATCAAATCAGAAAGGCCTAAAAATGACAGATGATGGTTTCAAAATAATAACCGAGATTCCACCAGACGACAGTGATGTTAGTGATGCATTCACAGATGAAGAAGATGAAGGTTTCATGACAGGTGAAGAAATAGCAGCAAAGAAGATAAAGTCAAATTTAAAGAAGCAGCTTAAGAAACCCCTCCAGAGAATGATTGATGATTTTGGTAATTACTCAGAATGTTTTAAGGTTGACTTGTAGCTTGAAGGAAGTAGTAGCTGTTAAGATTTGCATGTATTACATGTTCTGAATTTTATAGCAAAGTAGGATCTCTGGTGACTGATATTATATTTTCTCTGACTTAACCATTTATATTACAGACATTGATGATACTGTCTTGCTTGGAAGAACAAAGGAAAAAGAGGAAATTGTTAATAAACCAGCCAAGAAATTAAAGGGATCCTGTGATACGCTGACTTTAGCTGCTAAGAAAAAACCTAGGGAAGAAGTTGTTGTGATAGATTACACTAAGAAACGAGGATCTGGAAAGAAGAGAAAAGACCAAGAAGAGGAGAGTGAGGAGAACACAGAAGAATCCCCAGGACTGGTAGGAGTAATATTTTATGCCTATTTTAAAGTCATATTCCATAGTGTCTCTCTAGAATTGAGATATTTATGTTCATAATGTTGATTATGCTGTCCATTTGCTTTTATGAATACATGAAATATTAAGCATTATAGAGGGTGGAAAAGATAAATGTTTTGTTTTAATTGCCATGAGATGCAATTAGAGAAGGTGTTTACAGTTTTTTCTTATTAATTTATTAATTCATTTATAATCATCTTCATCACCCATATTATTACTTTCCTTGTGACTGCATACTCGAAGTCACATTAATTTGATGTAAAATTGACAATTGATAATTGACAATATAAATATTAAAAGAATCACACACATGTACGTAACACACATTCATAAAGGCATTATATCACAAATTTGTTTGATCCTTTAGAACTATTCTAACTGTACTGATGGTAACACTGATGATAATAGAGTTAGTGTATAGTTTTAATAGATTTATAATATGAGGCCTTTTTGTGTGTGATTCTTTGATTTTTATGTTTTCAATTATCATGTCATTTTACATTAAATTAAAATATAGATTATTATTTTTACTTCTACTACTATTGGTACTATTATTTCACTATTGTTGTTGTATCCTTTAAATAATGGATTGTGATGTGCTGAATATATGTTTTTAAATTATTTCAGACTCTATATATTCAAAAGTAGTTAGCGTATCTTCCTTATTTGGTTCCATTTAGTGTGTTTGAGGATGAGCATTTCACTGATGTAATCAATTTTTTTTTTTTTTTTATCAACCTTTATCAACCAGGGAATGTAAATATGAAACTGAGCAGATATTAGGAGCCTATATTTTACTATGTGTAGAAGACATTCTTGCAGTTGTATTTAAAAAATGTCTCTACTATTCATAGGACTCGAGTATGGAATGTATCTTTTATTGATGAAGGTGTCTTTTCCCTTTGTAACTAAAACTTAGATATGATACAAAATAAATCACCTTTAAGTACTTTGTATATTTCCACTAGTAACTAAATTATGTTTTCAGGTGATAACAGGAGAAGAGGATATGAAGAAATTAAGGTTTGAAGTTATGAAGTTTGGCATGACTGGATTCCAGAAGAAGAAACAAGAAGATGAGAGAATTAATCTGGCAATAAGGCTAGGAGCAAAACCACCCAAGAATAAGGTACATTTATAAAATAAATGTGCAGTTCACTGATTTTTTATATTATCTGTTTGTAGATTATTTTAGAATATTGATATGTCTAAAGGATCATTTCTGCTTTGAAGTTCAGCAGTGTGATTGGAGCTAGATTTTTAAATACCTTTTAATCTTATATTTGCTAGTAGCAGTCTAACAGCTGGTTTATTAGAATTGTGCCATGCTCGACTCAGTAAATATTCATTATACAGAAGTGCTTATATACAGAAATGAATCCATATCTATCAATCTAGATAGGCCAATTTACAGAGTAGATTGATAGATAAATGTATATCTATCAGATAGATACACAGATATGCATTTATTTCTGTGTATATTTATGTCCATATATGTGAATAATCATCAGGTTGGGCACAATTTTAACAAACCGGCCATAAATGTATCACATTGGGTAACAGAAAATAGTGAATTGCAAAAAGTCTCTTTCCCATATTTTTTGTTATTAAGAAATTGATTAATATTTGACATGCATTCTTTGAATTAATTGTTAACATGACAGTACCTACTGAAATGGGAATTTATTTTATACAGAAAAAATACCTTCTCTCATCCTCATCCACCTCTCTTATTCCTCCCCATCCTCCTCTCTCCTTCTCCGCCTCTTTCTTCTCCACCTCTTTCTCCCTCTTCTCTTCTTTCTCCTCCTTCTCCTCTTTCTCCTTTTCCACCTTTTCCTTCTCCACCTTCAAATCCACCATTTCCACCTTCAACTCCTCTTCCTCCACCTCCTTCTCCTTCTCCTCCTTCTCCTTCTCCTCCTTCTCCTTCTCCTTCTCCTCTCTGCCCACCTCCTCCTCTTACTTCTCCTCTTCCCCCCTCCTCCATCTCTTCCTCTCCTCCTCCTACTTCTCCTTTTCCCACCCCTTCTCCCTCTTCTCTTCCCCCCTGTCCTCCTTCTCCTCTTCCCTCCCTCCTCCTTCTCCTCTTCCCTCCCTCCTCTTTTTCTTCTTCCCCCCTCCTCCTCTTCCTCTTCTTCTTCTTCTTCTTCTTCTTCTTCTTCTTCTTCTTCTTCTTCTTCTTCTTCTTCTTCTTCTTCTTCTTCTTCTATTTCTCCTCCTCCTCCATCTCCTCCCCCTTCTTCCTCCTCCCCTTCCTCCTCTTCCTCTTCCTCTTCCTCTTCCTCTTCCTCCTCGTCCTCCTCCTCCTCCTTCTCCTCCTCTTCCTCTTCTTAGTACACCTCCTCTTCCTCTTACTCCATGTCCTCCTCTTCCTCTTACTCCATCTCCTCCTCTTCCTCTTACTCCTTTTCCTCCTCTTACTCCTTCTCCTCCTCCTCCTC
>NC_091566.1:30697630-30705130 GCF_042767895.1 Penaeus vannamei | reverse complement strand
TTTCACAGAGACTCCTTACTAAATGCAATTGCCTTTGCATCGTTATGTAAATGTTAGCACAAGATTTTTAAAAACATTGTGCCTTCTCGAGTATCGTATTTTTAAAAGACACTACTTAGGCATAGCTGTAGGAACAAATTATTTCTCTAGAAATAATAAAAGCTAAGTAATCCATAAAAACGGCTATTCATTATATATATATACACATCGTCGGCCTCCGGCACAACAAGTGAGGTCGTATCCCTTAGTTCGATAGTCAGATGTGTTTCGTACATGAGTGTAGCAGGAGTTTCTGCTCGTCAGTTTTATTATTTTTTTGATTTAACTCCATGTTTTCCCACACATCAGTAAGAAAATGACATGCAGGTAAAGTTATAATGTAACTTTGTCAAAAAGCAAACTAGAATGTCGTTAAACTAGGGTTTAAAAGACTCATATTAATGAAAAGGGAATCAAGGCTATGCATTGAATGGTGTCAGAATCACAAATGTAAACACTTTAATATTGGCTGCATTGCGAATGTAGTCATATAATTTCTTTGTGCTTTGGCATTAGAGGAGTGGGGGCAGTAGCTGTCCAGGTTAATTAGGTTGCAAATGAGGGTTAGACATAAAGAAATGAGATTTCTGTAAATGTTATTGAAGCCGCCTGCTGTAGCTCCGATATATGACGTTTCCTAATAAAATCGGCACTGTTTTGCCGAATCCCCTAATAACGCTGTCGACTAGAACAACATTGCAGTGTCAAGCAATTGTCGCGGTTTCTCAGCGGCTTTTTCTGGCTTACACCTGCAAACCACCATCACATTTATTCTGTCAGGGAGGGGTGGATTGATTCCTCATTGGAGAAGGTAATTTTACAGGACTGCTCTGGCCATAGGATTCCTTGTTTTGTCAAAGGCATGTAAATTAGACAAGATACAGCTTGATGTGTTGTCTTATGTAACAGATTGCCAAGGAGGTGTATTAACCATCTCTTTCCAGAACAGAAATAGTAGATATTGGGTAATATTTTATAATATGTCAAGATGATAGATGATAACAATTTTGGTATCATTGGATTCTCTCACCATCTTCCCTCGATAGCAGGGGAGGGCATGAAAGGTACCAGAGAAATATAAGTAATATACACAGAATCAGTCACTTTATTGTTTAGTGCAACCCCCCCCCCCCCCCAGCTTGCCCAGGAAAACAAAGAATCCTCCGCGACAGGAGAGAGCGTCAGACAGACTTGGCAACACTGGTCCCACATAGCATGAGTACATGGAGGATTCTCTCTGGTAGAGATTACAGACATCGACGCACAAAGATAGAGAGATATGGACACTGCCATCTTATAGAGTGGGATAGAACATAGTTTAAGCTGCAGCGGCCATATAGTTGCCGCTAAATTATGAAAATATAATGCGTGCTTGCCTTTCAAATTCTGTCCATCAGCTTGTTTATCTTGCAAAGAAAAACACAACACTGACCCATGATTGCATTATTGCGTTGTCAAACTAGTCCGTTTATTACTACACGCTTGTCAAAATGATATTTGGCTAATTATCTGTGTCTGCTGTTACACATTTATGCCTTTAAAGTCTTTTATTGATGTTATGATACTTCATTTTCATATTTTAATATTTATCTATACCCTCTGTAGAATCGTACGCAACGAGTGTTTCACATTTTCTTGGTCCTGCTGCCAGATCACACACCATGGCGCGCTCATTTCAAAGTGAAACGCTGTCTTTTATAAGGAAAATTATATATTTAAATGTTAGTGTTTGTCCATTTGTGAGCTTTATTTCTTTAGGAGAGTGAGATTGACCATAACTTGTTGGCTATATGCAACATATTTATATAGTAAGAGTTATAGAAATGGATCCATTTCTACACAATGATTTTCCTTCTTGGAGGCACGGATCCGGTTCCTAACCTAACCTAATCTTACCTTATCTTATCTGACCTGACCTGACCTGACCTGACCTGACCTGACCTGACCTGACCTGACCTGACCTGACCTGACCTTACCTTACCTTACCTTACCTTACCTTACCTTACCTTACCTTACCTTACCTTACCTTACCTTACCTTACCTTACCTTACCTTACCTTACCTTACCTTACCTTACCTTACCTTACCTTACCTTACCTTACCTTACCTTACCTTACCTTACCTTACCTTACCTTACCTTACCTTACCTTACCTTACCTTACCTTACCTTACCTTACCTTACCTTACCTTACCTTACCTATCTAACCTAACAGCAGTACTCTGCTGCATTTGACAACCTTGATTTCAATTTGAGAAAGTGTTCCGGGTGTCTGTCTCTGCAAAAAGATTTTTTATAGATAAGAGAAATGGATCCGTTTCTACTTGAGGATTAATGGGCTGTGGCACAATTTTTTTTCCGTTTCTATAACCATTTCATCAAAGATAATTTTTACCAATTATATCTAATGCTTAATTTTTTAGAAATGCAAAGAAAGACCTGATAACAATTCATCAGCTGAAATACTTTCTCAAGCAATTGATTTGATTGTAATTTTTCACAGTACCTTTGCATAACGGATCATGATGATTTTTGGTAACGATGGATTCCTCTTACCCTCTATAAAAATATATATGGAGGAATTAATGCAGTGTGGAGGGACCTGGTTATTCTTTTCAGTTTCAACACACTATGCTAGGGTAAATTCTTGTTGAGTACAAAAAGTTTGTTATTGGTACAAGAAATAATCTGCAGACATAAACAGCTATGCTGCGAATAAAGGAAAAAGATCATGGTTTTTGCAGCCAAACTCCATGCAGCGCTCCAGAGTTTCAGCTTTATCTTGCTGTGCATACCAAGGTGAAGACAATATTTGTTGCAGGGTGTAGTGGGACAGAGTCCCCCATCAACTCACTCGGGCATGTCCAGTCTCAGCAATTTAGATTGTTGAATAACAACAATGAAGTTCAGGGCTTAACTGGTCTTGTGTATGTGCTGGTCTGGTTGTAATCATGACTATCTGGGCCAAATCAGTCACTTTGGTGCGAATTTGGAGATAGCGATAACACGACGTAGATTGTGTTTCTCCTCAGGTATCTCCAGGCTTTCTAAGGTGCAATTAAAGACTATTGTCTGTTATTTGCTTTAAGAAATTATCAACATCTGTAAAGTCGACAAAAATTGATTTTATATTAAACATTTAGAGTTTATCACATTTTTAAAATTTAATTTTAGATTTTTATTTTTATTTTATTTTTATTATTACCAAAAATAAATTAACAAGAAATGGCTAATTTTAAAGTAAGTTAATTCTAAGTAGGACAGCAGAACGAGAGTCCGGATTAAAAAAGTGAGAGTGTGTAAAAATGAAAACCCTGAGCCAAGCTTCGTATTAAAAAAGTGAAAAAAAGTGTAGAAATGAAAAACTCAAGACAAACTTTGTAAGAAAGTGAAAGACAGAGTAAAAATGAAAAACTCAAGCTAAACTTTGCAATAACAAAGTGAAAAAATGGGAAAGAATGAAAAAGTCGAGCCAAAATTCAGATTAAAAGTCAATAAAAGAAAGTAGAAAAAAATTATTGAAATGAAAACATTTGATAAACATGTAAACTTTTTGTTCACTTGCTGCTGCAAGATGCCTGTACCGGTGTCAGTGTTTCTGAAATTCTGATTAATTTTTTTTAAAGATCATTGCACAAACGAAGCACATCTTCATAACCCTGTACTAGGGGCATGCCCCCAGACCCCTTTCACAAGGGTATTTCCCTACTGGGGGCAAGCCCCCGGACCCCTGCCCTGGGGGTATTTTGCTGTACAGACGAAGCCTACTTTCCCAACCCCCTACTGGAGGCATTCCCCCCCGGGCCCCCTTCCCTGGGGTATTTCCCTACCGGGGCCAGCCCCTGGACCCCCTTACAGACACACAACAAACCATGTGTGTCTGTAAGGGTGTGAGTGTCAGTATGATTCATGATGTATTTATGTAATATGTGTTTAAAATTTTTGCAAATGATTGATATGAGGGAGATGGAGCAGTAGCTAGTTGGGTCTGTTCGGTCACATGTCTTGAAAAGGGGGTGATATTTGCACAAAGTCAGTCTACAGGTAGGATGCCTGGGACAAGTGATTGAGTGAAAAATTATTTTGTAGGAGCAAGGGCAAGATTTGATCTGGGCCAGTGGTTTTGTTTTGGTCTAATATTGTCTGCAGTTTCAGGATGCCATTGGTCTAGATATCAAGTGAAGGGATTAGAGGATAAGAGCTATCTGATAAATTTGGATGTTTTGACATTTTTATGTGTGAAAACATATTGGAAGGGTGTGTTGTGTTCTGGGTCTGTCACAAGTGTTGTTGGTGTTTTTGATGGCTGTGTCTTGTCTGCTGTTTGTGTTCCTCTTTCTTTGTATTTTTGGAAAATGTTCTTTGAAAGGATTTAAAAGTGGGCCAATTTTCTGGAGTGTTGGATGTATGTGCATGTCTGTAGAGTCATTTTTTATGGTGTCTGCCTAAGTCCCTGGAGAACCAGAGAAGTGTATGTCTGCTTGAAGGTATTTTCTGTGGTATGTGTTTTCCATGGATGAGAGTATCGGTAAAAGGGTTGGTCTCTGTTTGTGTGTGAAATAATGGGGGATGTAAGGTTGGTGTGTGGGGGGTCATGCAGGGACAGAACACTCCAATCTATGTTGGAGAAGTTGAAATCTCTGTCATGACAATTTAGATTGGTAAATAAAGAGTGACATGGAGTTGGAGACTTAGTCTGACAAGTGTATCTGTACTGTAAAGAATCACCGACCATTTTATTTTTATATCCCGTATTTTATCCTACTTCAGATTTATTTTATGGGTTTGGCTATTAGTTTGTTTTTTTATGCTGCCTATTTTTGAGTAGTTTTGGAATATATTGTAATTTTTTTAAGAGAGATTAGAAGAAGAAAAAATCACTTTTAGAATCTGAATTATTTTATATGTATTTGATGTATACCTCTAGCTTGTTCCTGTTCCATCATTTATATTCTTAGGGAGTTATGACCCTGTCACAATTACAAAAGATTATTTTTAGATGTCTTCAAAAATTACCTTTTATATTGCATTAGGGGGATACTTAGAGTTTTTTTGCCATAAGTATTAAATGCTTAGTCTTAGTCTGAGAACTTGCCAAGAGCCGATGAGAAGCAGGGGGCAGAGGTCTGGCTATGTGAAGAAGTTAAGGGTGAGACAATGTGTACATTCATTTCTTTTATATTTATCTTCTGGCATCTTAGAATTGAATGATTTACACATATATTTCTTTGGGAACCCCACTGTAAGAGAGAGAGAGAGAGAGAGAAAAAAAAAAAAGATTGAAGTGATATAGGTAAGATAAAGATAGGAATGTTATAGAAGAATATTGGTAATGGAGGTATTTAGAGCATACACAAAACATGTTCCTTAAGCCAGGCATAGGAAAATGAAGTCAGAATGTATGACAATAGGCCTACCTTGGTTGTCAAGAGTCGATTTTAGTCTGCATGGAGGGTATGTGCCAGACACACTATTCTTATGCATATTATAGTAAAATGAATTAATATATAATTTATTGAATACTATATATTTATATTATTTATTTTATTATTGTAATATTTTTTTCTGTGTACACACTCTGGTATCATTATAACTAATAAACTATGATATTGGGGTAGTTATGATTTCTTGTTTTTTTTATACGTATACAGAAAGTGAAAGAAACTTTGGTCCTTATATTCTTGAATATGCTTGTGAATAAGAGTTAGTATCAACCCACATTCAATTTGAGACCCTGTTATTTCCAGAAGAGTGAATTGAATTTAAAGCTATTTTTAGGTATTAGCAACTTAAAGCAGTGATAAACTTCTGGGGAATTATGGAGCACTTGCTTGAAAACAAACCTGTACTGTCTTCCCTTGAGCCATTTTTTCTTCAATAGCCATTTGTAGTAATTGAAATATGATTGGTAGACTTCATATTCATTAGTTTTATTGTTTAGGGAGTTTATTTATTTACTTTTATGATTTTTTATTTATTTATTTTTATTTATTTATTTATTTATTTATTTATTTATTATTATTACTTTTTTCTTGTGCTTTGGTTGGTAGGCGCTCTCTAATCTGATAAGTTATCAGTTATGATGATAACAGTCACCCAAATTCATTGTTTGGTGATCAGTTGAACTTTGTAAGGTACATGAAAAAGTGGTGATATTTTCAATTACCTCCAAAGTTGAAATTCAGTTTAGCGTTAACTTGTATACGTCTGTTGTATCATGTAGCAGCTTATTTTGCTGATATAAATGTAAGTTGCATTAATGATATTAGTATCTCTATGTCTGTATGATTGGTAGACTTTGTGTTCATTAGTTTTATTGTTTAGGGAGTTTATTTATTTATTTTTATTTATTTATTTTATTTTATTTTTTTATTAACCCATTGGCCGATCGAGCCGGGCACAAACAGGGGAAACTGCCGGTGCGCGCCAACAAGCTGGTGCATATGTAAACTTGACAAAATTTTTACCCGTCGCTGATGGGTTAATTATTATTATTATTTATTTATTTATATATATATATATATTTTTTTTTTCTTGTGCGTTGGTTGGTAGGCACTCTCTAATCTGATTATTTATCAGATATAGGGTTCAGAGAATTGAATTTCCACGAATATCTGTGAATTTTTTTTTCAGGTCTGGAAAGTCTGTAAATATCTTTGAATCTGAGGTAATTCTTAATAGTCTTTAAAAGTCCTTAAATTTGAATTTTAACCTGCCAAACTCTTTGAAGAATCGTGATGAATGGGAATTTTGTTACTTGTGTATTTTTGAATTGAATAAAAAACCTGGACCTTGTGTATGTTCATATAATGTATTATTGCCTTCAAAGTTCAATTACATTATGATGTGATGATGATCAAAAAGTCCTTGAAAAGTCTTTGAAAATGGCTATCAAAAGGCTTTGCAAGTCTGGGAATTTTTTCTGCCGTGACTATTATGAACCCTAAAAGTTTAGATTTAGAAAGTGTTAGACCATGTGTATGCATCTTTTACTACTAAACTCTAGGTGATTTTCATGTGAGGGGGATACATAAATATCTCAATAACCTGGTACTGGTATTACATTGCTTTATAATTTCATATTAGATTTCCAGATAGAAATAAAACAAAAAAGGAATTCATGAATAGACTCCAGGAAAGAAGGAAAGAGAATGTTTACAAGCATTCTCTCCCTTTCCATTTTTGTAAGTCATATTAATCACTTGCTGCTAGGGATAGTATGTGTGTACATGCCTTACCCACTGTGTTTAATTCCGTAATTGTTTTTACATATTGATGGCTTCACAAGCAGTCACCAGTGAACCAATTACAAGAATTACCTGTTTCACCTGTTTACCCTTTTCTTTGATTTGCGATATTTTCTAGTATTTAATACTGTTGTTAGTAATGTTATTATGGTAATTATAAATGTTTATAAAAAAAATGATGTCAATATTGATAGTGCTGGTAATTTTTTTTTGCTAT
>NC_091566.1:30675130-30680130 GCF_042767895.1 Penaeus vannamei | reverse complement strand
AAGGTAATAAAAAATGTGCACAAATGTTAAATACATGTATTACTTAATTGCAAATAATTACAGTTGAAAGATCTTCTATGAGAAATTTTTTATCATGATTTTTCTCCCACTATCATTCTTAACCCATTGGACCCGGATAACATTGCAGTCATGTCATGGAAAAACTCGAGTCAAGGGGCGGGTGATGTAAATATGCCGTCATCAGGCAATTTGGCCACTGAGCAGGTGACACGAAATTGCTGTCATTAATGAAGGCCAGGGTCATAGAAAAGACTCGCCACGAGTGCACATATGTCTTGGTGTGTGATCTGACTCATTTGGCTCTTAGAAGCCAAATGAATCCCATCGATAAAAGAATGTGAAATGTAACGTGCTTAAGACTGGAAGAGCGATGGCTCAAGGAAGGACACTATTTCCATGCTGCGCACCATATTCCTGGCCTCTGTGACCAGTGGTGCAGGGTGTATTACGTTAAATTGAATTTTTTTAATAATGAGATAAATGACACAACCAAATGTTGCATAGTTTTATCCTTGTATTGAGTTATTTATTACATAGAGAGATGATATGGAGTCTGTGCAAGGAAAATAATCTATTACCATCTGGGTAAAGCAAATCAAAAGATAAATATGGACATTGGAAAATGGCAATAAAGCTTTAAAAAATTACATAAAATAACTATGCAAAGGGGAGGCATAGAATCTTGTCACAATTCATAGGTGTTCATGAGTGTCTGGCCTATGTGCCACAAGCCTGGGATGTTGGCAACTTAAGCAACCCATTACCTGTATTTTTGGCACAGTGATTTCAGTTACGCAACCGGATCCAACGGGTTAAAGTTCATTCTGGCAAATGCAGACAGATGCTTGACTAAGACTGACTAACTTAACAGTGTAAGAGTTGTAACTGTATTCCAATTGAATGTTGATTAGCAGTACAGTACTGAATATGATTTGATTGAAAAACGTCAATTACATTTCTTAAGGGGACCGTCCCTGATGGTGGAGGAGTATTTTGGGTCGGAGTGGTTGAAAATGAGTTACGGTCAGATTCATACTCATATACGAGTGAATATAAACTCCCACAACAAAAAATTGAGGCAACCCACAAGGTGAGAACCCAAAGTCTCCTTACTGCTATGTCATTGATTTTCACCCTTCCACACTCTCACTTTAAAGGAGCGAATATGATACATTTGTTTGTTTTTCTAACTTGGAGACTAATTATCATATTTTTTACGCAACAGAGTGAGTTTGAAAGAGAAATGATAGTAGTTGCTACAGTAGTGAAATGGTAAAGATTCATAAATGAAAAGATACAAAATATTAACTTCAAATATCAAACTTTTTGTTTGTGTTTTTCAATTGTAGGAATTCATTGTTCATTAACTTTTTTTTCTTCTTTTCTTTTCTTTTCTTTTTTTTTTTTTTCTTTCTTTCTTTTTTTTCTTTTTTTTCATGACAATACATAATCCTCTGGGGTGCGGGAAGAACCGCACAGGTATATGAAAAAAATCAATAAAAAACACAAATTAGGTCTTAAAAGAAGCAAAATGTTAAAATACATCAGATATCCAAAAATAAAGAAAATCCATGTCCTGTTTTTTTATGACAATCAAACCCCCCTTAAACCCCCTTATTCCCACAACCACCACCACCAGGGACAGTCCCCTTAAGAATTCATACATATTTTCTTTTGAATGAATGTTTTCCCCTATTATGTTTTGAATAAAAGTCTTGAGTAAACGTCTTTTTGTTGATTATAGTTTTATCATGAAATGGAAATGGTCATTGTTAAGTTTATTATACTCCATTTGGGGATATATTAATTTGGCGTAGTGTCTGCTGGGAAAGTGACTATTTGGCAAATAGTTGTCATGAAATATACACCCTGAAGTGTCTAGGGAAGTAATAGCAGATTACATATGATACATCTGAAAAGGAAATATAAGATTTGAAAAAAAGGATATGAAAGTGCAAAAGAAATGTGGATTTGTATTGAAACCATGTCATATAAAAAGCAAAACCCCATTTTATGATAGCAGTTGCATAAACATTGTGGCAAATGAAATCAGACTATAATTGTTGATTTTTATATAGGTTAAGGATTTTCCTAATTCTCATTTCCCCATTATTGCTCTTGCTTGACTTTCCTTTAACCCTTTCCCTGATATGTACATCATTCAATGACCATACTGAGGGCTTCCGATCAGATACGTGCATCAATGTACGCATGTAACAAAATAGAAAATAAACACAGACGTTATGTGTAAATACATTTGTGTGTGTGTGTGTGTGAAAATAAAGTGAAATGGCGGAGCGCGCCCAAAAGGTGTGTTTTGTTTGCTGTCACACCCATGTCAAGCAGAAGAAGAAGGCACTTACTTCATTTATGTGTCTAGAGTGTAATGCTAGTTTGTGCGTAATTCCATGCTTTGAGGATTATCACACAAAGCAAACATTCTAGAATAATAATATAGCATGCCTGTACATAAAAAGATTAAAAAAAAAAGATTGTTGTATCTGTTGTAATTTTACATTGTTGTAAACCTCACGTTTATGTGGAAAACTACAATTTCATATATTTACTAAAATCATTTTCATAAATTACAAATTTATAGTATAACAACAGAAGCTGTTACATGATTGTCAGGTATTGCCTGCTCTTGTTTGTCAAAGATATTATTGGTGTCTGAACTAAGTGAAACGACGCTGCCGGGCGTACGACTAACTTCAACAATAATTTTTTTTTTTTTTATAACTAATAATTGAAAATGTATTTATTGCCCAATGGTATGGTAATTGTATACATCTGTGCTACAAAAAGAAATATTCAAAACTTCAGAAAATGTTATTCAGAAAATACTGAAAAGGCGTATCACACGGGATGCAAATGATTTCAGAGCGTATCAGTGAAAGGGTTAATATATCTCTGCACAACCTCCTCTTGTGTTGACTTATTTTCCTCATCCTTGAAACAGTTGTTAAGTAGTGATAAATTTAACATTAACCCATTTATGACGGGTGTCCCACATGAGAAATATTGGGAAAAAATTGCTGGGTGTCCCGCCGGTGTGACGCTGTATTGGGGCCCCACACGCAGATTTTGTAGCTGCCCAGAAACTTTTATTTTCAGCTTCAAAATATACCAGCGCCGGTGGGTTAATGTGTATGATAAACAGAATTGTAAGAAGAAACTCCCTTTTTTTCTATCATTGGATTATTCTTAGAATATTCCAAATGAATTTGGAGCTATTTTAATTTAATCAATATAGATATGTTCAACCCAATATCTGCGGGTAAAAAAAAGTTTGTTACGTGGACATGATCACTGCGTTTTTGGTGCGCAATGAGTTTCCCTATTTGCAAACAGGTCATTTGGTAGTTTGTGAGCAACATTCGGCATCTAAAAGCTTTTAATTTCAATTTTTTTATCCTTTTGGCCATTTTTCAATGGCCATATTTGTTTTTTGATTTGCTTTACCTAGATGGTAATAGCTTATTTATCTTGCACAGACTCCATATCATCTTTATGTAGTAAATGGCTCAGTGCAATAAAGAAAAAAAATATGGAAAATTTGGCTATATGTGGCATATATCTCATTATTTCGTAATTTTCTATCTTCTGTAACACAACCTGCGATGCAGTCACAGCAACCAGGAATATAGTGTGCAGTATAGAAATGGCATCCTCCCTGGAGCCAGTGTTCTTCAAGTCTTTACACCCATTACATTACATGCTAAAGGCCCCTTCTAAGCGCCAAATGAGTCAAATCACACTCCAAGGGGATTGTGTACTCATGACAGCAAGTGTGTGTCACCCGGCCAAAAGCCATTTTACCTGAGGAAGGCATAATCATGTCACCCAGCCCTCGATCCAGATTTTACCATGATGGGACTGTAATGTCATCTGGATCGTAGGGGTTACTATAAAAATGTTGAAGTTTTACCTTCACTTTATGTGCTATTGCCTAAAAGCTTTGCCATAGGCATGAAGCTGCCTCAACTGAGAAAAACAAGCTCTGCCCAATGAGCCCATGGCGTGGGAAGGGTCGAGATGTGATGCCACCCACTATTTTGTCTACAAACAGTCATTGCATCATGGGAAATGTCACCCAAGGATGAAGGGCTAAGAGACGTATTTATTAATGGGATAAAGAACATTTTATTAAAAACCCTGCTATCTCCAAATTGCTCCTCAGGCAGCCTCATGTAATTTCTTCAGTGAATGCGTTATAGAGTGAAAGGGCTTCCCAATGTTTTTCTTTTTTTTTTTATCACAGCTTAGTGTTTGATGATGCCAGTATATTACCCGTGTACTTACAATTGTACTGCAGTATCTTTCATCAATTTTGAGATATTTATAATGTTTCCTCAACTTTTAGTAAATAGCAACATTGTCATGTTTAAGATTTACCTGTATCTCACCTGTTTACCCCATTCTTTGAATTTTCATGACGAAAGGTTTTATTTGAATAGCTGTTATTAATGTAACCAAGTTAGGAGCATAATAATGATTATGATAATGACAGTAGTAACCATAATCATGTTAATAATATTAACAATAATGATGATAGTAATGATGATTAAGTTAATGATAGTGATAATAATAATGATATAATGATGATGATGATGATAACAATGATAATGATTATGATGATTATAGTAGTAATGATAATGGTGATGGTAATGATGATTATAGTGATAAGAATAATGTTAATAATAATGATGATAATAGTGATGATAATAGTGATAGTGATGTTATTGGTAATATTGATCATGATATTAGTTATAATGATAATGATACTAATGATTATAGTAACATTGATGACAATAATGTTAATAGTAGTCATCAAAATGAAGAGAAAAAAAATCAAGGATGAAGGTAAACAGGTTAAATTGCATAGACCTTTATTTGTAAACAAATTTGAAAAAAAGGTAGTGTGAACATTGCATTTACTTAGGTGCCTCTGGGTTAAGGGCCAACTGTATTCCAGGGCT
>NC_091566.1:30659663-30667163 GCF_042767895.1 Penaeus vannamei | reverse complement strand
ATAAATAACATAATATAAAAGAGAATGACAGAGCTGACACTAGAAAAAGGTTCATAATAAGATACATAAAAAGGTAAAAAGGGATATGTAATAAGATACATGATAGGATATATAATTAGACATACAATAGGCTAAAAAGTATACATAATAAGCTAAAAAGGATACATAATAGATTACATGATAGACAACAGGATACATAATAAGCTAAAAAGAATAAATAAAATACATGACAAACTAAATAAAATACATGATAAACTAAATATGATACACAAGCTAAAAAGGATACATAATGAAATACATTACAAGCTAAACAGGATACATAATAAGCTAAAAAAAAAAGTACATAATAAGATACATAAAATAGAAGTACACATAACATCAATGAAAAAGCTACCCATATTAGCCTCGGTTGACCTCCCAGTACCTCACAATTACACCTGGACAAGTCTTCTTCGTTGGGTCGCGTATCAAAGGCGGTTCGACAAAGCCTTATTCATGACCTTTTTGCACATTTCATCAGTTTCACAAGTTTTGTTTTACCCTTTGACCTCGGCTGACCTTCGAGTCCAATTCTCTGAGATTACTATTGGAACTGACTGGATTTTTGAGGTACATTTAAAAACCATTACTTTCAGTCATAATAGTGATTAGGACTGAAATGATGATGTTTTGTTTTTATTCTTTGTGCGACCTTCGAGTCAGCAAATTCTCGGGTACGGATTTTTTTTGACATTTGAAACCATTTGTTTTGATAATAGTAATAGAGGAATGGGTATTGAAGAAGTTAAAAATCATACTTTGTGTTTTCCTTATCGTGAAGGGTGTTGGAACTGCGTCTGAAATACTTGTTGGTGTGTGAAATTTGTGAATGACTTTTGTCTGTCTTTAAGTTGCTGTTCTTGAGGATCGCTTGATTAATCTTGGTAAAAAAATTATGGATCACTTCAATTCATGTTTCGATTGGACAACAAATAAACATCTTGGAATCCAACCGAAATCTCAACTTTATCGAGCCATTTTAGACAATGTGATAATAGACAACGTTGTTATGATAGTCATAATAATATTTTTTTCTTTCTTTTTCTTTTTAGAAGAATCTCTTGCTATGCCGCTCACATTGAGAATTTCTTCATGTCTTTCGGAAGACTAAAACCAGGTAGTAAATTATGTTTCATTTCAGTTCACTTAATTTGAAATTATCCAAAATGTGAGAAAGAAGAAGAAAAAAATTATCGTTCATCTTATCAACCTCCATTTCTAATATTTCATGTGTACATCAATTTACCTTATGAGACTCGCAAAAGAGCTGTATGAGAACAATTACAATAGTGTTTTTAATTGCTTTTACTTCAATATTACGCTTCTAATACTTTAGTTACTATTTGGGGCTCGCCAAAGAGAAGTGGTGTAATAAGAAGCACAATACTGTACTTTCAATAATATCACATTCCTAATGCTAAAGTTAGGAAAATTGTCCGCGAAGTGTATATGTTTTTAAAGATGAATAAAGGCCTATATTTCATTTCATTAAGCCCCTCGTCTATACTTCCATCCAAACCAACCTGATCAAACCATGAAACTTGGTAACTCATTGTTTGCGTTTAGGAAATATTCTCTAAGTCTAACATGAAGTCCATGCCGGAGGGAGCGACGCAGCGCAGGAAATGATGTAATGGCGCAACGTGAATGAGTCATGATAGCGACATGTCCCGCCTTATAGGGCTTTTGTATGATCTTTAAGAATGAAATGAAGTTTGAGAGCGTAGTAAAACTGTAGTAGTGCATAGTAGCAGGTGCACAGCGTAAGGATTTGGTCTGCCAGGTTTCGTTTCACGTGATCTAATGATAATTCGTGATATAAATGACGGTCTTTGTTGTACCGTTTGGGTGGCGATACTCCAGGATATATAGAAACACGGTGATTGATGAGAAATAAATACGAATGGAGTTATGATGGATACGAGTCGACGAGCGAAGGAAAGAGACCACGAAATGATCGGGGAAATTTGACTATTATTCTCCCGAGCAGTTGGTGCGGCGGAAGAGGATACGCGTCCGCCCCTCGTCCAGCAAAACACTTCATGATAACGTTACATACGTAAGGCCCCACGTGTCTGTGCGAGAATGGTCGTAAGCGCAAAGAAAGAAGGGGAGGAGGGAGCTGAAGGGAGGGGGGCGGGGGGGAGAGCGGGAGGGGCCGAGGTACACTTTTGCACGGGAGTGTGATCGCGTGACGCCCCCATAATGGCACGGTCTCGGGGAGGCACCTGGCCTGCGAGGCTCTGACTTACTGCCCCGCCGCTGCCACTCGCCGCTCGCTCGGTCGACATTCTTTCACTGCTCATTTCCACTCTCGCCACTGCCACTTAGAGCCACTTGCCGCTGATATTCATTATTACTCAGTGCCTCTTACTCCTTACTACTCAATGCCACTTTTACGTATATTGCCTCTTGTGGCCCTCTTCCCATTGTTAGTCGAAGGCACTGAACCCTGGCATTCCTTGTCACTCGTAGCTACTCCTTATAAGTCAAGTGGTGCAGCTGTTTCCTTTGATTCCCAAGGCGATTCGAACTGCTAGTAAACAGCATCAGTTTTGCTAAAATACCATCTTCGATTCTCCGAAGAATGTTTTCATCTATATACGTATCATTTTAATTTTGTGACGATTATCGCTATTCCATAGCATAGACATTAGAGATTCGTATTTGAATAGGTTGGCAATTGTTCCATGCTTTCATATCCATCCATCCAGTTGTGTATAGATTATGAAACCTATATATCTCAGGAGTTATATACAGCACTGAAATAATGTGAAATTATGTTGATATAACTTCAACCTTGATTTTGCTCTCCAAGATTTGCAATATCGTGGGGGCTGTTAACCTGAACGTCGTCGTCAGTAGCTCTATAAGATATACACTTACACATGTATAGGCGAACGACCTGCACACAGTTATGTCAATATTAGAGGAACCTGAATTTATATCCTTGTGTAAGAATACGCCTAGAGACTTGCGCATGTACACCTGTGGACTCCCGCGGTAATGTGTACATGGACGCACACACAACTTTGCGTACACGGGTGTTAGATTCGACTGAGGATTGTAGACAGAGGTTCTAGAAGGCGAACGAGTTAACGATGGTGGCGGTTGTGGTTGCAATAGAGGCGAGGAGGATGTGTAATATTTTCTTCTCATATTTTTACTCTGATATATTCTTCAGCTTCTTCCTCTGCAAGATTTTTATAATCATTTTTAAGGTTTGGAATGAAATCGGTCCTGTAGGGTTTTAGAGTATGCTGGAGGGAATGCGATAATATGTTCAGAATGAATATATGGGAGATAGAAGAACGTCTCTTTGCTCTCTCGCTTTGTGTCTCCTCTGTCTGTCTGTCTGTCTGTCTGTCTGTCTGTCTGTCTGTCTCTCTCTCTCTCTCTCTCTCTCTCTCTCTCTCTCTCTCTCTCTCTCTCTCTCTCTCTCTCTCTCTCTCTCTCTCTCTCTCTCTCTCTCTCTCTCTCGCTCTCTCTCTCTTTCTCTGTGTGTGTGTCTCTGTCTCTGTCTCTCCCTCTCTCTATTCATTACTAATAGTGATAAGGATCATGATAACGATAATATTAATTATGGTATATTACTAACTGATTGCGTTAAAATAGGCTTAATAACGATTCTTATGGATATAATCATTATCATCATTGTTTTAGTGTCATTATCATTAGCATTATCATGATCATATATATTTTTTTCATTATTACTATAGTCATCGATGCCATTTTTGCTATAGATATAATCTATTGTATAAAAAACTTCATTAGTTGATGGCATATCAGTAAGGTCTGTTACTATCATCATCACTTTTCTGTTTTGATTATAATTACAACTGCTACTGTCATGATCATTTGTTGAATATTACCATTATTATGATCATTAATATCATTGTTACCGTTATAACATATTATCATAATCCTTGTTGTTAATTATCAATCACATCAACATCTATCATATCATTATTCTTGTATTATTATTATTATTATTATAATTATCATCATTGTTATTCATCTGTACATCATCATTACCAGTATCATCATTTATTATCATTATTCATTACCTTTATTCTCCATCTCAATATCATAATTATCATTACCATTAATTTATCATTAGCTTGATTTTTTATATGAATATCCTTATCCCAACAATTATTATGTTTTCGTTAGCCTTATTTATTTATTCTTGGGCGACTCATCCATCTTCGCTATAATTATTTTTATTGTGATTATTACAACTGCTGTTGTTGTTATTCTCATTGTTGTTGTTATGATGAAGTGATATTTTTATTCTTCATCATCATCGTCATTATCATTATTATTATTATTATCATCATCATTATTAATAATATTATTATTATTGTTATTGTTATTATCATTGTCATCATCATCATTATTATTACTATTATTTTCTTAGTATCATTCTTACTATCATTATCAATATCATCACAATTATTCTTATCATTATCATCGTTATGGTCATGATCATTATCATTATTATAATAATTAGCATCGATATCATCATTATCATTATTTATATTACTGTTTTTTCTTGACATCAATATTATCATCATTATCATTATCATCATCAATATTGATATTACTGTTTTTTCTTGACATCAATATTATCATCATTATCATTATTAGTACTACTACTAATACTATTACTATTAATGCTATGTGTTATCATTATCATTGTCATTATCATTTATATTATCACCATGACTAATATCATTGTAATTCCTTTAGTTAATCCTATAATTTCATTGTATCACCAATAATATCATTACCGTTATTCTTAACTTTCTGTTTAATACTAATTGTAGATGTAAGATCATTAGCGTTATCATTCACATCGTAATTATCACGTGGTTTTCTTTACACTTGGTTGGTGGGGATATAATACAGATATGATGATCATCATTATCATTATTACCATCATCATCATTATCATTATCATTATCATCATTATCATTATCATCATCAATATTGTGATCATCATCATAATCATAATCATCATCATTATCATCATTATCTGCACACTAGATATATGGAAAGCAAGAGGGAAATGCGGGAAAAGGGAAGATATAACAGCAGAATCAAGGTAGACAAGGAAAGATATGACAAGAGAGAGGTAACCAATGCAGACTCGATCGTAGAGAAAAAATAAGGGACAGTGGTTAACCTGGTAAGCTAGAGGTAGATCAGGCACGATAGACAAAGATAGACAAATTAATGTAGCGGAGTATAGAGAAAGAGAAAATAAAAAAGAAAGAGTACAAAACGAGAACGCTGGCAGCCGTTCTCAAGGGACAACCTAGTAAGTAGTATAATCTAGTAAGCCAGAGGTAGATCACTCAAGATAGACAAAGATAGACAGATGAAGGAATATAGAGAGAGAACGTAAAAAAGAAAGAAAGTATAAAAAACTAGAGAGCGCTGGCATCGTTCTAAAAGGACAATAGTTTAACCTAGTAAGCTAGAGGTAGATCAGTCACGATAGACAAAGATAGACAAATTGATATACAGTAATATAGAGAGAGAAGGTAAAAAAGAAAGAAAGAATAAAAAACTAGAGTGCTGGCATCCATTCTAAAGGGACGATGGTTAAACCTAGTAAGCTAGAGGTAGATCAGTCACGATAGACAAAGATAGACAAATTAATATACAGTCATATAGAGAGGGAACGTAAAAAAGAAAGAAAGAATAAAAAAAAACTAGAGAGCGATGGCATCATTCTAAAGGGACAATAGTTTTAGTAAGCTAGAGGGTAGATCAGTCACGATAGACAAAGATAGACAAATTGATATACAGTAATATAGAGAGAGAACGTAAAAAAGAAAGAAAGAATATATAAAGAAAAAAATAGAGAGCGCTGGCATCCGTTCTGTGTTGAAATGTCGCAATCGCAAACACCTCACGATGAACGGCGTCGACTGTTTCGAGGACTGCCTTGTTTTCCGTTGCTGCGTTATCTGTTGCAGATTCATATCATTACTCTGTTTCATTAGCTTGTTGATCCTCCTTCCTCAGTTTAACGTGTCTTTTAATGTATAATTTGTCTGTTCTTCATGCTTGGAAATTATATATATATATATCTAGATATATCACATTATGTCTCGCCTTCTCTCTGTGTTCATGATGCGGATGGATTTTAGTATTTAAAGTATGTTGTTTATAAGCGAGTGGTTTATTCAGGCGACAATATCACACCTTTCTCGTCTTCATTTTGAGAAATGACGTTTTCTTTGCTTAAGTGGAGGTTTTGTTTTGGGTGTATATTTTATCTTATATGCGAGTATATTCATTAAAAATAGCTGTAACATTTACCGTGTTCTAATCTCCTGGTGATAATCATTCCAGTTAAAGTGGAATCGACTCCAGAGATGGCAATTCCTAAGTTGCCCAAGATGTGAAATTAGATTTTGTCCTCAACTTCTGATTTGGTATCGTTTTTACGTGTGTATATCTAGTACATCATATAGGAGTGTGTACATGTGTGTTTATATGATATACCCATCTATCTATCTCTCTATATGTGTAAACACGTATGTCTGACAAGCATTCTTGTTTACTTATTGCCAGGTCTCTTCAGGAACTCCCCTTTGGCATATATGTATTAATTTATCATAAATACACAGTGAAACAAACTGTTTGTTAATCAGTCGTTTAGGTGTAGTGGATGGTTCTGTGGATCACAAGGAAACGAGCAAAGACACTTGATTTTTTATTGCTTTCATATTTTGACATTACTTACAGATATTTACATATAATAAATATATACACAAAATCTATATAAAATACACTTCATTTGCTTCATAAAGCCATTTATGAAAACTGCCAAAAACTTGTGTCACCTTAATTTTCTGGATTTATTTCTCTTCATACGGAAAATATCTTTGGCTTCGTTCTACCCTCAGCTTTATAGAACAAATTACTCCTGTGTAAGTACATCTTCGGGCTGCACCGCCGGAACAACAATGCAGCTTTGAATATAATTATACACGTTTTTTCTCTCTCTTAATTTCCCTCTCAATCGGTCTAGAATCATTACCATAACCACTTGGTCATCCTAAATGAGGAGGATCACAGATAATTATGGTGGGGTGAGGTGGGGGGAAGGGCGGGGGGACGGCCGGTGAGGTGAGGGGGGCGTCAGGGGGGGAAGGAGAAGGGGAAGCATGGTGAAGCAGGAGGCCCTCGATGCCTCCTTCCCTCTCCTACCTCCTCCTCCTTCTGCCCTTTTCCCTTTTTTTTCTCTCCTCCTTCCCCTACCCTCCGACCTCGAGCCCCGACAAGTGAAGCCAACTAGCCATGGGTATAACACTACTTCTCTCCTCCTTTGACCCTTCCTTGGGGGGCCTCCGCTGCGCCTGCTAAACCCTCTGTATGTGTGTGTGCGTATGGACATACACATACATACGGACATGTGTATGTGTATAAACAAATAAATATGTC
>NC_091566.1:30647163-30654663 GCF_042767895.1 Penaeus vannamei | reverse complement strand
GCTGGCCGTAGGTGCTGGGGCTCGTGTACGTTTGATTGTAGGTTTGCGACGGGTAGCTCGAGGGCGACGTGGTGTAGTTGCCGCACTCATTCGAGTACGTGTGGGTGTAGGGGGAGGCGCTGCCCAGCTCCAGGTACGACTTGCCGTTCTCGTCGCACTGAATGGACTGGTTGGCGCCCCCCGCTTTGCTCGGCGAGATCTCCATGTACTTATTGGTATGAGGCTGAGAACCGTCGTAGAAATTGCAGCTGCCCCATGCCGGCGTCGAGGGTCGGGGCGGGTACGAGTCCGGCGGGTATGGGTACGAGTGCGGGTCGTAGGCAGGGGAGGTGAGCGCGCCCTGATAGGCGCTCGTCACGACCGTGCCCGTCTGAGCGGCAGTGACGGTGGTGACGCTGCCGTCACTCACCAGAGAGGCCGCCAGGCGCTCCTCGCCGGCGCCCGCACCGCTGCTGCACACACTCGTGGTGGTGGTGGTGCTGCACGTGGTCTGGTTGGACACCAAGTAATCCGGGGATGTTGAGGGAGTGAAGATGGTGGTGGTGGCGGTGGTGGTGGGCGAGGCGGGCGAGGATGAGGATGAGGGCGAGGTGGGCGGGAGGACATGCGGAGACGAGAGGGACGGGGAGGTGCTGCTTGTGACAGAATTGGTGGTGGTGGTGGTCGTGGTGGTGGAGGAGGTGGAGGTGGAGGTGGAGGATGAGGAGGATGAGGAGGAAGAGGATGGCAAGACTCTCGAGAGGGAGAGTTGAAGAGATGAGGAGACGTGAGGGAGAGATGTGGTGGTGGTGGTGGCGGCGGACGAGGCGGTGACGGTGGTGAGGCTGGAGGATGAGGGAGAAAGAGATGACAATGACGTCGACACTGGTAAGTCTGATATCACTCTACTTTCCACTTCATCATCAGAGGAATTGTCTATAGAATTACTATCAATGAACCCAGAGTCTTTGTCCTCCTCGTCATCAATAAAGTCTTCATGCTCATCCATGGAGTCGTCCTCGGACTCGGTAAAGGCGACGTCGTCCTGCGTGTGCTGGAGGGCGGCCGCGGCTGTCGGGGCGGAGGACGACGACGACGACGACGACGACGACGAGGAGGAGTCCTGTTCCTCCTCGGGCAGTCGGGTAGACGCTTCCGATGCGTCTGAAGAATCCACGGGCGTGGTTAGCTCGCACTCAATGGCGGGCGTAGAAGCGTGGGCGTGGGTGAGGGCGGGGTGGTGTAACACGTCCTCGGCACAGAGGGCGTGGGGCGGTGACGTGCAGATCACCTTGGTCGGTACTTCGTCAGCGTTGCCGTCACCTGACCACCGCCGCTTGCCGCTCGCTCGAGGAAGCCCCATTGTCAAGTGCCCCTGCAAGATGGAGGAAGGGAGTTAGGAATGGCAGATGGAATTTGTACGTTTGTAAATGAACTGAAATACTTAAAAATGGCTTATTCTAAGAGAACCATTTACAGCTAGCATATTCGTAAACCTTCTATGGATGAAAGCTATTCCAACTGAGTATTAAGGTCTGAGTATTAAGGTCTTTACCAAACAGATCATTACTCGTTCACGGAGATAATGACGTCACGCGGAAAATTCATTCATGATATCTTTCCGTGAGCTTATAACTGAGTAAATGTACAGTGTACCCTCGCAATAATGGCAAAAAGGCAGCAATTTATATAATATACAAAAAGCGAGGTGAGCGCAGCACTGAGCTCGCCCCGAGAGGGAAGTAGGTAAAGAGGGCGGGCTGCCACCGCGTCCGTTTGAGCGGCCGAGCCACGACTTCGACTTCACTTCCCCGTTCCATATCACCGCGTTCGCGTCGAGCCCTGCGCAGTAACTTGCCATTTCTACGGCAGCTTGATATCTTACTCCTCTACAGCAACGTCGCAAATTCTAAGAAAAATAAAACTGAAAATTAAAGGAACCCATGGCTTCAGCTGGCACGCAAGCATTGGGATACGTAGTGGGAGCGACTGGCGGCCGAGCTATCCTTGGTGGGCGCGGCGGCGGTGGCGGGCTGGCTGGCGCAACTCGGCTCCGCACCCAGCTGCCTGCCACGACCACCGACCAAGAACAAACTCACTATCGTCTACACTCGCTATCGTCTGCCATCTACAATCTATACTCATTATCGTCTACATTCACTATAATCTGTGCTCACAATTATCTACTCACTATAGCCTTCGCTCACTATCGTCTACGCTATCATCTTCGCTCACTATCGTTTCCACTCACTATCCATCACATTGAGGTCAGTCATACAAAGCGATTCGTCCCTAACCGACGAAGCGTTCGACGAAACGCGACATACACGGACTTAAAAAAAGGAAACTCAACAAATACATTTCAAGAGACTCGACCTCAGCCGAACGAACAAAACGCAGCACGAAGGAGAGGGAGCCGGGGCAGGGCTGAGCAAATGCTTGATCAGGCGGCCCACAAGCAGTCTCGGGCGGGGTGGGTGCGCAGTGGGCCGGGTAGTGAAACCAGCGTGCCTTCTCCTTAGACTTCAACGCCTCGTCACGCGCGTCGCAGAGGACTCGCGCCGTCTCGCTGCCGAGGCTTTTGCGTGCGACGGGGGAGGCTTTTGCGTGTGTGTGTGTGTGTGTGTGTGTGTGTGTGTGTGTGTGTGTGTGTGTGTGTGTGTGTGTGTGTGTGTGTGTGTGTGTGTGTGTGCCAGAGAGAGAGAGAGAGAGAGAGAGAGAGAGAGAGAGAGAGAGAGAGAGAGAGAGAGAGAGAGAGAGAGAGAGAGAGAGAGAGAGAGATATTTTACGCGTGTGTGAATGTGTGTGTATGTTAGTGCGAGTGCGTGTAACAGCCCAAGGAGGTAGATTTCTCTCGGTGTCCTGCAGGCGACGCCGTAGCTGTGGGCGCTCTCCTGCAGGACCTTAGGCATTGAATCTCTAGCTCCGACGCCGCAGAACTACCGAGGAGCTTCCCGCAGGTCCTCTTTGCCCGGAAGAGGACACTCGTCGCACCGCGATGACGAAGGCAGTTCGGAATCAAAATACGAAGGCTGGAGCAATCGACAAGTTCTCTGATCTTTCCTTCGCACGATCTGCCTGATTGTCTCTGGACAGAAAAGACGCCGGGAAGGAAAAAGTCTCGAGATGGGAAAGGAGGAGGAATCTGATGCAAGAGGTGTTGTTCCTCTCGTTGGCGATGGTGGACATCCTAACATGTTTATTCCTCGACTCCGCTCATCCGATTGCGTTTGTTTTCATGAAGTCATCTGGTCATCGGCGGTTAGCGAATTTCTCTCTCTCTCACACATGTATATCCAAACATATATATATAAACACACACATACATACATATAGACGCACACACACACACACACACACACACACACACACACAAGCACGCACACACGCACGCACACACACATACACATACACACACACACACACACACACACACACACACACACACACACACACACACACACACAAGCACGCACACACGCACGCACACACACGCTTCGAGAGAATCAGCCGCACACTGCCTGGCTGCGTCGGCCTTGGTTCTCCACTCTACCTGGGCTTCACACCTTCACAGAGTTGCCAACGAAACATGGCTCTGTCTGAGTCCCGTTAGACACACAGACGCAGGTCGTGTGCGAAAGGACTTACGAAATGTGTAACATCGATTCGAAAACAAAAATCTAACCCTTTAAAGACACGTGCTGTTGTTTTTGCTGTCCGTTGCAGCAGCGGCCGCAAAGAATGGCATCTCGCTGATAGAAGGAACCTCTCTAACTGGGCTTCGCTGGCGGAGGTATGTGTGTGCGTGTGTTTGTGCGTGTCTCCTTCGCAATCATACTTTCTGTTTTCGTCGTTCGAACGCTCCGCAGATACGCCGTCAAAAAGACTTTTAATGTCCAGTGTCTTAGCCCAACGTAATTAAATTAACTGGTTGTTTACAGACATAAAAAAACAAAACAATAGAAAATAGGGAATCCTTGTCGAGCGAGAAACGTACGTCCCCGTCAACCTCATGGAGCTTTGTTGTTGTCACGTGATTCTCGTCTTCTGAGCCGGTCGGGGGGTGGAGGGAAGGCACCAGCACATACGCGAAGGGATAAAAGAATAACGCCAAGAAGAGGAAAATAACAATCGGCATTGTAGGATTCACCGAGGGGGACAACTTTCGAAAAAATGGAAAGCCTCCCTTTTCAGGCCTCACGAACTCTTTCGATCTCGGCCAACTCAAAACACACACCCGTAATCAGATCTAAACATACACACATACAGACACAGACAAACACGCAGACACACTCACACAGACACACACACAGTCTAGGGGGATGTAAGCCAGACCCGAGAAGGACGAGCAGCTCCGTTTTCTATAAAGCATTACGGAGACTGAAGAAGAAGGAGCAAGAGTGTAATAGAAAAATGCGAGGCGAGGAAGAGGGAAAGTGAAAGAGGAAAGTGAGAATTTTTTGAGACATGAAACGATGTCTGAAGTGAAAGGAAAAGGAGACAAAAATCAGACGAATCGTTCACAAATGCGAGAGAAAGAGACAGCAAGAAAGAGAGGGGGAGAGAAAGAACGAGATCGAGAAAGACCAAGAACGAGACCGAGAAATATAAAGAAAGACAGAGAGAGAGAGAGAGAGAGAGAGAGAGAGAGAGAGAGAGAGAGAGAGAGAGAGAGAGAGAGAGAGAGAGAGAGAGAGAGAGAAAAGAGCCGCGAAGAGAGGCGAAGAGAAGCGAAGAGAAGTGAAATATGAAGGAGTGCCGCGGCTCCCTCTCCAGCCCCTACATCAGGCCACCCTCCTCACAATTTTTCACAAGGGGAATTTTAGGGGTAACTCCTCTCTTCCACCGCCTCGTCTCCCCTTCCCTGCGCTTCTTTCCCTTTGTCCTTATTCCCTGCCCTCACTCCCCTCCCTCTATGTAATTAACAAATACAACGGTAATGCTCACTCCTTCCATGGGAGTTTCTAATGCCCAGTGTAATTGACAAAAAATATTTTTATTGGCTCAAACGTGTAGTCAAATAAATAAATATACAAATAAAGGAGTGTGATCATGATATAGATATACATACAAGCATATATTTACATAAAAATATATACATAATTATATATATACATATATATACATATATTGTATATATATATATATATATATATATATATATATATATATATAATATATATATACATATATACAAACATATATACATCAACTTACATTGTATATATATATATATATATTATATATATATATATATTATATATATATATAATATATTATATATATAATATTTATATATATAATATATATATATATATATATATATATATATATATAATATATATATATATATATATATATATATATATATCTATATATATATATATATATATATATATATATATATATATATATATATATATATATATGTACACACCCACCCACACATGTGTATGTGTGTGATGTACACATGTATGTATGCATGAAGTATATTTATGGGTATATTTACTTTTCTATACAGTAATACGTGTCGATAAAGGTAGATCATCTGATAATACAAACACACAAACACGAAAAGCAACAGCCAAACAAACAAACAAACAAACACACACACACGTAAGCGCATGAACATGACCCAACGTATGCACACACAGATCACGTGTGGCCGGGCACGTTGTTGCCCCTCCAGCCTCGCAGGGGTAGCCGCCCCCCTGACGGCGCTGTTAAAGAAAATGGGATCAATTCGGCAGGGAAGTCTACTTAAAAAGAAAATTAAGGCCCGACGATAGATGGGCCTCTCTAATTGCACCTGACTTAAAATCCCTTAACACTGCGTTTTAGGGATTTAAGTGTGACTTCCGTGGGCCTGTGTGTAGAGTCAAGTTGGTGTTAAATATCAACTACGAGGTCGATAAACCTTGAGCAATGTTGTCTAAGTAGTGGCGCATTACCATGGCAACGAGGTAAATAGTGGTATTTTCTATTCGAGCTGGTCGCGGTGCCTTCGCCTCAGCGCGCCTGCGTCACTGAGCCTCGCCTCCCCGTCTCTCCCTCTCCCCCAATCGCTCGCTCCTCCCTCCCTCCCTCCCTCCCTCCCTCGCTCTGCTCTCTCTCTCTCTCTCTCCCTCCCCCTCTCTCTCCATCACGCGCTCTCTCCAGCTCTTTCGCTCTCGCTCGTTCTCGTTCTGGTTCTCGCTCGCTCGCTCGCTCTCACTCTCTCGTCTGCACATGGACGTCGCTCTGCCGGCCCGAGATTTAAACCCTTTTTCGAGCGCTTGCCCCTATCTAAGTCTGCTGATGCTTTTGTCGTGACTTAATTTAAAAGACACTATTGTTGTTTTTCACTTAGGACACTCACATGAAGCTAACAATAAAATATAGATCTTCAAATTCGCTTTATTTGGAACGGAGCCAGGGCAAGGTGCCTGAGGGTGTGCACGCGGTAAGGGCGAGGGTCGAGTGGTAAGGCAGGCTGGTCTCGCCCCTACGGCCCGCAGCAGCAGCTCGCCTTGTGTAAGATCGCACCACCACAGCCTTCACCAGAGCGGACCGTGGACTGTGTCGCCTTGTGAAGGGGAGACTCTCACAAACTGCAACACATTCTACTTTCTTCCCCCCTCCCCCCAAAAAAAGGAAAATTAGGAATCTAGAAAACGTTTGCGATAATGGCTGTAAAATCGTAACACAAGCGTAGGCAGGTGGGTGCAGTGCGTGGGTGTGAGGCCGCCTACGCCAGTGCCCCGTGAATGGTGGCACTCAAGGAGTGGGTGGGCGAGGCAGGCGGAGGAGCAGGAGGCAGTGCTTAGACGGTGGCAGCACCAAGTTTTGCACACACCACACGGCTCTCTCTCCCTCCTCTCACTGTGACGTAACAGGTGGAGACATATACATACACACACACACACAGCCATACTTCCCGCGCCAGCTTCAACCTAAGATTTGGCTTGTGTACTGTGCCGTGGATGCTCACAATGACCGCTTCTGCTGGCCTCTCCTTGCCTACCACCTGTTGGCTGTCCTTACCAATGCTCTGACAACAATTCTGCCACATCTTCTTGACAAAAAACACCTGTGGCATCTCCAAACGTTCTTTCCTAAGCTCTATCTATACGATGTTGCTAGGTGTCGCGGCAACTTTGGGGAAGTTCCCATGTTATTCTTCCGACTGTTGCAGGGGTCGCGGGAATTCGCTCTCCGGAGGATATCCTGGGACAGAGCGAGCCAAACGTACGCTTAATTACATGTACAAAAAATAGTGTACCCCCCCCCCCCCCCCCCAAACACCTTTTGGAGTGGCAACCTTCGGCTTGATTGTGTCCCATATACTAAGAGCTATCTCTAATGAGGACTCAAAAATACAAATTAACTCAGTTAAACGCGTATATGCGTTGTGATACCTAAGAGGCCTTTCAATTGAAAAGCACATCTTAATTTTTCTTATCATCAAATTTTCTTTGTTTTGATTCCTCCATATTTCTCCGCGGCGTGTTTTCTTGTTTTCCTCCGAGCTCTGTTTGCTAG
>NC_091566.1:30632163-30642163 GCF_042767895.1 Penaeus vannamei | reverse complement strand
GGAGGGCGGAGAGCAGGGTGACGAGGGGAGAGGAGGGGAGGGGAGAGTCTGCCACCCTTCTGTTCCTCTCCCTCCCCACTCTCCGACCCTTCACTCATAACCGTCCGCTCGCCCGCTCGCTCGCTCCCTCCCTCCCTCCTTTCTCTCTCTCTCTCTCTCTCTCTCTCTCTCTCTCTCTCTCTCTCTCTCTCTCTCTCTCTCTCTCTCTCTCTCTCTCTCTCTCTCTCTCTCTCTCTCTCTCTCTCTCTCTCTCTCTCTCCCTCCCTCCCTTCACAGCGCCGGAGAGACATCGAGGCCGAAAGCTCTGACGAGGAGCGCTTGGTCGGCCTCCTTACGCCCGCCCCGAAGACGCGAGGCCTCGGCGCAGAAGGCGGCGGAATTGAGACGCAAGCACTTCCCTTTCTGCTCCTAGTGCGTGCAGACAAAATTGGATACACATACACGCAAATATATTCAAACATATACACACGCAAAAGCGCGCGCTCGCATGCGCTAACGCACACACACACACACACACACTTGATCCCCCCTTTCGGAGGGGAGGCGTTAGGGGAAGTTCCCACTCCCGGGGAGAAACACTCCACTCACCAGGAAAGGTCCGGGAGAAGGGGTGGAGTTTGGGGAGCAGGAGGGGGAGGGGCGGGGTGAAAGCACGCCAGGGAGGGGAGTTGCGGAGAACACGTGTCGGCAGAAAGGGAGAGCGGGGAGTGGAGGGGGAAAGAGAAGGGGAAGACGGGGGCAAAGAGAAGGGGAAGAGGGGGGAAAGAGAAGGGGAAGAGTGAAAGAAGAGGAGCCAGAGTGCGAGGAAAAGATGCTTCTTGGCGGGGTGACGGCCGGGGAGACAGTGACGGGGGAGTGTACGTGGGAGAGGCGGGAGCACGTGCGTCGCTGTGTCGCCCTGTCCTTTCGCTAGACGACGATTACAAGACGAAGATCCTAATAATACTCGTATTGTAGCCAGAGAAACATTTACGTTAATGTTAATGAATACAAAGCAAACTTTCAAAGTTATCGTGGAAATTTAAACAAGGAACCAAGAAAGGTCCGGTGTACGTGGCCGTGGGCGCGGGTGGTGGCGACGGCGGGTCGGCATGGGCGGGCGGGCGAACTGGGGTTGGAGCTGGGCGGGCTTGGCGACAGAGCGGTGGCGCCGTGCTATACATAGTCACGCAGCCCCGGTTCTGTCGCCAACATCTCCTCCTCCAGCCCCTCGGTCGGGTGAGGCCTAATACTTAATATGTCGCCCTCTGAGTGCAGTTGCAAGGGCGCGGTCTAACCTCGTTCTGCTGGGGAGGGGGGGGGGCTCCTCCCGAAACGACTGGGGATTCGTGGATGCAGAGGCTCGTCGTTGCGCCGCGAGACCTTTAGAATTTGGGTATTTACAACAGCAGTTAATCATCCCCTGATCCCTCTTAACAGGTTCAGCTTTTCCGCAAGAAACTTTATTCCGTCCGACATTACCGCCACGTATTCCCCTCTGTCGTTCCTGTTCGCACGCAGGTCTCGTAGGAACAAACTGTTGGCAAGAGCCTGGCCGAACCGAGGTCGGTGCTCCT
This sequence comes from Penaeus vannamei, assembly GCF_042767895.1. NCBI lineage: Eukaryota > Metazoa > Arthropoda > Malacostraca > Decapoda > Penaeidae > Penaeus > Penaeus vannamei. The sequence continues at coordinate 30,640,607 of NC_091566.1, read as the reverse complement.
ACAGTGACCTGGTTCCTCGTCCGACGCAGCACCGAGATTCCTATCACCACGTGGGTCGTCAGTCGAGCAGGCATGAATGGGTCGGCTCGTGTAGGTCACCCCAGGTCCGCGGAGTTGAGGCGCGTGTAGGTCATTCCAGGTCTGCGGGAATGGGGCTCGAACAGGACCAGACCAGCGTTGGCGAGGCCCACCTGCGTGCCGGATCGATGTTTCCTTAGCACTCCCAACGCGGATGACCCGCACACGAGGCCGACCTGTACACGCACCGTCCGCCGTCCCGTCGAGGCCCCCAAGTTTGACGCGCCCGAGAGCGACCCCGTCTGTCTGTCTGTCTCTAGCCCGTCTGTCTGTCTCTAGTCCGTCTGTCTGTCTTTCTGCCTCTCCCTTCCTCTTCTACATCCCCCATTGTTACCTGACTGAACCCCACCACCTGGTCTCCTCTCCCGCACCGCGACACCTGGGCCTACTCTACCTGCCTTCGCATCTTCTCTAATCCTAGAAAAAGGAAGAAGAAAGATAGACGTGAGAATTACGAAGGAATAGGGTACATCCAGGGAGAACGAGAAAATGATACACACAGACGAAGGTAACATTCGCGGTGAGAAGAATGGAGGTAGAAAAGAGAGAGTGGGAGAAAGTGTGGGAGGGAGAACAGGGGGGGAGTAAGGGCGGGGCGACGTCCGCTGGTCTTGTGGGTATAGACAGAAGGAGAAGAGAGTGGGAAAGAAAGATGAAACAGAGAACTAAAAGATAGAACACGCGAAATGGGGAGAACGAAAGAGACGATAAATAAAGAGACAGTGAGAGGAGCAGATGCTAATCCCTACAGCGCTGGGCCACTCCCCGCACACCAGGGCTGGACGAGGGAAGGGTACAAAGCCCGCTGACCTGACCAGCCCTGGCGCGGCGGGATCGGGAATGCGAACTCAGGTCTGGGCCGACCGCGGGGGAAGGACACCGAATATCGTGCCGCGCAGGGGGGCCGGAACAGGACGGACCGCTGCTCTACTTGGCATAAAGCACATGGGGGAGATTAGGGACTCTATACTATATAGAATTTCCATTGCTCGTGTGGGCTACATAGAAGCGGTAGCGGCGGCATCGGTAGCGTCGGATCTGGGTGGTGGTGGCGGTGCAGCAGAGCGGCGCACACCGCCCCACCAGGAGAGATCTGCCGTTATTAAACTCCCCGGCCAGCCGTGACCGCCACCACCAACGCACCCAAACATTCTCCAACACCGCCACCTTCTCCCTCCAACCTCCACGTTCATCCTCCAACAACGATCCCACTTCCAGACAAGTACGTACGGCGGACACTACTGCGCGTACAGCACTCGGCACGCAGAAATTTCGCAGGAAGTGCCTGACCTCACACGGGGGGTCAGATAGAGCAAGGTCAGGGGGAGGGGGAAGGGTAAAGGGTGAACCGAGAGTGAACCAGCACGCACCTCCTCGCATGTGGTCGAACCGCCAACGGCCGCCGACACGCCAAAGCGCCCCGTGGAAGCAAAAACTTCTCCTCCGCCACTTCGACTCCGAGGCCCGGCCAGGTGAGGATGCCGGGCGATCATGGCACCGGCATCCAGCACCTCCAGTACCATGACACCTCTAATCCTGCCGGGGAAGTGAGGGGAGCGGGCGAAGGGGAAGGGGGAGGGGGAGGCCGAGTGAGGGGTGAGTGGCGCGCTCGTGTGCCTGGCTGGCCCGTACTACGCGACAGGACCCCACGTTCATCACATCATCAGTCACACTCATCCCGTACGTGCAAGTGACGTCACTCTGCCCGTGAATGACGTCACAGGCATGACGTCACGCCCTACCACAAAGGTGCTCCAATTGCGTGGCCAACCAATGTCTTCGCTCTTAAAAGATACTACACTGGAACGATAAGGAATACCCGAGATTTACAATGCAAGTTAGCTCTTCAAACACCAGTAAACAAAGCAATATAACTTGAAAGTCTGGAACTTTTCCATTCAGAAGGATGTCCCGGGCGCTACATCCCGCCTGACACCGCCCGGGTCGTGCGGGTTGATGTGTGTAGATGATGAGGTTGGAGGGGGGAGGGAGGGGGCGGGGCCGGGTAACAAACGTTTGAGAGCGTGGCGGGGGGGAGGGGTCACCGCCAGGGAGGCTCACATGGGTCTGTCCAAGCGAGCGAACAAGAGGGCTAAAGAAGAGAGGGGGCGAGGGGGAGGGGGGAGGGGGCGGCGAGGGAGCGTCCTAGAGTCGCTCGACGGCCCCTTAATATTGACCCGCCGTTTTCTCTAAGACCCCCGCACAAACAGCGCACATTCACAGACACGGACACGCACACGCTCCCTCCCTCCCCCCCAGGCCATCACAACAACACACCACGTGGACTTCATGCCTCTCCCCCGCCCCCTGCCCACCCACTTACATAAATCCCGAACCCGATCATCACTTGTCAACACGCGTCCCGCCCACTCGCGCGCCGTCGGAACTGCAGTGTCCCTCGTCACCTGATCATCCCCTTCACGCCCTCGCCCCGACGTTAATCAACCCAAACTAAATACTAAATCCTATGTGAACGTGAACATGTCCCGTTCCCCCATCACCCTCTTCCTGGCGTCTGCAGAGCTACTCGAAAACCTGCCACCGCGGCCGTTCATTCAGCTCAGAGTCAACGCGCACAATTTGTCAAAAGGCAGAACAGTACATAAATATCACCATTAAAACTACAGATTCAACAGGTGTAATACTCGTTGGCTGACAGCAGTCATTCAGAAATACATGATGCAATATTTGACTGAAACGTTAACCTTGCTACTCACCAATAAATACTTTATTACAATGAATTAAATATCACAACAGTCAATGGTTATTTGATGATAATTATAGATTGATTAATTTAACAAAAATGTAATGAAATACAGTAAAATACTGATTAATGTAACCGCAGGCATGCCACTAACTATCTTAGCCTTATTCAAAATAATATTCCATTTGATCTTAAACGATATATAATTCCTTTTACACGAAAAATAAGGATCATAATGCTAAGCGTATCACACACGACACATATATATATATATGTTGGTACAGGTAGTACAGATACTATGTTCCTAGAGCCAATGTGCAAGTGCACTGATAGATGTATGTGTATGAATATACATCATAAATGTATATTATTAATATGTCTATGTAAATGAACATCTATATGTAAATGTAGATATATACACATATATGCATATATATACATTCATATGAATGTATATATATGCATATACATTTATGTATATATATACACGTATATGCATGTATATACATTTGTATGCATATGTATATGTATATGTATATATATATAAATATAAATATATATATATATACATATATATATGTGTATATATACATATACATATATATATCTGTGTGTGTGTGTGTGTGTGTGTGTGTGTGTGTGTGTGTGTGTGTGTGTGTGTGTGTGTGTGTGTGTGTGTGTGTGTGTGTTTTGAGCGTGCGCGCGCGTGTGTGCATTTTGTACATATGGTGTATGTATACAGTCTGTAAATGTATATAAGGATGTATGTATGTACGTATATATGTATGTATGTATGTATGTACGTATATATGTATGTATATATGTATGTATGTATGTATGCATGTATATATGTATGTGTGTATGTATAAGTGTGCTTCTGTGTGTGTATATGTGTATGTGCATGTGTATATGTATGTGTCCATGTATGTGTATGTGTGTATGTATGTGTGTGTGCATGTATGCATGTGTATAAATATGTATGTATGTATGTATGTATGTATGTATGTATGTATGTATGTATGCATGAATGTTTGTGCGTGTATGTAGATATGTAAGATTCTGTAATGTGTATGCAGATGTGCGTGTGTGTGTGGATGTGCGGTTGTATATGTGAGCGTGTATAGATGTGAATGTGTGTGTGTATGTGTGTGTATGTGTGTGTGTATGTGTGTGTGTTTGTGTGCGTGTATGTGTGTGTGTATGTGTGTGTGTGTGTGTATGTGTATGTATGTATGTGTGTGAGTGAGTGTGTGTGTATGTGTGTATGTGTGTGTGTATGTGTGTGTATGTGTATGTGTGTATGTGTGTGTGCTATGTGTGTGTAAATGTGTGTGTAAATGTGCGTGTGTTTAAATGTGTGTGTTTAAATGTGTGTGTGTAGATGTACAGTGTAGATGTGTGTGTGTGTGTGTGTGTGTGTAGATGTCTGTGTAGTGTGTGTAGATGTCTGTGTGTGAGTGTGTGTAGATGTTATCTGTGTGTGTGTGTGTAGATGTGTGTGTGTGTGTGTGTAGGAAACAGGTGTGTGTGTGTGTGTCTTGCTTAGATGTGTGTGTGTGTGTGTGTGTGTGTGTGTGTGTGTGTGTGTGTGTGTGTGTGTGTGTGTATGTGTGTGTGTGTGTATGTGTGTGTGTATGTGTGTGTGTGTATGTGTGTGTGTGTATGTGTGTGTGTATGTGTGTGTGTATGTGTGTGTGTATGTGTGTATGTGTGTATGTGTGTGTGTGTGTGTGTGTGTGTGTGTGTGTGTGTGTGTGTGTGTGTGTGTGTGTGTGTGTGTGTGTAGATGTGTGTGTGTGTAGATGCGTTTGTGTGTAGATGTGTGTGTGTAGATGTGCGTGTGCGTAGATGTGTGTGTGTGTAGATGTATGTGTGTGTAGATGTGTGTGCGTGTATACTGTGTGTGCGGGTATAGATGTGTGAGCGGGCGTTGATGTGTGTGCGTGTGTTGATGTGTGAGACGTTAAAATATGTAGATGTGTGTGCGTGATATGCTTTACACACACACAAAGAAGAAGAAGAGAGAGAGAGAGAGAGAGATATGAGAAGAGAAGAAGAAGAAGAGAAGAGAGAGAGAGAGAGAGAGAAGAGAGAGAAAGAGAGAGAGAGGAAGAGAGAGAGAGAGAGAGATAAGATAGAGAGAGATAAGAGAGTATATAAGAGAGTAGATAGAGAGAGAGAGAGTAGAGAGAGAGAGAGAGAGAGAGAGAGAGATAGAGATATGTATATAGGGAAGGAGGCAGGCAGGAAGGAGAGAGATAGAGGAAGATGGGAGAGAGAGTGTGTTTATGAGAGATATAATGAGGGAGGAGGAGAGGGAGAGAGGGAGGGAGGGAGGGAGAGAGAGAGAGAGGAGAGATTGAGGGAGAGGGAGAGAGGGAGGGAGGGAGAGGAGGGAGAGAGAGAGGGAGAGAGGGAGGGATTATTATTATTATTATTATATTAGGAGGGAGAAGGAAGGAGAGAAGGAGAGAGAAGGAGAGAGAAGGAGAAGGAGAGAGAGAGAGAGAGAGAGAGAGAGAGAGAGAGAGAGAGAGAGAGAGAGAGAGAGAAAGAGCAAGAGAGGAGGGAGAGGAGGAAAGGAGAGAGGAGAGGAGAGGAGGGAGGGAGAGAGAGAGAGAGAGAGAGAGAGAGAGAGGGAAGAGAGAGAGAGAGAGAGATAGAGAGAGAGAGGAGAGAGAAAGAAAGAGGAAGGGAGAGAAAGATATTTTTATTATTTTTATATATATATAGATATATATATATATATATATATATATATATATATATATATATATATATATATATATATATATATATATATATATATATATATATATATATATATATATATATATATGTTGTTATATGTTGTTATATATGCATATATACATATATATATTGTTATATGTTGTTATATGTTGTTATACATTTCGCGCTCGTTGCTCGCTCGAGAAAGAAGAGAGAGAAAGAAAGAGAAAGAAAGAAGAGAAGAAAGAGAGAAAGAAGAAGAAGAGAAAGAAAGAAAGAAAGAAAGAGAGAGAAGAGAAGAGAAGAGAAGAGAGAGAGAAGAGAGAGAGAGAGAGAGAGAGAGAGAGAGAGGGGGGGGGGGGCACAAAAGGAAATATAACATACGAACACAACAACCAGGGCAAGACTGATACTGCAGAAGGGACTGGCGAGGGACAAGGCAGTAGGATAAGGCTCCCAAACAAGCAACTCTTGATTTTCATCATATCGGATCCGTGCAAAGTCTTGGATAACCCACTTCGGCTCTGTTTTATCCTAAAATACCCCCGGTCACGGCGCCAAAGGAACCCGATAATAATAATCCTCGCCAGCCTCGTTCGAAACACGTATTTCAACCCAGAGAGAACGACGTCGATTCTCAGTCTTGTTAACACACAAACCCTATTGCTGTCTTATCTTCCCCCTCGAGTTCTCTCTGTCTTCTGTTGCTCTCTGGAATGCCGTGATGTTCCGACTCCATACCGTCGGGGGTTTCCAGTGTTCGCCTTCGAGTTGGACATTCCCTTATATATCGTTAAAAAAGCACGGGATGTGACAACAGAAGGCTTTATCACCCATAGACTTCACGTGTCTTAATCTGACGAACTTAAGGTATTCGAAGACTCGAGATGCCAAGTCGATGAGAGCTACGTAGACAAAAAAGAAAAAAATCGTTCTGCACTTACAAATATCAATTCTCACTGCAACACGCGGGTCTAGAGGCACTGGTCAACATGACGGTATGGAGTCATGCGAAGGGCAATAGTCCCCCCAGCCATAGCGACCCCCGTTTTCTCTTACAAGCACCTGGGACAACCCAAGCCTCACGCACACAAAGTTCAAACAACAGGTAACGGGTCGCCCAAAACACGAGTCCTCGGCTCTCCACACGGACGTAAATATGTATCCTTCCCCTTAACCAGCATTACTATCTGGTTGACAAACTTGGTATCCAAGAGCGAGTCCACAGAGTAACAACCAGCCCATCACGTCAAAAAGTGCTCGCCATTGGAAGATTTCGCATTCTCCAGGATTCTTCCACGAATAAACTTCCCCACCGATCTTTTCCCGAGAAATTGGATTATTCTGTGACTGAATCTCGTACCAACAGTACCAATGATACACGTACATGACATCCAAGTTGAAATTCACTAAGCACAACATTTATAAACGTAAACTTCTTGTTCCCGCACAAACTTTATAATCACATTAGGTACATTAGTTTTCCTTGAACAATAGCATGTAAAAATGTATGTTTACAAAGGAAATATTCCCCGTCTCACAGTCATCTCTTGCCTTCCATGTCACACTTCCCAACGCACAGACCACCATTCGCCTTGTTTCGCAAATTTCGCTTAACCACCAATAAAGAGTTTCTGGGCAAATTCACCGTATCATTCCACTATTCACAGTCTCACAGTTGGTTCACTGTCTATTCACAACACCGCGATTTGGGATAGATAGATATGCAGAGAGAGATAACTGGATTGAGACTGAAACGCCAAATTCTTCATAAACTGGTGAAACCTACCTTATTCTGCTCTGACATTTCAGCTCACATGATGCTCTAGAAGTCGCTTTGACGATCTCATGATTAAGAATTCTCAGAAATGTCCAGAATGCAAGAGTTCACTAAGTGATGACAGAAATCACATACACACACACAATCCCAATGATCAACGTCTTGCGCCAGCTCGGGTCGCTCTGAGTCCTCAAGTTCTACAAAGTCCCAACACCAGTCTCTGGCGCGTCTAGCGGTTTGTGCTACCTTTAGCGCTCACTTGAATTCTTTGCCTTTAAAATCGTTATACGGGATGGAAATGTAAACTTATACACATAAATGGGTTTAGGTGAATTAGATGATATATTTTGAATACTATACAAGAAGGAAAAAGCTTTGAAATATAATATATGTGTATTAAGCTTCAATCGCTAGTTGCCAGTGGTCCCTAGCAGGATGTTGGCCTGGCGCGCGCGTGTTTGTGTGTTCGTACGTTCGCCCGTGACGACATGACGTGACGTAGAGAGTCGGACAAAGTTGGACCATTACTGCTCTCGTCCACAGCTACTCTCAGCCTACGCTGCCAACAACGGGATGTAGAGAGTGAGCTAAAACACATACAAAGTATGAAATTAGTACTTTATATACCACGTATGAAAAGTATAGATAAAAACACAAAATAGGGAAATATAGATGGAAAACAAAACAACATATTCATTTTTTTGTTCCGCACCAACGTAAAGGGCACCCAGTAATTATCAATACTACGTCAAAGCTAATATGGAATTTTCCTTCTAACTCGGTATATGAGTTTCATATGTCCTTTATAACTGTATAGATTGTATAGTTTTCATAATATATACATATAACTACTGCTCAATCCCATCTATACACTTTAACGTGTATTAGCTAGCTTCTTGAATAAAATATAAAAATTTGAAAGCTGGTCGATAGGAGCTGGCGTCGTCCCCAGCCACTGTGAGGCCGCTGGGCTGAATCACGTAGCCGGAGCTGACTAGAGACAGCTCGGTTCATAATGGTTCGTCTTTCTTTCAAAATATTTCTAAATGTTCTTAGGCTTATTCTCTGGTTAGGAAGGTCAGTTTTCACGGGTGCATTCATAATGCTTTACTCTTATATTAATATATTGTTGTTTATATCGAGACAAGAAGA
>NC_091566.1:30617163-30619663 GCF_042767895.1 Penaeus vannamei | reverse complement strand
TATTTATGTATGTGTGTGTGTGTGTGTTTGTGTGTGGGTGTGTTTGTGTGTGTGGGTGTGTTTGTGTGTGTGTGTGTGTGTGTGTGTGTGTGTGTGTGTGTGTATGCGTGTATTGATGCGCATATATTTGTGAATATTTATGTGTGTGTCTGTGTGCATATTTATGTATTTGTTTGTTGCTGCTTGTGTGTTTGCTTATTCGTTTGTGTATGTATTTGTGTGTTAGTATTTTTGAATTTGTACATTAGTGTGTATACATTTGGCTGTTTATATGTTTGTGTATATGTGTATATGTAAATATGTATATATAAAAGGTACAGCCAATTTTCAGTCATATCTGCCCGCTTTTATTAGGAAAAATTTGTTGTCCACATACAACACAATATCAAACGATGATAGGAGAATTGAAGGAACGAAAGGAGGATAAACAGAAAAAAGTGGAGGAAGAAGAGGCAGAGGAAGGTGGATAAGGGTGAAAATAAGGATGATGATAAGGAGGAAGAAGCAGGAGGGAAGGAAGATGAGAAAGAAGAGGAAGGAGAGGGGCAGAACTAAGATTGAGGGGAGTAGGAATGCGAAGAAACAAAAAGAATATAAGAAAGAGGATTAGGAAGAGATAGAGGAGGATGAGGATTAGGAAGTGGAAGGGGAAGAGGAGGAGGAGGAAGAGAAGGAGGAGGAAGAAAAGGAAAGGGAAGAGAAAGGGTAAGAGGAGGAAGAGGAAGAAAAGGAGGAGGAAGAGGAGGAGTAAGAGGAGGACGGGGAGAAAGGGGAAGACGAAGAGGAGGAAGAGGAAGAGGAGGAAAAGGAAGAGGAGGGGGAAGAGGAAAAAGAGGTGGTGGAGGAGGAGGGGAAAGGAAAGAGGAGTAGGAGGAAGAAGAGGAGAAAGAGTAGAAAGACGAAGAAAAAAAGAAGTGGAGGAAGGAAAAGAAAACGAGTGGAGGGAGCAGGAAGAGAAGAGAAGGGAGCGAGGGAGGGGATGGGGGAGGTAGAGGAGGAGGAGATATAACAGTGAGGCGAGGAGGAGAGGGAGGAAATAGTATGGAGTGAGACTGAAAGAAGGTGGAGAGAGAGAGAGAGGAAGAAGGGAGGTGTAGGTGAAAGTGGAGGGGAAAGGAGGAGGAGAAGGAGAGAGAAAGAGGAGGAGGATTGAGGAGGAGCGATAAATGACAAATGAGGAGGATGGGAAAAAAGAGAGGAAGGAGTAAAAGGAGGAAGAAGAGGAGAAATAGAAGGAGAAGGAGAAAGAAGATGTAGCGACTAAGAAGGGGTTGAGGAGGAGCATGAGAAGAAGGTGGAGAAGAAAAAGAAGGATGATGATGATGATGAGGAGGAGTAGGAATATGAGGAAGAGAAAAAGGACAAATAATTAGGAAGAGAAGCGGTGTTGAGTAGGATGAGGAGGATGAGGACAATAAGGAGGAAGTGAAAAGGATGAAGAAAAGCAGAAACAGACTAAGGGGGGGGGGGGAAGGGAAGCAGGATTTAGCAGGAGCAGGAACAGGAGTAGGAGTGGGAAGGTAGAGGCTAGGAGCTACACTGCCAGCAGATGTGAACGGAAGACCATAGTATGCCACCAGATGTGAACGAGAGAGGAGCGGTCTCAGTACAGGTGAATGAAAGGAGTCTTGGTTATGGAAGATAGATGTAAAACCCCAGGAGACCTCCATCTCCCAGGATACCGAGGACGGAGTGGTGACGAGCTAGACCCCTTGAGTCGTCGTCTGTCTGCCGTCTCTCTCTTCGTCTCTCTGTCTGACGGGACGTGTCCTTTTATGCGGCAGGGATGTGTCCTTTTATGCGGCAGGGATGTGTCCTTTTATGCGGCGGGGACGTGTCCTTTTATGCGGCGGGGACGTGTCTTTTTATGCGGCGGTTCCACTCGAGGGCAGGTGCTTGCTTCCGCCTGCTGGAGTGTCAGATACTTCCGGCCGTGGCAAAAGGGGGTTGAGTTCGCAGGGCTTGTTCAAGGGGGAGATGTAGGTCACCCGGAAGGCATTGGGTCAACTAGGCTCGGGTGCAGAAGGTGCATAGCAGCTGCTTCCTCAGGTGATGTAGACTCAGAGGAGTTGGACAGGAAGGTACAGCCTTTGTTTCAGCCAGGGACAGATGTGTGGAATGATATAGTTTATAAAAAGGAAGGAGGGGGGGTGAGGAGGTACAGAAGAAGAAGAAGGAGGAGGCGTAGAAGCAGAAGGAGGTATAAGAGAAGTGAGCATAAAAGAAGGATGAGGATGAGGATGTGTAGAAAGAAAAGGAGGATAGGAGAAGGGGGCATCGAAGAAGGAGATGGAGGAGGAGGTACAGAAGGAGGAGGAAGCGTAGAAGTAGGAGGCATAGGAGGAGAAGGGGGCATAAAAGGAGGAGGAGGAGGTATAGAAGGAGGAGGAGGCGTAGAAGGAGAAGGAAGCATAGAATAAGGTGGAGGATTGGGAGGAGGAGGAGGAGGAGGAACAGGAGGAAGAGAAGCGGGAACAAATCAGGAGGAAGTGGGAGCAGG
>NC_091566.1:30574663-30577163 GCF_042767895.1 Penaeus vannamei | reverse complement strand
GAGGAAGAGGAGAGAGAAGGAGGAAGAGGAGAAGGAGGAGGGAGGAGAAGGAGGGAGGAAGAGGAGGAGGGAGAAGAAGGAAGAAGAGAAGGAGGAAGAGAAGAAGGAAGAGAAGAAGGAAGAGGAGATGGAGGAAGAGGAGAAGGAGGAAGAGAAGGAGGAAGAGGAGGAGGAAGAGAAGGAGGCAGAGGAGAAGGAGAAGAAAGAGAAGGATCGAGAAAGAGGAAGAGGGAAGAGGGGGAGGAGGAAGGGGAGAAGGAGAAGGAGGAGAAGAGAGGAGGAGGAGAAGGAGGAAGAGGAGGGGAGGAGAAGGAGGAAGAGGGAGGAGGAGAAAGAGGAAGAGGAGGAAGAGAAGGAGGGAAGAGGAGGAGGAGGAAGGAGGAAGAGGAGGGAGGGAGAAGGAGGAAGAGGAGGGAGGGAGGAAGGAGGAAGAGGAGGAAGAGGGAGGGAGAAAGAGGAAGAGGAGAAGGAGGAGAGGGAGGAAGAAGGAGAAGGAGGAGAAGGAGGAGGAGGAGAAGAAGGAAGAGGAGGAGTAGGAGGAGAAGGAGGTGAAGAGAAGGGAGGGAAGAGGAGAATGAGGAAGAGGAGAAGGAGGAAGAGGAGAAGGGAGGAGGGAAGAGAAGGAGGGAGGAAGAGGAGGAGGAGAAGAAGGAAGGAAGAGGGAGGAAGGAGGAAGAGAAGGAAGAAGAAGAGGAAGAATGAGGAAGAGGAGATGGAGGAAAGAGGAAGAGAAAGGAGGAAAGAGAAGGAGGAAGAAGGAGGAGAGAGACGGAAAGAGAAGGAGGCAGAGGAGAAGGAAGAAGGAGAAGAAGGTGGAGAGAAGGAGGAAGAGGGAGAAGGGAGGAGGAGGAAGAGGAGAAGGGAAAAGGAGAAAAGAGGGAGAAGGAGGAGGGAGGGAAGGAGGAGAAGGAGGAAGAGGAGAAGGAGAGGAAGAAGGAGTGAGGAAGAGGAGAGAAGGAGGAGAAGGAAGAAGAGGAGAAGGAGGAGGAGGAAGAGGGAAGAAGGAAGAAGAGGAGAAGGAGGAGAAGGAAAGAAGAGGAGAAGGAAGAAGGGAGGAAGAGGAGAAGGAGGAAGAGGAGAAGGAGGAGGAAGGGGAGAAGATGGAGGAAGGAAGAGGAGGAGGAGGAAGAGGAGAAGGAGGGAGGAGAAGGAGGAAGAGGAGAAGGGAGGAAGAGAAGGAGTAAGCGGAGGAGGAGAAGGAGAAAGAGGAGGAGAAGGAGGAAAAAAGAGGAAGGAGGCGAAGGAGGAGGGAAGGAGGAGAAGGGAGGAAGAGGAGAAGGAGGAAGAGGAGAAGGAGGAAGAGAAGAAGGAGGAAGAGGAGAAGGAGGAAGAGGAGAAGGAGGAGGAGGAGGAGGAAGAGGAAGAGGAGGAGAAGGTGGAAGAGTGGAGGAGGAGGAAGAGAAGAAGAAGGAAGAAAATGGAAAGGGAGGGGAAGGAAGAAGAGAGAAAGAGGGAGAAGCAGGAGGGAAGAAGAGTGAGAAGGAGGAGAGAGAGAGAAGGAGGGAGGAGGAGAAAGAAGGAAGAAAGAGAAGGAGGAAGAGAAGGAGGAGGAGGAGAAGGAGGAAAGAGGAGGAGGACAAAGGGAGAAGAAGGAGAAAGAGGAGGAGGAAGGAGGAAGAGGGAGAAGGAGGCGGAGGAGAAGGAGGAGGGAGGGAGAAAGAAGGAAAGAGGGAGAAGCAGGGAGGGGAGGAGAAGGGAGGAAGAGGAGGAGAAAGGGAGAAGGAGTGGAGGAGGGAGAATCAGGAGGAGGAGAAGGAGGAGGAAGAGGAGAAGGGAGGAAGGAAGGAGGGAGGGAAGAAGAAGGAGGAAGAGTGGAGGAGGAGAAGAGGGGAGGAAGAGGAGGAGGAAGGAGGAGAAGGGAGGAGGAAGAGGAGAAGGAGGAAGAAGAGAAGGGAGGAAGAAGGAGGAGGAGAAGGAGGGAGGAGAAGGAGGAAGAGAGAAGGGAGGAGGAGGTAGGAAGGATGGAAGAGGAGAAGCAGGAGGAGGAGAAGGAGGGAAGAGGAGAAGGAGAAAGAGGGAGGAGGGAGGGGAAGCAGGGAGGAGGAGAAGGGGAGGAAGAGGAGAAGGAGGGAGGAAGGGAGAAGGAGGAGGAAGAGGAGGAGGTGAGGGAGGAAGAGGAGAAGGGAGGAAGAGGAGAGGAGGAGGAAGAGGAGAAGGAGGGAGAGGAAAGAGGGGAAGAGGAGAAGGGAGGAGGAGGAAGAGGAGGAGGGGAGAGAGAGAGAGAAAGGAGAGGAAGAGGAGGAGGAAGAGGAAGCGGAGATGTAGGAAGAGGAGGAGGGGGAGGAAGAGGAGGAGGAAAAGAAGGAAGAAGAGGGAGAAGGAGGAAGAGAAAGAGGAAGAGGAGATGGAGGAAGAGGAGAAGGAGGAAGAGGAGAAGGAGGAAGAGGAGGAAGAGAGGAAGGAGGCGGAGGAGAAGGAAGAAGAGGAGAAGGAGAAGGTGGAGAAGGAGGAAGAGGAGAAGGAAGACGAGGAAAAAGAAGAGGAGAAAGAGGAAGAGGAG
>NC_091566.1:30549663-30559663 GCF_042767895.1 Penaeus vannamei | reverse complement strand
TTAATTTTCATTTTTATTGTTATTCTCATTATCATCATCATCATTATCCTTAGTATTGTCATCTTTATTGTTATCAGTATCCTCAGCATTATTATTATCATCATTATGAATATCATTATTAATATCACTATTATCATTTATATTTTCTTTATCATTGTTATAATTAATATTACTATTGTTATGATTACTATAATTATCATTGTTATCATTATCAGTATCATTGTTGTTATTACTATAATTTTTTATAATTAAATCATCATATTGTTCTCATCATTATCATTACAATCATTGTTATTGTTATTATCATTATCATTATTGTTAGCATTATTATCATTGTCATTATCATTATTCTTATTATTATTAATAACAGCTTTGATATCATTATTATCATTATCAGGATTCATATCATCATCATCATTATTATCATTATTATTATTATTGCCATCATCATCATCATTATAATATGAAAATAATAACGAAAATAATAATAATAATAGTGATAATAATCATAAATATCATTAACATATTATTTTCAATTATTGATACGATTATCATTATCATCTTTATTATCATTGTTATCAGACATTGCAGTAGTAGTAACAGTACTAATAGTGTTGCTATCATTATTGTCATCATTATTATTTCTCTTGTAATCATTAACGTTGTCATTATTATTATTATCATCATTGTTATCATTATTATCGCTATTATTATCATTATCATCATTTTTATTATTACTATTATTATCATTATTATCATGTTATCATTATTCTCATTATTATCATCATAATCATTATTAACATTATCATCATTATTGTTGTTTCCGTTGGCATTATCATTATTCTCATTCACATAATCAGTATTCTCATTACCTACTATTCCTTACTACCTCACTAAAAAAATAATCAGAGTTCTGAAAAAAAATATAGAAAAAAATTATAATACATATATTTCTTCTGTCAATAAAAAAAAAAAAAAAAAAATGAAATTGCTCAAAAAAGATTATGGCAACAAATTGTTAATACTTCGTGTCGTATATGGAGAGTATTGCGTAAGTCGAAAATAATGAACCTTTACAGAAAATGAAGGTTGAAAAATGGCGGAAAAAATATCTAAGGCTTTATTCAGAGAGGAGATTCTAAATGATCTGAGAATGACTGGCTTTCTGGCTCATCTTGGTACGATGAATGTACCGAAAGATTTGTAGGATTAAAGTCTATGTTACGACGCGCTTGGTTTCACATGGATATCCTAAAAGAACGGTCACATGGATATCCTAAGAGAAAGGTCACATGGATATCCTAAAAGAACGATCACATGGATATCCTAAAAGAACGATCACATGGATATCCTAAGAGAACGATCACATGGATATCCTAAGAGAAAGATCACATGGATGTCCTAAAAGAACGATTCACATGGATATCCTAAAAGAACGATCACATGGATATCCTAAGAGAAAGATCACATGGATGTCCTAAAAGAACGATTCACATGGATATCCTAAAAGAACGATCACATGGATATCCTAAAAGAACGATCACATGGATGTCCTAAAAGAACGATTCACATGGATATCCTAAAAGAACGATCACATGGATATCCTAAGAGAAAGATCACATGGATGTCCTAAAAGAACGATTCACATGGATATCCTAAAAGAACGATCACATGGATATCCTAAGAGAAAGATCACATGGATGTCCTAAAAGAACGATTCACATGGATATCCTAAAAGAACGATCACATGGATATCCTAAAAGAAAGGTCACATGGATATCCTAAGAGAAAGGTCACATGGATATCCTAAAAGAACGATCACATGGATATCCTAAGAGAAAGATCACATGGATGTCCTAAAAGAACGATTCACATGGATATCCTAAAAGAACGATCATATGGATATCTTAAGAGAAAGATCACATGGATATCCTAAGAGAAAGATCACATGGATGTCCTAAAAGAACGATCACATGGATATCCTAAAAGAACGATCACATGGATATCCTAAAAGAACGATCACATGGATATCCTAAGAGAAAGATCACATGGATATCCTAAGAGAAAGGTCACATGGATATCCTAAAAGAACGATCACATGGATATCCTAAGAGAAAGATCACATGGATGTCCTAAAAGAACGATTCACATGGATATCCTAAAAGAACGATCACATGGATATCCTAAAAGAACGATCACATGGATATCCTAAAAGAACGATCACATGGATATCCTAAAAGAACGATCACATGGATATCCTAAGAGAAAGATCACATGGATGTCCTAAAAGAACGATTCACATGGATATCCTAAAAGAACGATCACATGGATATCCTAAGAGAAAGATCACATGGATGTCCTAAAAGAACGATCACATGGATATCCTAAGAGAAAGGTCACATGGATATCCTAAAAGAACGATTCACATGGATATCCTAAAAGAACGATCATATAGATATCCTAAGAGAAAGATCACATGGATATCCTAAGAGAAAGATCACATGGATGTCCTAAAAGAACGATCACATGGATATCCTAAAAGAACGATCACATGGATATCCTAAAAGAACGATCACATGGATATCCTAAAAGAAAGATCACATGGATATCCTAAGAGAAAGGTCACATGGATATCCTAAAAGAACGATCACATGGATATCCTAAGAGAAAGATCACATGGATGTCCTAAAAGAACGATTCACATGGATATCCTAAAAGAACGATCACATGGATATCCTAAGAGAAAGATCACATGGATATCCTAAGAGAAAGGTCACATGGATATCCTAAAAGAACGATCACATGGATATCCTAAGAGAAAGATCACATGGATATCCTAAGAGAAAGGTCACATGGATATCCTAAAAGAACGATCACATGGATATCCTAAGAGAAAGATCACATGGATATCCTAAGAGAAAGATCACATGGATGTCCTAAAAGAACGATCACATGGATATCCTAAGAGAAAGGTCACATGGATATCCTAAGAGAAAGATCACATGGATGTCCTAAAAGAACGATTCACATGGATATCCTAAAAGAACGATCATATGGATATCCTAAGAGAAAGATCACATGGATATCCTAAGAGAAAGATCACATGGATGTCCTAAAAGAACGATCACATGGATATCCTAAAAGAACGATCACATAGATATCCTAAAAGAACGATCACATGGATATCCTAAAAGAACGATCGCATGGATATCCTAAGAGAACGATCACATGGATATCCTAAGAGAACGATCACATGGATATCCTAAAAGTACGATCACATGGATATCCCAGGAGAACGATCACATGGATATCCTAAAAGAACGATCACTTGGATATCCTAAAAGAACGATCACATGGATATCCTAAAAGAACGGTCACATGGATATCCTAAAAGAACGATCACGTGGATATCCTAAAAGAACGATCACATGGATATCCTAAAAGAACGATCACATGGATATCCTAAAAGTACGATCACATGGATATCCTAAAAGAACGATCACATGGATATCCTAAAAGAACGATCACATGGATATTCTAAAAGAACGATCACATGGATATCCTAAAAGAACGATCACATAGATATCCTAAAAGAACGATCACATGGATATCCTAAGAGAACGATCACATGGATATCCTAAAAGAACGATCACATGGATATTCTAAAAGAACGATCACATGGATATCCTAAAAGAACGATCACATAGATATCCTAAAAGAACGATCACATGGATATCCTAAGAGAACGATCACATGGATATCCTAAAAGAACGATCACATGGATATCCTAAAAGAACGATCACATGGATATCCTAAAAGAACGATCACATGGATATCCTAAGAGAACGATCGCATGGATATCCTAAAAGAACGGTCACATGGATATCCTAAGAGAAAGGTCACATGGATATCCTAAAAGAACGATCACATGGATATCTTAAGAGAACGACCACATGGATATCCTAAAAGTACAATCACATGGATATCCTAAAAGAACGATCACATGGATATCCTAAAAGAACGATCACATGGATATCCTAAAAGAACGATCACATGGATATCCTAGGAGAACGATCACATGGATATCCTAAAAGAATGGTCACATGCATATCCTAAAAGAACGATCACATAGATATCCTAAAAGAACGATCACATGGATATCCTAAGAGAACGATCACATAGATATCCTAAAAGAACGATCACATGGATATCCTAAGAGAACGATCACATGGATATCCTAAAAGAACGATCACATGGATATCCTAAAAGAACGATCACATGGACATCCTAAAAGTACAATCACATGGATATCCTAAAAGAACGATCACATGGATATCCTAAAAGAACGATCACATGGATATCCTAAAAGAACGGTCACATGGATATCCTAAAAGAACGATCACATGGATATCCTAAAAGAACGGTCACATGGATATCCTAAAAGAACGATCACATGGATATCCTAAAAGAACGGTCACATGGATATCCTAAAAGAACGATCACATGGATATCCTAAAAGAACGATCGCATGGATATCCTAAAAGAACGATTGCATGGATATCCTAAAAGAACGATCACATGGATATCCTAAAAGAACGATCACATGGATATCCTAAGAGAACGATCACATGGATATCCTAAAAGAACGATCACATGGATATCGTAAAAGAACCATCACATGGATATCCTAAGAGAACGATCACATGGATATCCTAAAAGAACGATCACATGGATATCCTAAAAGAACGATCACATGGATATCCTAAAAGAACGATCACATGGATATCCTAAAAGAACGATCACATGGATATCCTAAAAGAACGATCGCATGGATATCCTAAAAGAACGATCGCATGGATATCCTAAAAGAACGATCACATGGATATCCTAAAAGAACGATCACATGGATATCCTAAAAGAACGATTGCATGGATATCCTAAAAGAACGATCACATGGATATCCTAAAAGAACGATCACATGGATATCCTAAGAGAACGATCACATGGATATCCTAAAAGAACGATCACATGGATATCGTAAAAGAACCATCACATGGATATCCTAAGAGAACGATCACATGGATATCCTAAAAGAACGATCGCATGGGTATCCTAAAAGAACGATCACATGGATATCCTAAAAGAACGATCGCATGGATATCCTAAAAGAACGATCGCATGGATATCCTAAGAGAACGATCACATGGATATCCTAAAAGAACGGTCACATGGATATCCTAAGAGAACGATCACATGGATATCCTAAAAGAACGATCACATGGATATCCTAAGAGAACGATCACGTGGATATCCTAAAAGAACGATCACATGGATATCCTAAAAGAACGATCGCAAGGATATCCTAAAAGAACGATCACATGGATATCCTAAAAGAACGATCGCATGGATATCCTAAAAGAACGATCACATGGATATCCTAAAAGAACGATCACATGGGTATCCTAAAAGAACGGTCACATGGATATCCTAAAAGAACGATCGCATGGATATCCTAAAAGAACGATCGCAAGGATATCCTAAAAGAACGATCACATGGATATCCTAAAAGAACGATCGCATGGATATCCTAAAAGAACGATCACATGGATATCCTAAAAGAACAATCACATGGGTATCCTAAAAGAACGGTCACATGGATATCCTAAAAGAACGATCGCATGGATATCCTAAAAGAACGATCGCAAGGATATCCTAAAAGAACGATCACATGGATATCCTAAAAGAACGATCGCATGGATATCCTAAAAGAACGATCACATGGATATCCTAAAAGAACGATCACATGGGTATCCTAAAAGAACGGTCACATGGATATCCTAAAAGAACGATCACATGGATATCCTAAAAGAACGATCGCATGGATATCCTAAAAGAACGATCGCAAGGATATCCTAAAAGAACGATCACATGGATATCCTAAAAGAACGATCACATGGATATCCTAAAAGAACGATCACATGGGTATCCTAAAAGAACGGTCACATGGGTATCCTAAAAGAACGGTCACATGGATATCCTAAAAGAACGGTCACATGGATATCCCAGGAGAACGATCACATGGATATCCCAGGAGAACGATCACATGGATATCCTAAAAGAACGGTCACATGGATATCCTAAAAGAACGGTCACATGGATATCCTAAAAGAACGGTCACATGGATATCCCAGGAGAACGATCACATGGATATCCCAGGAGAACGATCACATGGATATCCTAAAAGAACGGTCACATGGATATCCTAAAAGAACGGTCACATGGATATCCTAAAAGAACGGTCACATGGATATCCTAAAAGAACGGTCACATGGATATCCTAAAAGAACGGTCACATGGATATCCTAAAAGAACGGTCACATGGATATCCTAAAAGAACGATCACATGGATATCCTAAGAGAAAGATCACATGGATATCCTAAAAGAACGGTCACATGGATATCCTAAAAGAACGATCACATGGATATCCTAAAAGAACGATCGCATGGATATCCTAAAAGAACGATTGCATGGATATCCTAAAAGAACGATCACATGGATATCCTAAAAGAACGATCACATGGATATCCTAAGAGAACGATCACATGGATATCCTAAGAGAAAGATCACATGGATATCCTAAAAGAACGATCACATGGATATCCTAAAAGAACGATCACATGGATATCCTAAAAGAACGATCACATGGATATCCTAAAAGAACGATCACATGGATATCCTAAAAGAATGGTCACATGGATATCCTAAGAGAAAGGTCACATGGATATCCTAAACGAACGATCGCATGGATATCCTAAAAGAACGATCACATGGATATCCTAAGAGAACGATCACATGGATATCCTAAAAGAACGATCACATGGATATCCTAAAAGAACGATCACATGGATATCCTAAAAGAACGATCACATGGATATCCTAAAAGAACGATCACATGGATATCCTAAAACAACGATCACATGGATATCCTAAAAGAACGATCGCATGGATATCCTAAGAGAAAGATCACATGGATATCCTAAAAGAACGATCACATGGATATCCTAAGAGAAAGATCAAATGGATATCCTAAAAGAACGATCACATGGATATCCTAAGAGAAAGATCACATGGATGTCCTAAAAGAACGATCACATGGATATCCTAAGAGAATGATCACATGGATATCCTAAAAGAACGATCACATGGATACCCTAAAAGAACGATCACATGGATATCCTAAAAGAACGATCACATGGATATCCTAAAAGAACGATCACATGGATATCCTAAGAGAACGATCACATGGATGTCCTAAAAGAACGATCACATGGATATCCTAAGAGAATGATCACATGGATATCCTAAAAGAACGATCACATGGATATCCTAAAAGAACGATCACATGGATATCCTAAGAGAACGATCACATGGATATCCTAAAAGAACGATCACATGGATATCCTAAAAGAACGATCACATGGATATCCTAAAAGAACGATCACATGGATATCCTAAAAGAACGATCACATGGATATCCTAAAAGTACGATCAAATGGATATCCTAAAAGAACGATCAAATGGATATCCTAAAAGAACGATCACATGGATATCCTAAAAGAACGATCGCATGGATATCCTAAAAGAACGATCACATGGATATCCTAAGAGAACGATCACATGGATATCCTAAAAGAACGGTCACATGGATATCCTAAGAGAACGATCACATGGATATCCTAAAAGAACGATCACATGGATATCCTAAGAGAACGATCACATGGATATCCTAAAAGAACGATCACATGGATATCCTAAAAGAATGATCACATGGATATCCTAAAAGAGCGATCACATGGATATCCTAAAAGAGCGATCACATGGATATCCTAAAAGAACGATCACATGGATATCCTAAAAGAACGATCACATGGATATCCTAAGAGAACGATCACATGGATATCCTAAAAGAACGGTCACATGGATATCCTAAGAGAACGATCACATGGATATCCTAAAAGAACGATCACATGGATATCCTAAGAGAACGATCACATGGATATCCTAAAAGAACGATCACATGGATATCCTAAAAGAATGATCACATGGATATCCTAAAAGAGCGATCACATGGATATCCTAAAAGAGCGATCACATGGATATCCTAAAAGAACGATCACATGGATATCCTAAAAGAACGATCACATGGATATCCTAAGAGAACGATCACATGGATATCCTAAAAGAACGGTCACATGGATATCCTAAGAGAACAATCGCATGGATATCCTAAGAGAACGATCACATGGATATCCTAAAAGAACGATCACATGGATATCCTAAGAGAACGATCACATGGATATCCTAAAAGAACGGTCACATGGATATCCTAAAAGAACGATCACATGGATATCCTAAGAGAACGATCACATGGATATCCTAAGAGAACGATCACATGGATATCCTAAAAGAACGATCACATGGATATCCTAAGAGAACGATCACATGGATATCCTAAAAGAACGGTCACATGGATATCCTAAAAGAACGATCACATGGATATCCTAAAAGAACGATCGCATGGATATCCTAAAAGAACGATCGCAAGGATATCCTAAAAGAACGATCACATGGATATCCTAAAAGAACGATCACATGGATATCCTAAAAGAACGATCACATGGGTATCCTAAAAGAACGGTCACATGGGTATCCTAAAAGAACGGTCACATGGATATCCTAAAAGAACGGTCACATGGATATCCCAGGAGAACGATCACATGGATATCCCAGGAGAACGATCACATGGATATCCTAAAAGAACGGTCACATGGATATCCTAAAAGAACGGTCACATGGATATCCTAAAAGAACGGTCACATGGATATCCCAGGAGAACGATCACATGGATATCCCAGGAGAACGATCACATGGATATCCTAAAAGAACGGTCACATGGATATCCTAAAAGAACGGTCACATGGATATCCTAAAAGAACGGTCACATGGATATCCTAAAAGAACGGTCACATGGATATCCTAAAAGAACGGTCACATGGATATCCTAAAAGAACGGTCACATGGATATCCTAAAAGAACGATCACATGGATATCCTAAGAGAAAGATCACATGGATATCCTAAAAGAACGGTCACATGGATATCCTAAAAGAACGATCACATGGATATCCTAAAAGAACGATCGCATGGATATCCTAAAAGAACGATTGCATGGATATCCTAAAAGAACGATCACATGGATATCCTAAAAGAACGATCACATGGATATCCTAAGAGAACGATCACATGGATATCCTAAGAGAAAGATCACATGGATATCCTAAAAGAACGATCACATGGATATCCTAAAAGAACGATCACATGGATATCCTAAAAGAACGATCACATGGATATCCTAAAAGAACGATCACATGGATATCCTAAAAGAATGGTCACATGGATATCCTAAGAGAAAGGTCACATGGATATCCTAAACGAACGATCGCATGGATATCCTAAAAGAACGATCACATGGATATCCTAAGAGAACGATCACATGGATATCCTAAAAGAACGATCACATGGATATCCTAAAAGAACGATCACATGGATATCCTAAAAGAACGATCACATGGATATCCTAAAAGAACGATCACATGGATATCCTAAAACAACGATCACATGGATATCCTAAAAGAACGATCGCATGGATATCCTAAGAGAAAGATCACATGGATATCCTAAAAGAACGATCACATGGATATCCTAAGAGAAAGATCAAATGGATATCCTAAAAGAACGATCACATGGATATCCTAAGAGAAAGATCACATGGATGTCCTAAAAGAACGATCACATGGATATCCTAAGAGAATGATCACATGGATATCCTAAAAGAACGATCACATGGATACCCTAAAAGAACGATCACATGGATATCCTAAAAGAACGATCACATGGATATCCTAAAAGAACGATCACATGGATATCCTAAGAGAACGAT
>NC_091566.1:30539663-30544663 GCF_042767895.1 Penaeus vannamei | reverse complement strand
ACGGCGCTGCCCTCCGTCGCCCGCTCGCCCGCTCGGTCGGTCGGCGGCCGCGCATGCTCTGCCGGCGCCTCCGCCCGCGCCGCCGCCGGCCTGGCCTGGGCGGGATTCTTTGCGTGAGGGAGAAAGAGAACGAGCGTGCGCGCGTGTATGTGTGTGTCTACGTGTGTAATGTCTGTCTTTAGATTTAGATGGATAGGTAGGGAGAAAGATGCGATTATGTGTTGATAGATACGGTTAGACAAAAGAGGCAGACAAGAAGGTAAATAGATTGATGGCTACTTAAATTCACACACACACACACACACACACACACACACACATACACACACGCACGCACACACACACACACACACACACACACACACACACACACACACACACACACACACACATACACACACACACACACACACACACACACACACACACACACACACACACACATATATATATATATATATATATATATATATATATATATATATATATATATATATATATATATATATATATATATATATATATATAGACAGATTGGTAGACAGTTGGCAGGGGAGACAGTTGACAGGGATAGAGGAAGAAAGGAAAAGAGAGAGAAATAAGTCTAGAAAACATTTTTATATAACAAATCAACCCATATATGCCGTACTGCACTGGATTCCAACCTCTTAAAGACCTGCGCTGTCATTCCCAAATTCCCACGGCCCGCACTCCTTCAAACTTCGACTAGGATCTGCCTTGTTCTTTCGCGACTACGTAAAACCTGTAGTACGTATGAATTTGACAGATGAAGCAAAAAGAAAAAAAAAAGAAAAATCGGAATTGACGCGTATGATAGGCAGCAGTTGCGCATTACCTAACCTAGTAACATTCTGTGGCACACGAGAGCCTTCTGCGGCCCACAGACTCCGAAGACAGCTGTTGTGTGCCTCCACCGATAGCCTCTCCACTCACTAATGATGCATTAATGGATGAAACTTTTTTCTGAAATGTGATACTCGTTGAAAATGTCTATCAAGGCCTAGGATATCAAGCATAAACGGCGCGAATAATAGCTTCAGGAATTCCAAACTAACATAAAACATCGTCAATGAATCGGCAGCTATTTTTCACTGAATAGCTAGTAAAAAAAAGACTATATCATATTTTTCTCTCAAATCAAACGATTTAACGAATGTTGAATGGAATCATCATAGGTCTTGCGACATAAGGCTTTTGCTTTCATGCGTGTCATGTTTCTTTTGTATCAGAGATAGAAAGTTAGGCCGGATGAAAATAAGAGCAAAAAAGATCACATTTAAAATTTGCCAAGGTGATCCATCTAACAGCAATCTCAGTTCTTACTATCGCATTAACAGTAATCTATCTAATGAATATCATTCATAAAGTTATCAGTATTACCATCACACATCCATTACCAAACATATCAATATCGCCTTCATTCGTAAGGTTTGCATGTTTCTTTCCTCGTCTGGCTTTTCCTCGCTTCCAACGCCAGCAGGAAGGCAGCGGGCGAGAGCAGGCGAAAGGGAGGAAGGCTTGCACTAAGAGATTAATTAATGGGTCCACGCTCCTCCCAGTTTCGCCAATGACAACTTGACACTGAATTTCTTGCGTGATTCCGCCAAGGCCTAATCCATTCGAACAGTTGAACTATACCACACGTGACAACAGCCCGACGTCCTCACGACCTTGTTCTCCGAGGCAGCCATCTATTTTTTTCGTTTCTTTTTTTATTAATTCTCTACCTAAAAAATGTAATTTGGAAATCAGCTCACCTTTCGTCCGCGTGTATTTTTTAAAGCTTTTGTAGTTCATAGAGCGCTGAGCCGTAAGCCAAATATTTCAGGATGCTTTTTAATACAGAAGCCATGAGCGTCGTGCTAAAAAAGGAGCTCGTGTTATTGATGTTCGTCCGTCTATATTTTTGTCTTTCTCTACAAAAGGGCGATCGACTGACTCTTATCTAGTAGAGCAACACCCGTTTTGGTTTATATATTAGAAAAAAAACGTCTATATAACGTGCTCCTTAACTTACATTACGAGGGACATCAACATTAGATTTCAACAAATGAAGTGACTTAATTCATCACGACTTCGCAGCACCTGGCAGTAGCCCGCGGAAGAACGTCTTGAATCAAATTGTTGCTTCCCTTCCAGGAGGTCTTCAGCCGCTATCAGCATGACTGGGCGCGGACGTCACTCTGCCAGCCGTCGCAAATCCCGAGAAGAATTGGGCACCGGGCAAGGTACAGGTGGGCATCCAAGCGTTGCGGCCGAGTCGGGCACGGCCTCAAAGGTGACGCGCCTGTCTGTGCTTTCAGATGGATCTTTTCTCGCCATTTTTTTTCTTTTTTTGTCAGTGGCTTTAACCGCATGTGGAAAGAATAGCTCAACATCGTCTCTTTACTGTCGGATGTCAAAAAGAAGAAGAAAAAAAAAAAGAATCTAGAACAGCGGTTTTCGAGGCAGAGTCTGAAGGGTCTATAGTCAGGGAACTGCAGTAAGCCCTTTATAACTGTAACGGCGTGTCTCCCACAAGCCAGCATTAACTTCATATTCAGTGAAACGAGCTGTCAGTCATGAACAGTGAAAGATTAGCTAAAATTTAATGTTGACAAATGTAGAACACGTATGAATGGGAATGAATATCTTCACAATACAAGAAATGTACTTGAATACATCTTTTGTACTGTATTTGTTATTCGTTCTCATTCATACCACCTACTTGCACAACATGAGTGTGGGTAAGCTGCTGATTCATTGATGTTTAATACGTTAGTTCGGTATTCCTGAAGCAGTCTATGCTTGATATCCTAGGCCTTGATAGATTTATTTTCGACGAGCATCTCATTTCAGAAAAAAAAAGTTTCATCCATTAATGCATCATTAAGCCTTTTCACCTGATCCCCTTTTTTTCCCCAAGATTTTTTTTTACACGCTAGCATATAAACTATTTTCCTTAGAATATACACATAGGAGTGTCCACACATGATAACGTTATGAGAAAAAAGCGAAATAGACAGTTCTCTAGAGATAGCTTCCCAGTGACAGCCTTGCAGAAACAGCTTTCCAAATAAAGCTTTTCAGAGACAGCCTTGGAGAGACATCTTTTCAGACAGCATTCCGGTGACAGCTTTCCAGAGAAGGCTTCCCGGAGACAGCTTCAAAGATAAGGTTTTCGAGAGACAGCTTTCTGGAGACTGATTACTAGAGAAAGCTTTCTAAAGACAGCTTTCCGGAGACAGCCTCAAAGAGGTCTTCCAGAGGCAGCTTTCTGAAGACAGCTTCCCAGAAAAGACTTTCTAGAAACAGCTTTCTGCAGACAACTCCAAAGAGAAGGCTTTCCAGAGACAGCTTCAAAGAGACAGCTCTCTGGAGACAGCTTGAGACAGAAGGCTTTCCAAAGACAGCTTCAAAGAGACAGCTTTCTGGAGACAGCTTGAGACAGAAGGCTTTCCAAAGACAGCTTCAAAGAGACAGCTTTCTGGAGACAGCTTGAGACAGAAGGCTTTCCAAAGACAGCTTCAAAGAGACAGCTTTCTGGAGACAGCTTGAGACAGAAGGCTTTCCAAAGACAGCTTCAAAGAGACGGCTCTCTGGAGACAACTTGAGAGAGAAGGCTTTCCAAAGACAGCTTCAAAGAGACAGCTTTCTGGAGACAGCTTGAGACAGAAGGCTTTCCAAAGACAGCTTCAAAGAGACAGCTTTCTGGAGACAGCTTGAGACAGAAGGCTTTCCAAAGACAGCTTCAAAGAGACAGCTTTCTGGAGACAGCTTGAGACAGAAGGCTTTCCAAAGACAGCTTCAAAGAGACAGCTTTCTGGAGACAGCTTGAGACAGAAGGCTTTCCAAAGACAGCTTCAAAGAGACAGCTTTCTGGAGACAGCTTGAGAGAGAAGGCTTTCCAAAGACAGCTTCAAAGAGACAGCTTTCTGGAGACAGCTTGAGACAGAAGGCTTTCCAAAGACAGCTTCAAAGAGACAGCTTTCTGGAGACAGCTTGAGACAGAAGGCTTTCCAAAGACAGCTTCAAAGAGACAGCTTTCTGGAGACAGCTTGAGACAGAAGGCTTTCCAAAGACAGCTTCAAAGAGACAGCTTTCTGGAGACAGCTTGAGAGAGAAGGCTTTCCAAAGACAGCTTCAAAGAGACAGCTTTCTGGAGACAGCTTGAGAGAGAAGGCTTTCCAAAGACAGCTTCAAAGAGACAGCTTTCTGGAGACAGCTTGAGACAGAAGGCTTTCCAAAGACAGCTTCAAAGAGACAGCTTTCTGGAGACAGCTTGAGACAGAAGGCTTTCCAAAGACAGCTTCAAAGAGACAGCTTTCTGGAGACAGCTTGAGACAGAAGGCTTTCCAAAGACAGCTTCAAAGAGACAGCTTTCTGGAGACAGCTTGAGACAGAAGGCTTTCCAAAGACAGCTTCAAAGAGACAGCTTTCTGGAGACAGCTTGAGACAGAAGGCTTTCCAAAGACAGCTTCAAAGAGACAGCTTTCTGGAGACAGCTTGAGAGAGAAGGCTTTCCAAAGACAGCTTCAAAGAGACAGCTTTCTGGAGACAGCTTGAGACAGAAGGCTTTCCAAAGACAGCTTCAAAGAGACAGCTTTCTGGAGACAGCTTGAGAGAGAAGGCTTTCCAAAGACAGCTTCAAAGAGACAGCTCTCTGGAGACAACTTGAGAGAGAAGGCTTTCCAAAGACAGCTTCAAAGAGACAGCTTTCTGGAGACAGCTTGAGAGAGAAGGCTTTCCAAAGACAGCTTCAAAGAGACAGCTTTCTGGAGACAACTTGAGAGAGAAGGCTTTCCAAAGACAGCTTCAAAGAGACAGCTTTCTGGAGACAGCTTGAGAGAGAAGGCTTTCCAAAGACAGCTTCAAAGAGACAGCTTTCTGGAGACAACTCCAAAGAGAAGGCTTTCCAAAGACAGCTTCAAAGAGACAGCTCTCTGGAGACAACTTGAGAGAGAAGGCTTTCCAAAGACAGCTTCAAAGAGACAGCTTTC
>NC_091566.1:30524663-30529663 GCF_042767895.1 Penaeus vannamei | reverse complement strand
ATATATATATATAAACAGGGCTCATTGCTACAGATGTTTGTATGTACGTATATACACACACATAAATACACACACACCCAAACACATATGTGTGTGTGTGTGTGCATATATATACATACATAAAAGTTTGTGTGTGTGTGCATATATATACATATATAAAAGTTTGTGTGTGTGTGTGCGCGCGCTCTTGTGCGTGCGTTCATACCTGAAGTCACACTTTTCGAAAGCAAAGCCGCGAGAGGCGCGCGCGGAGGAAGCGTCTGGCCGCGAGGGGCGTCTCCTCCTCTCCTGCAGCCGAGTGTCACGCCTGCCACAGGACCTCCCTCCTCTGTGACGTTGGAAAGGCGGGGGTTTCCTTAGCACCTTATTGACACTGCTTATTCGCCAGGATATTTATGATGCGCTCTTGTGACGTCCCTTCTTCATCATGGTGGGTTCCAATGCTCTTTTGTGACACTGTCTCTTCGTCAGGTGGGTTCCGATACGTTTGTAGGACATAGACTCTGCGTCGGATGGATTCTAATACCCTTCTGTGACAGCGCCTCTTCGCCAGGGGATTCTGATGCTCTTTTATGACGTTGCTTCTTCGTCAGGTGGGTTCCAATGCGCTTCTGTGGTCGTCTGTCACAGCTCATTTGTCTCCTGATCGAAAATCTCTCCTTTGTGATCGTTGAAAATGAACACGTAACTCATACAAGCTATATTCTTCGTTTCTTGTAAATCTGGGTCGATTACCAGCTGGTTTTGTCTGTGTGTTTGTGTGTATGTGTGTGATTGCCTGTGGTTATGTGTTTGTTTATTTGTTTGTGTGTGTTTGTCTGTGTCTGTGTTTATTTATTTATCTGTTCACTTGCTTGAGTGTAAATGAGTTTACATATACGTGTGCTTGTGTATATAGTATGCATATATATCATCAGAAATACTGGTTGAAATGATTTTCAGTCTTTCAGAGAATATCACATCAAATTCTTTTCACATCCATGTCTTTGCATCTAAATGTACTTTAATCCTGTAAATAAATCAAAGTCACATATACATTTTTTCCAAGAGAAATAAAGATGTCCAGAATCTGCATATGAATAAGGTTATAAAGGAGATTACCACAAATTGTGCTTATAATGTTAGATCAAGGATGAGAGAAATAAAGGTAAACAAAGCATGTGATATTGAAAATTCCAAGGACTTTTTTACGATAAACTCGGTCTTTGAAAGCGAATTAAGTTAATGGGGAGGGGAAAGGGGGTAGGGAGAGGGAAGGAGGAGGGGAGGGGAGAGGGCAGGAGGAGGGGGTGGGGAGAGAGGGGAGGAGGAGGGGGTGGGGAGAGGGTAGGAGGAGGGGATAGGGAAAAGGTAAGAGGAGGAGGGGGAAGGGAGAGGGAAGGAGGAGGGGAGGGGAGAGGGAAGGAGGAAGGGGTGGGGAGAGGGAAGGAGGAGGGGAGGGGAGAGGGAAGGAGGAGGGGGTGGGGAGAGGGAAGGAGGAGGGGATAGGGAAAGGGTAGGAGGAGGAGGGGGAAGGGAGAGGGAAGGAGGAGGGGGTGGAAGAGGGAAGGAGGAAAGGGGTGGGGAGAGGAAGGAGGAGGGGGTGGGGAGAGGGAAGGAGGAGGGGAGAGGAGAGGGAAGGAGGAGGGGGTGGGGAGAGGGAAGGAGGAGGGGATAGGGAAAGGGTAGGAGGAGGAGGGGGAAGGGAGAGGAAGGAGGAGGGGAGGGGAGAGGGAAGGAGGAGGGGGTGGGGAGAGGGAAGGAAGGAGGGAGTGGGGAGAGGGAAGGAGGAGGGAGTGGGGAGAGGGAAGGAGGAGGGAGTGGGGAGAGGGAAGGAGGATTGGGAGTGGGGAGAGGGAAGGAGGAGGGGAGAGAGGGAAGGGGAAAGGAGGAGGGGAGAGGGAAGGAGGAGGGGATAGGGAAAGGGTAGGAGGAGGAGGGGGAAGGGAGAGGGAAGGAGGAGGGGAGGGGAGAGGGAAGGAGGGTAGGGGGTGGGTGAGGGAAGGAGGAGAGGGGGGGGGTAGAGGGAAGGAGGGAGGGGATAGGGAAAGGGTAGAGGGAGAGGAGGGGGAAGGGAGAGGGAAGGAGGAGGGGAGGGGAGAGGGAAGGAGGAGGGGGTGGGGGTGAAGGGAAGGGGGAGGGGTGGGGAGAGGGAAGGAGGAGGGGAGGGGAGAGGGAAGGAGGAGGGGTGGGGAGAGGGAAGGAGGAGGGGATAGGGAAAGAGTAGGAGGAGGGGATAGGGAAAGGGTAGGAGGAGGAGGGGCAGGGGAGAGGGAAGGAGGAGGGGTAGGGGGAGGGAATGAGGAGGGGGTGGGGTGAAGGAAGGAGGAGGGGGTGGGGAGAGGGAAGGAGGAGGGGGTGGGAGAGGGAAGGAGGAAGGGGTGGGGAGAGGGAAGGAGGAGGGGTGGGGAGAGGGAAGGAGGAGGGGGTGGGGAGAGGGAAGGAGGAGGGAGGGGAGAGGAAAGGAGGGAGGGGAGAGGGAAGGAGGAGGAGGTAGGGAGAGGGAAGGAGGAGGGGGTTGGGAGAGGGAAGGAGGAGGGGGTAGGGAGAGGGAAGGAGGAGAGGGAGGGGGAGGGAAGAAAGAGGGGGAAGAGGAGGGAAGGAGAAGGAAGAGGGGAGAGGGAAGGAGGAGGGGAGAAGGGAGATAAAATAAGCGTTTACATAAGTGCCGAACACCCTTTATTAATTAAACCTTCTTCTCGAAAATTTGCGTGCTGATCTGCAACATATGCAATGTACAAGAGAGCAGGAATAAGTCACAAATAACATATTCAAAGGT
The DNA here is from genome assembly GCF_042767895.1 of Penaeus vannamei. Taxonomy (NCBI): domain Eukaryota; kingdom Metazoa; phylum Arthropoda; class Malacostraca; order Decapoda; family Penaeidae; genus Penaeus; species Penaeus vannamei. The sequence continues at coordinate 30,526,905 of NC_091566.1, read as the reverse complement.
GAAAATTCAATCTACAGTTTATTTTCATTTTTAGAAGTTGCAGCTGAAATCCTAAATTGTCCCAAAAATGAATTGCAAAAGAATAATATGACAAGTTGTGGGAGGCGTTAGAGCAGGATCGTCATTCAATGGATATGCAACATAGACTAAAGAAAAAAAAAAAAAGAAAAAAAAAAAGTTTCATAAGGGGATGAGTTTATCGTGTATATACCTTTCTGCAATACAAAAGTGTGCTATCATTAAAACTGATTTTATTTGTGTCGGCATTCCTAATGTTTTTAACAACAAATCAACTGTCACTACCATAGTCGATGTTTCTGCCAATTTTTCTAGCGACCGAAACGAAAATTTTAGTGAAATAGTAAAGGTGGGAGCAAGTGCAATATTTAAACGACTGCCTCATAATTAACTACGGGCTTGCATATTATATCATAATTCATTTTTATCACATTACACTCAGGTACAAGAGTTCAAAATCAGGACAACAAACTATAACCTTGTGATTTTTTTATAATTTTTTTTTCTCGCAATTCTCTTGAGGAAACATTCTTCTCGAAATTCTGCAGGTTAATAATGACATTTTGCTTTACTACAATCTCCTTTTTTTCTTCTTCAGGACCGTTAGACTGACCCTCCCAGAAAACTTCGCGACACCTCTAAAGAAATTTGTCTGTTATTGCATTCATCACGCTTGGGAGTTGCAAGGGATGACTATTTCAGCGTTGCAGAGCTTCTTCCTCCTCCATGGGATTCATCTGGCAGCGTTCATGTTCCTGATGGCTCTTTGTCCTCCCCATCACTTTATCTCTGGCTGAGTCGCTGTCGTCCTTGTCGCTGTCTCCCCTGGTTTAGTCTTCTCTGCTTAGTCTTCGCTGAAAAAGATGTCCCACTTCATATTTTGTTTCGTGGAGTACTAATTACTTTAGAGTTCGGATGAAAAAAGGAAAAGATAATGCTGATTATCGACCAGTTTGTTGAAATTATGCGAGGCACGACGCCATGAATATTCATATAGACGGACATGCATATCCGCAGAAATAAATGCAGATCTGTCTGTTTTTTCTGATAGATATACATTTATCCATCTATCTATCTATCTGTCCGGTAGATATATATGTCTAGACTGTTTGATATGTATTAATTTCTGTATATATGGACGTCTGTATAATGAATATCCTTTGAGTCTCGCATAATTTTAACAAACCGGCCGGGGGAGGAGAAAGGAGGAGAAAGGAGGAGGAAGGAGGAGAAAGGAGGAGGAAGGAGGAGGAAGGAGTAGAAAGGAAGAGGAGGAGGAGGAGGAGGAGAAATGAGGAAGGAGGAGGAAGAGGAGAAAGAAGAAGGAGGAAGGAGGAGGAAGGAAGCGGAGGAAGAAGAGGAAGGATGATGACGATGAGGAGGAGTTAGTGAAAGGCAAAAAAAAAAAAAAAAAGTGAAGATGGTATAGTATTTGTACCGTCAACTGTTACCACGCTTCGTATAATTACTCGTGTTACTTATTCTACTACGAATACCACTTAATTTACAACACGCACAGTACACGATTCTCTGCAATGCGTTCACTCACTGAATAGCGTTTTCTATGTTACTGGACCACCAATCTCACCATACATTCTTGAGGTCAGGAAAATCAAGTTACTCTCATGCACAATACACCAGAGCGGAGAAGCCAGAACGATCCTTAATCAAAGACACTATAAAGGCCGTGTCACACCAGCACTTTTTCCGTTAATTTTTTGAAAATTTTATTTAACATAAATACAAACATAATCGAATGTAGCTCTTGATCTGACTTTGCTTGTATTTTGTGTGACAGTACCTTAAAGGTCCTTGATTGGTATTTTCCCCTGTGACATGACTTCAGCGAGCCGTGTGTTGAAAGCCTTGGCACGGGGGCTTCAACTCTCCTGAACTTGGGTATGTGGTTTGAAGTTATCCGTGTTTTATTATTATTATTATTATTATTTATTTATTTATGTTTTGTATATTCATTTATTTATTTATTTTTTTTTGGGGGGGGGTGGTATTTGTTATAATATTTTTTGTAAGATTTTTTTTTTGTAATTATGAGGAGCAGGTGATGTTATGCCCCGACGATTGTTGTTAAGTTGGTGTTATTTTGGTTGATAGTTCTCCTCCATCTCCTGCTTCGACCTCCTCTTCCTTTCTCTTCTTCTCATCCTCCTCCTTATCCTTTCGTTCTCCTCTTCCACCTTTTCATTTTATTTCTTCTCCTCCTACT
>NC_091566.1:30504663-30514663 GCF_042767895.1 Penaeus vannamei | reverse complement strand
AGGGAGATGAGAGGATGATGGGGAGAAAGGGAGGGAGGTGAGGGAGAAGCGAGGATGATGGGGAGAAAGGGAGAGAGGTGAGGGAGAGGCGAGGGTGATGGGGAGAAAGGGAGGGAGATGAGGGAGAGGCGAGGATGATGGGAGAAAGGGAGGGAGATGAGGGAGAGGCGAGGATGATGGGGAGAAAGGGAGGGAGATGAGGTAGATGAGAGGATGATGGGGAGAAAGGGAGGGAGGTGAGGGGATGGTGGAGAGAAAGGGAGAGGGAATGATGGTGGGGAGAAAGGGAGGGAGGTGAGGGAGAGGGAAGTATGATGGGGAGAAAGGGAGAAGCGAAGATGATGGGGAGAAAGGGAGATGAGAGGATGATGGGGAGAAAGGGAGGGAGGTGAGGAAGAGGGAAGGATGATAGGGAGAAAGGGAGGGAGGTGAGGGAGATGAGAGGATGATGGGGAGAAAGGGAGGGAGGTTAGGAAGAGGGAAGGATGATAGGGAGAAAGGGAGGGAGGTGAGGGAGATGAGAGGATGATGGGGAGGAAGGGAGGGAGATGAGGGAGAGGGAAGGATGGTGGTGAGAAAGGGAGGGAGATGAGGGAGAGGAGAGGATGATGAGGAGAAAGGGAGATGAGAGGATGATGGGGAGAAAGGGAGGGAGGTGAGGAAGAGGGAAGGATGATAGGGAGAAAGGGAGGGAGGTGAGGGAGATGAGAGGATGATGGGGAGAAAGGGAGGGAGATGAGGGAGAGGGAAGGATGGTGGTGAGAAAGGGAGGGAGATGAGGGAGAGGAGAGGATGATAGGGAGAAAGGGAGGGAAGCGAGGATGATGGGGAGAAAGGGAGAAGCGAGGATGATGGGGAGAAAGGGAGGGAGGTGAGGGAGAGGAGAGGATGAAGGGGAGAAAGGGAGGGAGGTGAGGGAGAAGCGAGGATGATGGGGAGAAAGGGAGGGAGGTGAGGGAGATGAGAGGATGATGGGGAGAAAGGGAGAAGCGAGGATGATGGGGAGAAAGGGAGAAGCGAGGGTGATGAGGAGAAAGGGAGAAGCGAGGGTGATGGGGAGAAAGGGAGAAGCGAGGATGATGGGGAGAAAGGGAGAAGCGAGGGTGATGGGGAGAAAAGGAGAAGCGAGGGTGATGAGGAGAAAGGGAGAAGCGAGGGTGATGGGGAGAAAAGGGAGAAGCGAGGGTGATGGGGAGAAAGGGAGAAGCGAGGATGATGGGGAGAAAGGGAGAAGCGAGGATGATGGGGAGAAAGGGAGAAGCGAGGATGATGGGAGAAAGGGAGAAGCGAGGGTGATGGGGAGAAAGGGAATAGCGAGGATGATGGGGAGAAAGGGAGAAGCGAGGGTGATGGGGAGAAAGGGAGAAGCGAGGGTGATGGGGAGAAAGGGAATAGCGAGGATGATGGGGAGAAAGGGAGAAGCGAGGATGATGGGGAGAAAGGGAGAAGCGAGGGTGATGGGGAGAAAGGGAGAAGCGAGGGTGATGGGAGAAAGGGAGAAGCGAGGGTGATGGGGAGAAAGGGAGAAGCGAGGGTGATGAGGAGAAAGGGAGAAGCGAGGGTGATGGGGAGAAAGGGAGAAGCGAGGGTGATGGGGAGAAAGGGAGAAGCGAGGATGATGGGGAGAAAGGGAGAAGCGAGGATGATGGGGAGAAAGGGAGAAGCGAGGATGATGGGGAGAAAGGGAGAAGCGAGGATGATGGGGAGAAAGGGAGAAGCGAGGGTGATGGGGAGAAAGGGAGAAGCGAGGGTGATGGGGAGAAAGGGAGAAGCGAGGATGATGGGGAGAAAGGGAGAAGCGAGGATGATGGGGAGAAAGGGAGAAGCGAGGATGATGGGGAGAAAGGGAGAAGCGAGGGTGATGGGGAGAAAGGGAGAAGCGAGGGTGATGGGGAGAAAGGGAGAAGCGAGGATGATGGGGAGAAAGGGAGAAGCGAGGATGATGGGGAGAAAGGGAGAAGCGAGGGTGATGGGGAGAAAGGGAATAGCGAGGATGATGGGAGAAAGGGAGAAGCGAGGGTGATGGGGAGAAAGGGAGAAGCGAGGGTGATGGGGAGAAAGGGAGAAGCGAGGGTGATGGGGAGAAAGGGAGAAGCGAGGGTGATGGGGAGAAAGGGAGAAGCGAGGATGATGGGGAGAAAGGGAGAAGCGAGGATGATGGGGAGAAAGGGAGAAGCGAGGATGATGGGGAGAAAGGGAGAAGCGAGGGTGATGGGGAGAAAGGGAGAAGCGAGGGTGATGGGGAGAAAGGGAGAAGCGAGGATGATGGGGAGAAAGGGAGAAGCGAGGATGATGGGGAGAAAGGGAGAAGCGAGGATGATGGGGAGAAAGGGAGAAGCGAGGGTGATGGGGAGAAAGGGAGAAGCGAGGGTGATGGGGAGAAAGGGAGAAGCGAGGATGATGGGGAGAAAGGGAGAAGCGAGGATGATGGGGAGAAAGGGAGAAGCGAGGATGATGGGGAGAAAGGGAGAAGCGAGGGTGATGGGGAGAGAGGGAGAAGCGAGGGTGATGGGGAGAAAGGGAGAAGCGAGGATGATGGGGAGAAAGGGAGAAGCGAGGATGATGGGGAGAAAAGGAGAAGCGAGGGTGATGGGGAGAAAGGGAGAAGCGAGGGTGATGGGGAGAAAGGAAGAAGCGAGGGTGATGGGGAGAAAGGGAGAAGCGAGGGTGATGGGGAGAAAGGGAGAAGCGAGGGTGATGGGGAGAAAGGGAGAAGCGAGGGTGATGGGGAGAAAGGGAGAAGCGAGGATGATGGGGAGAAAGGGAGAAGCGAGGGTGATGGGGAGAAAGGGAGAAGCGAGGATGAAGGGGAGAAAGGGAGGGAGGTGAGGGAGATGAGAGGATGATGGGGAGAAAGGGAGAAGCGAGGATGAAGGGGAGAAAGGGAGGGAGGTGAGGAGAGTGGAAGAGCCGCTGACGTTGGCTGACTCATGCAACTCTGCCTTTCAGCCGCCTCACCACGGGCTGTGTCGTCGCACTCTCTCCTCTCTCTCCTCTCTTCCTCTCTGGCTTGCTCTCTCTTTCTCTTCCTTTCTTCCCCCCCCTCTCTCTCTCTTCCTTTCTCCTCCCCCTCTCTCTATCTCTTCTTCTCTTCCCCCTTCTCTCTCTCTCTTCCTCTCTGGCGTGCTCTCTCTCCCTTTCTCTTCCTTTCTTCCCCTCTCTCTCTCTTCCTCTCTTCCCCTCTCTCTCTCTCCTCTCTTCCCCTCTCTCTCTCTCTCATCCTCTTTGGCTTGCTCTCTCTCCCTCTCTCTTCCTTTCTTCCCCCCCCCCCTCTCTCTCTCTCTCTTCCCTCTTCTCTCTCTCTTTTCCTCTCTGCATCTCTCTCTCTCGTATCACCCCCCCCCCCCCATTCTCTCTCTCTCTCTCATTTTACCACACTCTCCTTCTTCTCTTTTGTCTTACCATTCTCCTATCCGTATCTATCCCTTCTCTCTCTTTTCCTCCTCCTCTTGTCTATCCTCCTCTCTCTTTGATCTCCATTGGGTCTACTCCCTCTCCCTTCGCCGTCCTCTCCGTCTCTCCCTCTCACCCAGCATCTTGGTTCCTCTCCGCCACAGCATCCGCCCGCGGAGTCAGATCAGCGGCCTTTCCGGTACAACGACAATGACCCGAAATAATCCCTTGGAGGAGGTCAAGCACGCCGTGACCTCTCCGATAGGACTCCATGACCTCTCCGCCAGAATCCCTCGCCTGGCGGAGTAGCGCGGGACCCGAGATGAGTACTCGCGACGCACCGAGGGCAAACTCGCGTACTGTCAGGCTGCCGAGGAGTATGTGGGTTTTGCCGCGAGGGAGAAAAGCGCTGTAGTTTCCTTCCCTGCGCCGATACTTGTGAGAAAAGAATCGAATTCTCTTTCTTATATTTCTCTTCTGTTTTTTTCCTTTCGTGTCCTCTCTTTTTTCTTTTCTTTTTTCATTTTTCTAACGTCCTTTTCATCGTCCATCTCGTTTTCTTTCCTTTGTCTCATCGCGCCATGGTTTTAGATTCTCTTATACCAGTCTTTGTTTCTCTCTCTGTCTGTCTGTCTGTATGTATGTTTGTCTGTCTCTCTCTCTCTCTTTCTCTCTCTCTCCCTCCATATATATATATATATGTATATATATATATATATATGTATGTGTGTGTGTGTGTGTGTGCATGTATATCTATATATCTTTATCGATCTATCTCTTTCTGTCTGTCTGTCAGTCTCTCTCTCTTACTCCCTCCCTCCTGCTCACTCACACTCAGAAAAAAGTGATTAGGCAAATACAGCGTTATCTCAATTGTGATAAAGTACACAGCTTTCTCCATGTACTATATGAAATAGATGTCTTTTATTATTTTGATTATCCTGTACACATACATTACGATAAATCTGTTATTTTTATCGCGGTTTTTGAATGTCGAATATATGAAATTCATCATAATCTTTTTATTTCACCAGCGTATATATATCATAGGCTGGCGGAGCATATAATAAAAACATCCAATGTCTTTTAATCTCACTATCTGAAGTGACAGCCAGAAAGATATATATCTGGCCTTTAATCACCCTCAGAAGGTCCGCTAACTAACCCATTACATTTAACGCTGGCCGCCCCCTTATACGCAACACTTAACAGCTCTTTCGCTCAGCCTCCAACCGCAGCCCCATGATGAGTCGTCCTCGAGAAAAAAAAGAGGACTTTTGACTTGAAATTTTCCCTGAGGTTGATAGGTTGGCTAAAATTACTGGCCTACCCTCTAGCTCCCGTGTCCTTTCGACAGCCAGGAGCTTATATGAAAATCGCTTATGTATTACGAACATTTGCGGATCACTGCGGGAAGGCAAGGGTTAAAACCACTATCATTATATCGCTGGGCGTCGAAGGAGAGCAAGCACTGCAGTATTTACAATGCTTTTAACCCGGAGGCAACAGGTAAAATAGCAAGGTAGATTACAGGTACATTATCTCCTAACTAAATACAGTGTTCTCCGCCGGACCCTATCATATGATAAATTTACGCCACGAAATTCTTGCATTCGTGAACATTGGTTTCCTGTTTTATCCTGGGAAAAGGAAGAAAGGGGAAAAGGTGAAGAAGAAGAGAAGGAGGAGGAAGGGGAGTAGGAAAAGGAAGAAGAGGAGGAGGAAGAGGAGAAAAAGACGAAGAGAAAAAAGAAAAAAGAAGACAAAAAAAAAAGAAAAAAAAAGAAGAAAAGCCGGAATAGATGAAAACAATAATGATAGGAAGAAGAACACGAAATAAAAAACTAAAGAAAAAAAGAGAAAACGACCAAGAATAAAATAGAACCTCCACACCAGAAACGTTCATGCCATTATGAACACAACGCTACGAGATAATAAGCTCTCGTACAACGCCAAGTCTAAAAGATACATGTTTAAAAGCTACAAGTTAGCAATTCTGGAAAGAGAAGCACGCGTCAAACTCGTCCCAGGATATATCAGCTGTTCAGGTGCTTCCTACTACAGGGAGTCTTCATTGAAAAGCTCTTGACGTCTCTAAGAAATTGTGATCTATTTAACGTTCGGAAATTAGATTCTAAGTTTTATTAATTTTTCCATGAAGATTTTTTTCTTTTCTTAAAGTTTGTTCTGGTTTCATCTTGTTTGATGGTATGTTTTCCTTGTTGGGTTAGGATTTGTGTTTTGTGTCTGTTTGTCTCTTTTTTTCCTCTTTTTTTGTTTGTTTGTTTGTCTCCTGTTTTTTTGTTTAGCCTTTCTAGAGTAGGCTGATTACTTTTGATGGACAGCAACTTTCTCTCTCTCTCTCTCTCTCTCTCTCTCTCTCTCTCTCTCTCTCTCTCTCTCACACACACACACACACACACACACACGCAGAAATATACACACAATCATGCAAGTTTCAAAAGTCGTGCTTCTTCCTCTTTCACTTACAACCTCAAAGGCCCCAATAACCGCGGCTTTTAACCACCCATTTGCAATCGCCGAAACAACTAGTTATATCCTCTTAGAATAATGAGCTACGGGGTTCCCATATTCGAAGGCACGGGCTGTGGATGTAGTAGACGCGAGGTTCCTATTTCCACTTCTTTTATGGACATCTCGAGGGCATTTGACAGCCCTGCCATTTGTACTTGTTAAACCGCCTCATTGGATTATCAAGCCAAGAAAATTTAATCCGGTCGGGAGGCTGTGGCAGGTGAACTGATAATGACCAGTTGTCCGACATTACACTAAGCATTTTCTCAATTTAAACCTTCGTGTGTAACATGAGCATCGATGTTTTCACGTCAATGCATTCTGGTTCATGGTTGCAGTGCACTGAAATGAAGATATCGAAGTTTCATTTATCGACGGAAGCGTAAATTAACGAAATATTTGATAAACGCGATTGGTTTGAGAATACCTGAGGACGCGCATTCTCTCATATTTTCTGTGACTTCATGTTGTCTTACAGGATGTTACAAATTATTTTTCTCCCTGCATATGTTCAAGAAGTATATGAATAATGAGGCATCTCTAGTTTGTTGTCCTGATTTGGATTTTTAAAGATGAATAGATGGTTTATAAAATCACATCACATAATGACGATAACACTATTTTTGTTTTTCCGAAGTAGGTGTCTAGTATCACTTACTCACTTACATCGGTATTTACTACGATTCAGCATTTAGTATTAGATTAATGACATGATTTCTAGCAATAGTAGACCACATTTTTTATTTCTTTTACTTTTTCATTCTTTTTTTTTCTGCTTTCATTTCTACATGGGAGTCGCTATACCTGACCAGTCTCTCGTAATCTCAAGCAGTATATATATATATATATATATATATATATATATATATATATATATATATATATATATATCTGTGTGTGTGTGTGTGTGTGTGTGTGTGTGTGTGTGTGTGTGTGTGTATGTGTGTGTGTGTGTGTGTGTGTGTGTGTGTGTGTGTGTGTGTGTGTGTGTGTGTGTGTGTGTGTGTGTGTGTGTGTGAGTATGCGCGTGTGTATTTTTTCTTTTTTTCTTTTCTTTACCATAACCGGATGCCCTTCCTGAATCCTTTTCGTTTACCCCGGCTTGGAACCAGCACTGGCTTGGGCTGGCGTGCCCTCCCAGTGATCTAGCAGTAAGGAGTAAAAGTCACACCAGGAAAATTAAACATAGTGAAATGCAGGAACGAAGATGCATGTTCACTGCTAACCACTCGCCCCATTTTAGGTACGGGACTGTGAGTAAAATCGAAGACAGTAATTGCAAACATCATCATGATTGTCATCATTATTATCATTATTACCATTACCATTATTATTATCATTATTATTATTAACATTGACATTGACATTATTATTACTTCATTATCATCATAATGAAATAATAGCGAAGATAATTATATTACTATCATTTTATTATAAGTAGTACTTTGTTTTAGTAGCAGCATTATCTATATCATTAATATTATCATCATTATTATCCTCATCATCCTTACTATTATCATATTTTCAATATCATAATTGTTATCAGTCATAGAAACAATAGTAATAGAATGTTATAAGAATGACATTAATACTATTCATAGGTTAAGTGCTGTTGCATTACAAGGAGCTCTGTAATCAAGTGTTTGTGTAAAACATTGATGCTGCTGTTAGCAATAAATGTAAATATTTTTTAAATTATGAACAAAGGGAGCAGTAATTAGGATGTTATTATCACTGATAAGTGTCTTTTCAAGGTGAGTACAATGATATCAAAGATTTGTCAAAATCATATCAGTGTACTTGCAACAAACTGGTAATTAACTCACTGAGAGACCAAGATAATGTCAAGAGATAAGTCGGAAAAATCGATATATTTGCAGGTAAGTATAGTTATAGAGGTAACTAGTGGTGCAGGACCCACGGCAATAAAGCTACATATATAAAGTGAAATCAAATTTGCAAGAACTAAAACCCTTCTATAATAATATAATCAAAATATATGATATAATATATAGGTATGAACCTGGGAGTTGAAGCAAATTGTGAGTTAAAACATGAGTTTTGATATAGAAGAGGCTGAGATCTAATGCAGGCAACACAATTTAATAGCTTCAAGGAGTAGGAAAGGTGGTGGAACCGGGACCTACAATGCAGCCTGTTTCGGAATCCCCCACAGCTTCAATTGAACATGGCCCTTCCTCGTGAGAACAGCCTTAGCAGTGATTCTTAATCTTTTTAGAGCTACAGACCCCTTTGGGAATACGTTGAAAGCTATGGACCCCCTTCCCCAGAAATATTCACGTAAACACAACTTTGCATGCAATGTGCATAATGTACTTTATTGAGATTTGATTGTTAAATACACGAGACTCCCTGCTCCAGAGGATACTCTTTGGGATTTGTTCATCTCAGGTTTCCTCTAAAAATCAGTAAATGTAATGCAAATGAAAAAGACGCGCGCTTAAGACGGATGGAAAACATAGAGCATGAGACCATCAGAATCTCCCAGACTAACATCATTCCTAAAATATTATGCAGTGTGACACTGACTTGCAGAAACTGGAAGGAATCAGGTCATCATTCTCAAAGGGTAGACAGGCCAGACGAAAACAATTACAATGCTCTCAAGACGCACCTCCCTCATAAACGATGAACAAAGACGTTTCACAGGGATCAGAAGGTTGATCTAACTGCCCACCAGCCGTGTCACTCAAAATCAATGGTTTCAGTCTCAACAAACAAGAATTTACCGAGGATATAACGCTGTGGTATTGTTGGTCAGTGGACGGTTTACCAACCCCGTGCTCATGTGGTTCATCCTTTTATGCTGATCATGCAATGAAGTGCAAGAAAGGTTTATTGTGCTTTCGTTAGGATGGAATATGAGATCTAGCAGTTAAAAAGATACAGGAAAGACAAAAGGTCAATTTTGATTCATGAAACGTAGCCCATAAACGATTATGAGGCAAGGATAGACCCATCTGATTTTCGAGGATTTTGGACACGTTTGGCAGCCTTGTTTCAAATGAATGTTGAGGTATGCACGCGGAAAAATATAGGGGCGATAGTAAATAGATATTGCAATAATGATAGTCATATTGGGAGGTAGAGAGAGAGACAAAAACACAGATAGAGAAAGCTACATGAACACATAAACAAATATATAATGGGTAGAAATATAAACAACGAGAGAGTTAGCGAATGAGAGATCAACGAAAAATATGAATCCTAAATAATATGATGATATTAGTGTTCGCGTGTGTGCGCCTGTACGTGCATACGTGCGTGAGTGTACGTGTGTGTATCGACAGATGGTCACCATTCTCTGACTGTTGGTGTGTAGCACAGACTGCAGGATAGATGTGGGTTGGTGTGTGTGTTATATGGTGTTCCTTAGTCGCTGTTTGAGGGATAGCGGGGACGAGGTAGCTCTGGTTGTAAGGTAGATCGGGTTTTTAACGTAAAAAAGTCCTGGAATATGTCAGGCTACGAAGGGAATATACTTAAAGGAGTAAAGAAACGGGGAGAGGCTTAAAGAAAAGGAGAAATAAGTAAACACTGGGATAGACAGTCCAAAAATGAAGCTGTTAGGACTGCGATGTAACTCTGTAGTCTGTATAAACCCGGGAGTTGAAGCTTTAGTTGGAAGGTAAGAGATTCTGATATGCAAGAGACTGAGATCTCACAGGCAACAAAGTGTAATCATGTCCACATTTTGTCTTCTCTCTCTTTATTGTTTTTCCTTCATCTATCTATCTATACTTTTTGCACCTAAGCACATGGATGAGAAACCAACATGCGTGGTGACGTCATGCAACTTGAGTGACGCGATGACGTAACTCCCTGGTTGCTGTGAGCAATTGTCCCGTCACGAGACACTATAACTTACGTGTTCTAAATACTTATAAACCCTCCATCTTGACTATAGATACTGATGATATATATAGTGTATAACCAGTGACGTCAAGTTTGAATCAATAAATTATTAACGGTTGTAAGTAATGCACATTGTTAAGCAACCATGGGCCTCTATGATGGACCGCAGTCATGCATGTACGCGTGTGCACATCCC
>NC_091566.1:30484663-30487163 GCF_042767895.1 Penaeus vannamei | reverse complement strand
CACAGCAGACCACCATCTCCCGCCATCCCGAGCGGCGCCGAGGAAAAACAATAGCGGGTTATATTCACCGCGACTGAGGTACCTGCGGGGAAATCAGGCATACAGCAGGGAGAGATGCAAAATACAGAAAAGTGAGGAAAAATGATAAGAAACAGTAACGTTACGATGATAAACAAGAATGATAACGATAAAAAAGAGCGGCCGGTCGCATCCTGAACCGTTTTCTGTGGCAGCGGTGGGCGGAAGGAGAAGGGGTGGGAGGGGGAGGGGGAGGGTGGGAAAGAGGGGGCGGAGAGCAGGAGAGAGAGAGAGAAGGGGAGGGTGGGGGAGAGAGGGGGGTGGGGGGGAGATGGCGGCAGCGGGACGGTCTGTCGCGGTGATCTTTAGCTCCCCCTTCCCTCCCTCCCTCCCTCCCCTCCCTCGACTCGCTACTACCGCTTACCCTTCACGGCGTCTCTCGTAACACGTAGGTCTAGGTCAAGGCCGTGCAAACTTTTCAGCTGGCGAGGAGGAGAGAAGGAAGGGCCAGGCGGAGAGAGGGAGGGGCGGAGGAGGAAGGAGGAAGGAGAGAGAGAGAAGAGGAAAGAGAGAAGGAGAGAAAGAAGAGGGGATGAGGAATGAGGAAGGAGGAAGGAGAGAGGAAGAGAGGCTGGGAGGATGAACACGTGCTTGGTCCTATCTTCTTCCCCATACACGCTCTCTCTCAGACACGTGTTAATCGCTCAGCCCAGTCTATCCCTCTTTCAGCAGTGATTTTATAGGTGACGTCGACAGCCTCTACACTTCAATCTTTTACGGCACGGTTTTCTCTTTTCTTTTTTTCCGTTCGACTGTAAGTTCACCTACGGTTTATTTCATCACTATTGAGATTCTGGCATTTTTTTATCCTCTGTCGCATACTTACACCTGCATTCCTATTCTTTTCATACTTATACTTGCATTTTGGTTTATACATAGGCTTATACCTATATCTATATCTATACTTATACTTGTGCTTATACTGCTTATACCTGTCCCTATATCTATTCCTATATCTATACTTATACTTATACCTGTCCCTATATCTATTCCTATATCTATACTTATACTTATACCTGTACCTATATCTATACTATACTTATACTTGATAATCAAACACACTTTAACTATTGCTTATGATTATGCTTTTCCTCATAGCTATACTCCAGCGCATACATACACTCTTCGATTTCTTACTCAATTACGGAAAAGAAACCCAGCGAGGAACATGACATGAGTGATCATATCCTAGACATGACAACCGCCATCTTTGCTCTCAGGTCGCCCGCCAAAGTGGCCTGTTACACGAACGCATAATACGGATTCCCATTATTAACCTCGGGAAGCTTATGTACCTGATGCTCTTCCGAGGAATGGGGACTGGTTGCTTCCTGGGTGATGGTTTATTATCTTATCCTCCTCTGTGACTTGCTGGGATATTTCTCAAGGAAGGGGAAAGGGCCCTGGGTGTTTGGGTATTGAATAGACCCATATATATATATATATCTTTATATAGAAGTATGACTCTCCGATTGGCATTCATTGTCTTGGATCGAGGCGTCGGTCTCCATTTCGTGTCCTTACGAGATGAAGACCTCTTGGCGGGTTTTTCGTTTTCTTTTCCAACATTGATATAATTGCCAAGCATGTTTGAGTTGGCATTACACACAGCATCGCCACACGTTTGCCAGTAGACACACACACACACATTGGCATCGAATACACTCCTCGATGTCGAAATAGTACGGAGCTGCATCATGCGCAAAGTCCGCTTCTTGTTTTGTTGTCGAAAAAAGATGTACACATGGAAAAATGTGTACATCGGGGGCGCCAGTGAGAAGCAATCTTTAACCACGGATAATATATACCTCTGGACTTCGATGAGTAGCAATGGCAAGGCCTCTTGTATAGGGAGAGACAAGATGTATCACAAAGAAGTTGTCAGTCATCTCTGCGGTCACCGAACCACAACACTTAGTGGCTTGCGGATGGCATGCGGTGAATCAGAGGCTCTAGAGGGACAGTGAGCATCTCCGTTTATGATCGATCTGGCATGACGTGATCATTTTCTATATCAATATCCAGTATGAATGAAAACACATAGATAAATAGACAAATAGAAGATTAAAAAAGCTAACGTAAACCGTCCAACTAACCATCCAACCAACAATAACTGGTTGATACTGATATCTGTTATATAAGAGGTTTGCAGATCCCAAACTCTTTGAACAGAACGGCACAAACAGACCACCAGAACGACATATTTCACGTACATCTTTGTCTCTGCATGTATTCGACGTCAAACCGTTATGCATGACAATTCATTCTATCTCAGGAGAAATTTTACGCATGAACTAACCAGTGTCATCAACAGAATAATAGATTAAACGCAGGAAAGTCACTAACCGATCGAGAAGAAGAAGAATATTTTTTTCACATGACAAAGGATAAGATATCGCAAAATAAGGAAAAAGTTAAATCC
>NC_091566.1:30429663-30432163 GCF_042767895.1 Penaeus vannamei | reverse complement strand
ATTATATATGATATATGATGAATATGATATGATATGATGATGAATATGATGAGAACTGTTGTAATGATAATAATAGGAGGAGTGATTGATAATGGCGAAGGTCACAGTGGGGTTAATAATGATTGTAGAGATGATAGTAGCAGTAATAATAGTAGTAGTAATGACAAGGATGATAATAATAATGATGAGGGTGGGAATGAGGATGATGATAATGACATTTTAATGACGATAATCATGGTGATATGATAATCATCATAGCAATGATATGATAATAACACTGAGTGTAATAAAATATTAATGAGAATCATAATACGAGAGCGTAGTAGCGATATTTGCATTATATTGACAATATAATGTCGTAAACGCTAACAGTGTCAGTAATGTTTTGCAGTGTTTAAAACTAAAGACAAAAGAGAAATAATAGAAGAGAACGGAAAAGAGAAAACGAAAGGGTGCGACTGAATAAATAAAACAGAGAGAGAGAGAGAGAGAGAGAGAGAGAGAGAGAGAGAGAGAGAGAAAGAGAAAGAGAGTGTGTGTGTATGTGTGTGTGAGAGAGAGAAAGAGAGTGTGTGTGTGTGCGTGAGAGAGAGTGTGTGTGTGCGTGTGTGTGTATGTGTTAGAGAGAGAGAGAGAGGGTGTGTGTGTAAGAGAGATAGAGAGAGTATGTGTGTGTGTGTATGTGCGAAAGAGAGTGTGTGTGTGTGTGTGTGTGAAAGAGAGAGTGTGTGTGTGTATGTGTGAAAGAGAGAGTGTGTGTGTGTGGGTGTAAGGGAGAGAGAGAGAAGGGGGGAGGGAGAAAGTAAGGGAAAACAAGGGAGGTAAGGCTAAGGAGGGGGGAGGGGGGAAGTGAAGGGGGAAGATGGGTGAACGGGGGAGAGGGAGAGGGAGAGCGAGGGAGGAGGGCGAAGATGGAAGAATGAAAGGAGAGGGGGAGGCAAGAGAGGGAGGGAAGTGGAGGGGAAAGGGCGGAGGAGGGAGGGTGAGGGATGAATAGCAAGGGGGAAAGCCGATGGAGGGAGGGAGAAAAAAGGGATGGGGTGGGGAGAGGGCGAAGGGAGGGGGGTGAGGGGGAAGGGCGAGAGGAGAAGAGTGAGGGAGGGGGAGGAGGGAGGCCGACGAGGGGAAGGGTGAGGGAGGGAGGGCGAGGGGCGAAGGGTGAGAGCGAGGAGGGAGGGGCGAGGGGGGGGAGGGAGGGAGGGAGGGGAAAGAACCCCCCCGCTGTAAGTTCGATCCTCGTCTCGGTCTCTGCCCGGGGCTCGTCTCCCCTGGCGACCACCTCCCTCGCCCCCTCGCCTCCCCGCCTGTCTCTCACTCTGTCTGTCTGTCTGCCTCCCCGCCTGTCTCTCGCTCTGTCTGTCTGTCTGCCTCCCCGCCTGTCTCTCACTCTGTCTGTCTGCCTCCCCGCCTGTCTCTCACTCTGTCTGTCTGTCTGCCTCCCCGCCTGTCTCTCACTCTGTCTGTCTGTCTGTCTGCCTCCCCGCCTGTCTCTCACTCTGTCTGTCTGTCTGCCTCCCCGCCTGTCTCTCACTCTGTCTGTCTGTCTGCCTCCCCGCCTGTCTCTCACTCTGTCTGTCTGTCTGTCTGCCTCCCCGCCTGTCTCTCACTCTGTCTGTCTGTCTGCCTCCCCGCCTGTCTCTCGCTCTGTCTGTCTGTCTGCCTCCCCGCCTGTCTCTCACTCTGTCTGTCTGTCTGCCTCCCCGCCTGTCTCTCACTCTGTCTGTCTGTCTGCCTCCCCGCCTGCCTCTCACTCTGTCTGTCTGTCTGTCTGCCTCCCCTCCTGTCTCTCACTCTGTCTGTCTGTCTGCCTCCCCGCCTGTCTCTCACTCTGTCTGTCTGTCTGCCTCCCCGCCTGTCTCTCACTCTGTCTGTCTGTCTGCCTCCCCTCCTGTCTCTCACTCTGTCTGTCTGTCTGCCTCCCCTCCTGTCTCTCACTCTGTCTGTCTGTCTGCCTCCCCGCCTGTCTCTCACTCTGTCTGTCTGCCTGTCTGCCTCCCCGCCTGTCTCTCACTCTGTCTGTCTGCCTGTCTGCCTCCCCTCCTGTCTCTCACTCTGTCTGTCTGTCTGCCTCCCCGCCTGTCTCTCACTCTGTCTGTCTGTCTGCCTCCCCGCCTGTCTCTCACTCTGTCTGTCTGTCTGCCTCCCCGCCTGTCTCTCACTCTGTCTGTCTGTCTGCCTCCCCGCCTGTCTCTCACTCTGTCTGTCTGCCTGTCTGCCTCCCCGCCTGTCTCTCACTCTGTCTGTCTGTCTGCCTCCCCGCCTATCTCTCACTCTGTCTGTCTGTCTGCCTCCCCTCCTGTCTCTCACTCTGTCTGTCTGTCTGCCTCCCCTCCTGTCTCTCACTCTGTCTGTCTGTCTGCCTCCCCTCCTGTCTCTCACTCTGTCTGTCTGTCTGCCTCCCCGCCTGTCTCTCACTCTGTCTGTCTGTCTGTCTGCCTCCCCGCCTGTCTCTCACTCTGTCTGTCTGTCTGCCTCCCCGCCTGTCTCTCGCTCTGTCTGT
>NC_091566.1:30379663-30392163 GCF_042767895.1 Penaeus vannamei | reverse complement strand
TTTTATCCAGCCTTATTCCTCGCCCGTGAATCGTCCCCAAATTCATCTCCATTAACTGCCCTGTTAACTGATTTCGATCCTTAACTCTCCACTCACTCACTGCTGATCAATGGCGTGACTGTCTGTTACTCCGCCAACTACCCAGTCATTATCTGTCGCCCATTAACTCCCCATTCACTGCCAGTTATCCCATTAATCTCCCATTTCACTATTTACTTCGCGTTCTCTATCCTTCCCCTGTCTATTGTCTTTTGTATCTCTTCCTTTCCATCATTGCCCCGTCGCTTCGTCTTCCATTTGTCTGGTATGTCCCTGTACGTGCACATACGTAGGAGAGGAATTAGGCGAAAGGAGAGAAATGAGAAAGAGGAGAATTAGCGACAAAGAAAAGGAGTTGAGAATGGTTGTAAGAAAGAATAAATGATGAGGGTAAAAGACGAATGAGAGAATGAAGGAGAGGGGACAGGCGTAGCTAGAAGAATGGAGGAGGGGAAAGAAAAACTGAAGATAGAAAGTAATGGGGGATGAAACAAGGAAGGAGATAAGTAGAGAGAAAGCGAGAGAGAGAGAGAGAAAGACAGAGACAGAGACAGACAGAGACGGAGAGACAGAGACAGAGACAGAGACAGAGCCAGAGAAAAAGAGAGAGAGAGAGAGAGAGAGAGATTAAAAGAGTAATGAAGAAAGACAAAAAAAAGATAACCGCATCAACGATTGAGTGCGCGAGGGAGGGAGGGAGGGAGGAGGGACAGAGGGAGGGCAAAGGGCGAGGCGAGCGAGCAGGGAGGGAGCCAGGGCGTACAAGGGAGTCGTTGTGACGCCGAGGAGGAGCGGGGACCCGGGGACGTAAGCACTTGAGGCGGAGGCGGCGGTGGAGAGGAAAAGGAGGCGAGGAGGAGGAGGAGGAGGGGGAGAAGAAGGAGGAAGAGGCGGCAAGGAAAAGGAGGAGTCGAGGAGGACGAGGAAGATGCGGTGGAGGAGAAGGAGGCGGCGGGTAGGAGGAGGCGGAGGCGGCGAGGAGGAGGAGGCGGCGGATAGGAGGAGGAAGAAGGAGGAGGAGGAGGAAGAGGCAGAGGCGGCGAGTAGGAGGAGGAGGAGGAAGAAGAAGAGACGGAGGAGGAGGAGGCGGAGGCAGCGAGGAGGAGGAGGAGGAGGAGGAGGAGGAGGAGGAGGAAGAGGAAGAAGAAGAGGCGGAGGAGGAGGAGGCGGAGGCAGCGAGGAGGAGGAGGACGAGGAGGCCGGCGGGAGGTGGCATTTCCGTCCCAGAATTTTCGCTTTTCATGGTCGTCGCACTTCCAGCACGCGTCTAGTTTTCACGTTATATGGTAATGATGATTCTAGTCGAGATCATGACCATCATTACACTGATCTTCATTACTCGTGTTACTTTTATTTTTTGCGATTATGATCAACAGAATCATGATAAGACAACAGTAATGGGGCTATAAAGATGATAATGGAAATGACAATGGTAGTTCCTCTGGTAATAACATGATAATGATGATATGATAGTAGTAATGATAATGTGAACGCAGAGGATAATCATTACTAATAGTAGTACTGGTGGTGATGTTCACAATGATAATAATGATAATAAGAGTACTATTAATAATAAGGGTATTATGATGACTATAAAACTATGATGATGGTGATGATAATAAAACAATGATAATGGTGATGATTATAAAACAATAATAATGGTGATTATAAAACAATGGTGATGGTGATGATAACAATAATGATTATCATAATAGTGATATTGATAGTGGTATTAGTAGTAGTAATGATAATAATGATCATAGAAATGATGGTAATAATAATGATGATCATAATAGTAAATACTAATAATATAAATTAAAATAAAGATTATAATAAAATAATCATGTAAATAATAGTAATGACAATATCGACAATAAAAACGGTAAATGAAATAATGATAATAATAAAAATGAGAAAATAATAATAGCTATGATAATCTTAGTGGCAGTGATAATCATAACGGTAATATGATAATGATAATGGTCACATAGAGTTATGATAAACTATAAAGGTAGTAATGATAATGATGGAATTCGGAGAGCGCATACCTCCACCAAGGCAATAGGGTCACTGATGTAATAAAAATATTCACACTCGAAGAATTACCTTAAATTGGCCCCTCAAGTACACTGGTGACGTCGTATTTCCCTTCCTCCCAATGCTAACGAATCCTTAGAAAAGAAAAATGAAAGAAAGAAAGAAAAAATGGATCCGGACTATGATCCGGATCACCACTAAAATTAATGATATCTAAGTTGGGTTATGACACACCTCTGGTAAAAATAATAATAATAAATAAATAAATAAAATAATAAAATGAATAAAATAAAATAAAAAATAAAAATCAGTTAATAACCTTCTGAGTTATCATGCTAACCAACTAACCAACAATACTAAAAAACAACTTCCTTGGCAGAGGTAATAATAATAATGATAATGAAGAAAACATAAAAATGATATCAATAACAATAATAATAACAGAAAAGATACTGATGATGATGACATAACAAGAACAACAGCAACAATGATGATGATAACAATGATGAAAAGTTGAAGAAAAATAGGATCTCATACTGCCTTTTTATATATTTAATGGTATACTCCATATTGTGATTACAGAATATGGCATTGACAAAATACATATGGAACAGAGTAATGACGATGCTAATGATAATAACAATATACATTTTGTCAATCTTCTTTCCTTCACATTGAATGACTACCTAATCTCCTCAAGTATTTTCTTGTATATCGATCTAGCTACGCCACGCAGGGAGCAATTTTACAGTCGACAGCATTTAACAGCCACACTGGCCTCATTACAGCATTTGCCTTGTCTCTTAACTAGACGTCATGGAGCGCCTTACTATACATCATAAGGAAAGTACAAAGTCAAGATTGGAAGCTAAGTGCACTTCCAAATTAAACCACTGTATAACAACCGTTCTCCAATTATGGACTGTATCATAGTTCTCGTATTTGGTGAGTTTGTGTTGTTTATGCCTCACTGCACAGCTTACACACTGAATTTTACGAAAGTTCTTATTTAATTTTTGTTTTAGATTCCCGAAAAATATTTTCGTCCGCTGCCTGTTCTAGTAGCGGTCAGAACAGTCTAGTATCCCTAGTTAAACTGCTATAATTGCTACAGTAATATTTATTAATAATTCCCTCAATACACTGATTGGGTGTGAAATTGTCTTTGATTAAGATGGCTCTTTAGATGTGGTTATTTCAGTCTTGGGAAAGAAATCTTTATTGTCCTTGTAAACCGCCATTCCCAGCTGATTAATGTTTGTTCGTGCTCTGTCCCACATCTCCCTGACCACTCCCCTTGATTTTAGAAATTATTCAGACTTATCTGATGTCATACCTCATCTATACATCTTTGCTAAAGACCGTTGAACACGAGAAAACAAAACAAAACAAAAACAAAAACAAAAAATCACCAGTAGCTAATTCCTTTCCGAAAAGCCAATAGTGTTATACAGCAAATGATGTTTTCTGTAAGATACTACTTACTCACTGCTGACCTATCAGAGACGTTTTCAGAAATTGGGGTTATCTATATTTTGATGATATTATTGAGTTTCTGTAGAATAGCAAGGGTGTCCCATGGGTGGCATGCTTTGTGCAATCAACCGTTCTTGTAACCATACCAGTCGTATTCCATGAAACCCATAATGTATGACTTTGTCAACTCTGGTTAAATTATAAAGGAATATTTTTACGACACACCTAAAATTGTACTCGCCCATGAAGATAATGATCCTCTTGCTAATATTGATGATGATGATAATAGTTATAACAACGACGACAGTAATGATAACAATAAAATGATAATGATAATATATGAAGAAGAAATTATCCATCATCCCCCCATACGGCAGTTCAATGACAGGCCCATAATATTCCATTCGCACAGTTGTAGGCCTTGTTCACATTATCTCATTTACTAATTTAACTGTAGTGGGTCCTTAGGGTCGTATTGCAATAGATTAATGATCTAGGTGATGCGTAAATGCCATTATGGTGACAGACTAAGATAGCATTCATTAATAAGCCATAATTCAGATTGTTTTGGTGAAAGATGTTGCTTCGTTCCATAAGGCTGGAGCAAAAGGACGCGATTTGTTTGTGTTTTGGTTATTATTGTTTACATTATGATGTTGATTGGTAGTGATGGTGAGAATGATAGTGATGATTTGATTGGTAGTGATGGTGAGAATGATAGTGATGATTCCTGCTGTACTTATTATCATCATCAATATCATTGCTACTGTTTTATTAATCTTTGTTATCGTTATCATTATCATTTTATATTTTGTTAACGGACATTTTTATTCTTGTTGTCATCGTTATAATTACCATTATCCCCCTGAACACCATCAAGATTATACTAGCCATTATTATCATTATCATCACCATCATTAGTGCTATAGTTACCATTATCATTAACAGTGTTTAGTTTGCGTTAATGCCTTTATTATCGGACTGCAGTGTTAATAAGGAAGGATTGGCAAAGAAAGAGGAAGACGACGAAATCAAAGATAAAACAAGAAACCCGGAAATATGTGATTAACCAGAAGAATACACTGTATATTATTGCCTAAGTTGCAAGGTGCAGTGCATTAGACGTGTCGCTACGTATGTATATAGAGTGATAGATCTAGGCATAAGAGTGCGTGCTTTCCTTAGCAATTATAGTAATAATGATAATGCTGATAGCAATATCACCATTATTAATTGTTAATTGCCATTGTTATCTTTATCATTTGTATGTTTTTCACGATCATTTTATGCATATCAAAATTTCTAAATTTGTCATCATCAAAATCATCCTGATCCTGATCATCATTATGACTATAATTATCATCATTATTATCATCATTATTATTACCAGTAATGTTATCATTATCATTATTATTATCATAATTAATGTTATCATTTTTATCATCAACATTACCATTCTTCTTATTATTTTTACCATTGTTATATTTTTTTTATATTAGCACTATCAATTATGGTGCTCATTACGCCTGCTAGTGACCCCCCCCCCCCCCCACCACTAAGCCCCTCCCCCCTTAGACATCTTTCCAGGATCCCCACCACTGCGTATGTGGAACGGTGCGTGTGCGTTTGTGTGTGTGTGCGTGCGCGTGGGATGTTTACGTGCATGTGTGTGCTGATCGTGTTAGGTCCTCTGCCTCCCTCGGTCGGGCAGACATGACGGCGCCAGGAGGAGCCACGGCGCCGTCCCTGTCTCCCCCCCCCCTCCCCCCTTCCCCTCCTCTTCGCTCGCCCTTCGTTGCCCGTGGGAGGATACTCTTGGATCCTGTCTACGCCTTTTTTCTCCCTCTCTTCTCCTCTTCCACCCTTTATCGCCCTTTCTCTCTCCCCTTCATTCTCCCCTATTCCCCTTACATCTGGGCACCTTCCTCGACCCAGAAGATGAGGATAAGAATAAGGAGCGAAGAACTGGAGGGGTGGAGAGGAGGAAGAGGAGAGTGGTGGAGGAGAGGAGGGAAAGGAATTGCTAAAGGAAGAAGAAAGAAATGAAGAGGGGGAGGAGGAGGAAGAACAAGAAGAGAGGGAGGAGGAAAAATGAGAAAAATAAGAAGAGAGGGAGGAGGAAGAAGAAGAGAGGGGGAGAAGGAGGAGGAGGAGGAAGAAGAAGAGAGGGGGAGAAGGAGGAGGAGGAGGAAGAAGAAGAAGAAGAAGAAGAAGAAGAAGAAGAAGAAGAGAATGAAGGGAAAGGAGAATGAGAAGAAAAAGAAATAATAAGAAGAAAGAAGAGGAGGAGGAAAAAAGAACAAGAAGAAGAGGAGAGATCGAAGAGGACGATCGACTCGGCTGAGTATGGATGGTCCCAAATGCAGTTGGGTTACTGGGAAACGACCAAACGACCTCTTTATGCTCGGATCTGTGGCGGACGACCTGTTTGCGTTCGGTCAGATGACGTAGTATTACCTGTGGGGGGATTTCAGTCAGGTACGACCTTCTTCAGGTTCTCAGGAGATACGACTTATTAGCAACACGGATTGACAAGATACGACCCTTTTAATGCAGGAATAAAACGGAAAAAAGAAAGAAAAAAAAGAAAAAAGAAAAAGAAAGAAAAAAAACATATATATATATATATATATATATATATATATATATATATATATATATATATATATATACACACTAACACATCAGGAAAGAAACTATACCGCTTTTAACAATGAACAACGGACGACCTATTAATACGAGCGACTGAGCGATGAGCGCCCCTCTTCTTTTTCCAACGACCAGATAGAATGAGCAACGACCATCTGGCTCTGAGAACCTTATGAGGGGGAAGACTTCATCATGTTGGGAGGTTCTGAGAAGGTTCGCTCTGTTATTGGCGGGCTTTTTGATGGCGCTTAAGTCTTCGATTGTTAGAGGCTGTAAGAAGAGTCTCAGGATCTGTGCGGAATGTTTCTGGTGTTCCTGTGAAACACGGACTTGCTGGGGACACAGGCGGTAGGCAGGTAGAAAGACTCAAAGATGCATGTGGTGAGGGGAGGTAGAGGGAGACGGAGAGGGAGAGGGAGAGGGAGGCAAAGATAGAGGGGGGAAGGGTAGGGAGAGAGGGAAGAGGTACGGAGAGAGGGGAAGAGGGAGAGAGAGAGATAGGCGAAGGGATGGGGAGAGAGAGAGAAGGGAAAGGAGAGTGATATATATATATATATATATATATATATATATATATATATATATATATATATATATATGTATATATATATAATATCTATCTATATCTATATATATACATAATATATCTATCTATCCATCTATCTATCTCTCTTTCTCTCTCTCTCTCTCTCTCTCTCTCTCTCTCTCTCTCTCTCTCTATATATATATATATATATATATATATATATATATATATACATACACACACATGTGTGTGTGCGTGCGTGCGTGTGCTTGTGTGTGTATGTGTGAATATATATATATATATATATATACATATATACATATATATACATATATATAGATAGATAGATAGATATACACACATTTATGTGTGTGTGTGTGTGTGTGTGTGTGTATATATATATATATATATATATATATATATATATATATATATATATATATACGTGTGTGTGTGTGTTTATATATATACATATATATATATATAATATATATATATATATATATATATATATATATAGAGAGAGAGAGAGAGAGAGAGAGAGAGAGAGAGAGAGAGAGACCTGAGAAAGGAAGGACCATGTCGCCCACCTATATATATTATGCCACACTCACACTCATCGGCTATTTCAGGCCTCCGTCCGTCCGGCGCTCACTTACGCACGCACGCACCCGCTCCCTGCCGGCATCTGACTGCCTGCTTCGTCTGCCGCTGCTCGGTCCCTCTGCCGCTTCTCGTATGCAGGGAACTACTCGTATATTACATACAAATATTTGTTTTTTCTTTATGCGATTTAGCTACTTCAGTGATTGTGAAACTTTCTTTTGTAAAGAAAAAATTGGGAAAAAATATCTCAATACGTTTTTGCTAACTGAAATTTCGTTGATCATTTTATACACTTGCACTGCTCTCATCTAATCTTCCTCTTTCATCTACCCTATTTTCGGTGTTTTGTTTCTGTTTCCCTCTCTCTCTCTCTTTGATTTCTATCTTGAAAATTCTGTATTTTGTCTTTTTTTCCTTCGGCCTCCATCTACCAAAAAGTATACCCTTGTTTGTTTAATATTCCCAAATACCGTCACGTCTGTGTAATGACTCTTAATACTACCTTATTTCTCTGTGAAATTTCCCTCCTACTTTCCCTTTTCTACCTGCTTACTGCTGACTTGCTACAAGGGGTCAGCATGTAGTTTTATAGTACCTGCGAGGGAAAGTGAAACACTGGTTCCCTTAAGCCTCTTTAGTCTCTTTAACTGCAAAAGGAGTTACTATACTTACGAAAGAACATGGAAATTTAGGATAAAAGTGTTCAGATATAACCGCAAACTACCTATTGATCTGCGGTCGTTAAAGTTAAGGATATTTTACAATTGTTTATGCTGTGGAGGCGTGCATATCGCTTCGGTTCACCAGGGAGGGAGCTCTATGAAAATGAGAGGAGACTTAACAGTTCTGATATTTTACAAAGGATAAATAAAAGTCACGGAGACGCTGAGAATAGCAAAAGTCTCTCTCTATGTGTGTGTGTGTGTGTGTGAAATGCTGTAGTTCTTAATGCTTACACTACTATTTCAACGAGATGATTTCTTTAAAAGATATTAAAAAAATAATAATGGGTCTACTAATTGCCTCCTTTCTAGTATATGGAGATAAATGTTATCCATACAAATGAATAAAGAAGACACAAAATATAAAACATGCTAGTACAGGAGCTAAATCATCTGTAGCGGTATTATGATCATCAATATTATCATCGTTATCGTCATGATTAGTATCATCACTGTTATCATAACGTTTATCATCGTCATTGTTAATACTGCTCACATCATCATCATCATAAAATCGCTGCAACAAATAACATGCAATTCCTTCGAGACCTCCCCCCCTCTCCCCCTCCTCCCCTTTTCCCTCCTCTCCTCCTCCCCTCTCCCCTCCCCCCATCCCCTCCTCCCCCCCGCCCCTTCCCCTCCTCCTCCCCTTTTCCCCCATCCCCTCCCTCTCCCCTTCCCTTCCTCCTCCCCTTTCCCCCATCCCCTCCTCCTCCCTCCCCCTCCCCTCCTCCCCCTTCCTCCCCTCCTCCTCCCTCCCACCCCCTCCCCCGTCCCTCCTCCCCCCACCTCCTCTCCCTCCCCCTCTCCCCTTCCTCCTCCCCTTTTCCCCCCATCCCTCTCCTCCCCCTCTCCCCTTCCTCCTCCCCTCCCCATCCCCTCCTCCCCTCTCCCTTCCTCCCCTCCTTCCCTCCCCTCCTTCCCTCCTCCCCCTCCTCCCCTTCCTCCCCTTCGCGACGCCCTTCCGCACGCACTTGTAGCCACGGCGACGGCACCGCCTCGCACCCGGGGAGGCTCTGACACTCGCTCGCCGGTGGTGGACAAGCGCTGTACTTTCACTTTCAAGGTAGACTGCATGGCATGGTTACAGCATAAGTTTTAAATAACTTGCTGTTGTAACTGTAGTTGTTGTTGTTATTACGGTTCTAATTTTGTTTTTCGGTAAATCGTTCCTTCCCTCAGTAATCTGTGTCTGTCTGTCTTTCTGTCTGTTTCTGTCTGTGTCTGTCTGTCTCTCTCTCTCTCTCTCTCTCTCTCTCTCTCTCTCTCTCTCTCTCTCTCTCTCTCTCTCTCTCTGTCTCTGTCTCTCTCTCTCTCTCTCTCTCTCTCTCTCTTCTCTCTCTCTCTCTCTCTCTCTCTCTCTCTCTCTCTACCCTCTACCTCTACCTCTACCTCTCCCTCTCCCTCTCCCTCTCCCTCTCCTCCTCTCCCTCTCCCTCTTCCTCTTCCTCTTCCTCCTTCCTCTTCCCTCTTCCTCTCCCACCCTCTCCCTCTCCTTCTCCCTCTCCCTCTCCCTCTCTCTCTCTCTCTCTCTCTCTCTCTCTCTCTCTCTCTCTCTCTCTCTTTCTCTCTCTCTCTCTCTCTCTCTCTCTCTCTCCCTCCCTCTCTCTCTCTCTCTGATAATGATAACGATGATGATGATAATCAGGAAGAGATTATCATCATCAATGTTAATAAAGATAATAGTAGTATTAGTATTAGTAGTTGTAGTAGTAGTAACAGCAACAGTAACAGTAGCAGTAATAATGATAATGATGATAATTTTGATAGTAATAACGATAATAAGAAGATAAGCAGACGAAAAGGAAGAATGGCTGTATTAATGATAATGATAACAGTGATAATAATGGCAGAAGATGTGCACAGACAATCGGAAGCAAACGCGAATGTAGAGAAAGCATTCAAAGAGAGAGAAAAAAAGAGCAGAGATAGAGGGGGTGGAGAAGAGAGAGAGAGAGAGAGAGAAATCACCAGAAGATTCTGACGAAGTACTTTCCAGACCCAACGACTGGCAAAAGATCATCCTCCTCCTTCTCCTCTCTCTCCTCTATTCTTCATCCAACTTCCATCTCTTTTCCTCTCTCTCTCTCTCTCTCACTCTCTCTCTCTCTCTCTCTCTCTCTCTCTCTCTCTCTCTCTCTCTCTCTCTCTCTCTCTCTCTCTCTCTCTCTCTCTCTCTCTCGCTCTCTCATTCTCTCTCTCTCTCCATTCTCTCTCTCTCCTTCTCTCTCTCTCTCTCTCTCTCTCTCTCTCTCTCTCTCTCTCTCTCTCTCTCTCTCTCTCTCTCTCTCTCTCTCTCTCTCTCTCTTTCTCTCTTTCTCTCTTTTCTCTCTCTCTCTCTTCTCTTCTCTCTTTCTCTTTCTCTCTCTCTCTCTCTCTCTCTCTCTCTCTCTCTCTCTCTCTCTCTCTCTCTCTCTCTCTCTCTCTCTCACGTTAACACATCCTTTTGAGATGTAACCTTTTGTCTCAATAAACTTGTCAAAGTCAAAAGTCTCTCTCTCTCTCTCTCTCTCTCTCTCTCTCTCTCTCTCTCTCTCTCTCTCTCTCTCTCTCTCTCTCTCTCTCTCTCTCTCTCTATCCCCTCTCTCTCTCTCTTTCTCTCATTCTCTCTCTCTCTCTCTCTCTCTCTCTCTCCCCCCCCTCTCTCTCTCTTTCTCTCATTCCCTCTCTCATTCTCTCTCTCTCTCTCTCTCTCTCTCTCCTCTCCATCCAACTTTCCACCTCCTTCGCGATGGTCGGGACGCAAGTGCAGAGACCTTACACAGATGTCAGGAACAGCTGTGACCGGTGCAGATGACGTATGGGCAGAGGTTCGGAAATCACATGGACGAAGAAGCGTTCGAGACTAAGTGGGGAACATTGGTCGAGAGATAAGTTTGTAAGTATTGGAGAGAATGGTGGGGGGGGGGGCAGAGGGACAGAGAAGGTGGGAGGGAGGGGAAAAGAGAAAGGGAGGGA
This sequence comes from Penaeus vannamei, assembly GCF_042767895.1. NCBI lineage: Eukaryota > Metazoa > Arthropoda > Malacostraca > Decapoda > Penaeidae > Penaeus > Penaeus vannamei. Next base: position 30,381,150 of record NC_091566.1, on the reverse strand, counting down.
GGGAGAGAAGGAGAGAGAGAGAGAGAGAGAGAGAAGGACAAAGGCAGACAGAGAGGGAAGGTGGGAGAAAAGGAGGGAGGGAGAGAAAAAGAGAGAAATAAAGGTGGGAGAGAAAGAGAGAGAGAAATAAAGGTGGACAGACAAAGAGTTAGACGGACTGAGGCAGAGAGAGAGAAAAATGAGACATAAAGACACAAGAAAGACAGACCGAAACAGACAAACAAAAAGAGGGAAAGACATACGAAAAAGAGAAACAGTCAGACAGACAGAGAAAGGATTTGAAGAGGAAGGAACAAAGAGAAAGAGAGAGACGAAATTACCGTGCAACCTTCACTGTATATATACTGTATATATCGCTTTGGAAATAGGAAATATATCACCTAGGCCTTGAAACCGTCTCATTTAGATAACAACGACCATTAATCACAAACCAGAACTGACCTATTATACGAATTCTTAAAAGCAAAAGATTGGTGATAGATTTATACTTTTATTAGATAATGATTCCATTTTAAAAGCAAGAGATTGGTGATAGATTTATGCTTTTATTATATATTGATTCCATACTATCATTTTCGGAAGATATATCGACTCAATCCTTAGTTTTGATATGATTTTTTTTATTCCCATTGGCTGTGTGTATAGCAACTGATGTATTTTTAGCTTTCTCGTTTTTTTTCTCTCTCTCTCTCTCTTTCTTTCTTTCTTTCTCTCTTTATTTATTTCTTTGTTTTTCTCTCTCTTTCTTTCTTTCACTGGTTTGTTTTGATGAATCTGAAATATTCTAACGTGTTTTCTTTCTCATTGTGATTGCAAACGTAGTTTATCGGTGATCTTAGTCAGCTTAATTTTTTTTTTTTTTCATGCGTTTTTACATTAAAATAAATACGATGGGCAGGTAACATAATAATAATAATAATAATGATCATAACCTTTGAATATTGTGGTGGTGATGATGGTGATGGTGATGGTGATGATGATGATGATGATGATGATGGTGATGATGATGATGATGATGATGATGGTGGTGATGGTGATGGTGATGATGATAGTGGTGGTGGTGGTGATGATGTTGACGATGACGATGACGACGGTGATGAATATAATAAAGATGATTGTTGAATAACTAAAGATATGTGCTTTTTATTTACTTTTGATTGCAACTAGTGTATATTGCATCATCATTTCCCTCCGTAACTTTAGCATCGCATTTTATGTCATTGTTGAAAAGTTTATTCATTATCTTAGTTTAGATTTGTGATCTAATTTACAAAGTTATTAATCAATACATACCTGTATTTTCTTTTTATTAACTGCCTTTAAATAACTTTACTATCATCTATTGTTATATATATATTTATATATACTGCACATCTGTGTGTGTGTATGTGTGCATCGGATTACATCTGTGTGTGTGTGTGTGTGTGTGTGTGTGTGTGTGTGTGTGTGTGTGTGTGTGTGTGTGTGTGTGTGTGTGTGTGTGTGTG
>NC_091566.1:30359663-30362163 GCF_042767895.1 Penaeus vannamei | reverse complement strand
CGCTCCAGCTGCGGTGTCGGCAGCAAGGCGACTGGAGCGCGCCAACAAATGCCAGCCCGACTCACTTGCCGCGCTTTTTATTCCAACTGCCAACATAGGACCCGCCAAGATTTTGGCGCGCACATGACGAGAGCTGGCCACCTCTGCACTGCCCATAACCACGTGCACTTGTTTACACCCAACGTTTCTCGACCATCTGCCTGGCAGCAGGACAAACGTTCGCGGTCGTCTCCTCGCACCCGCTACCTTCCCTGTAGGAGCGGCTGCTGAAATCGAACATTTTCAGCATTACATTTACCGGGCTGTTTCATATTCTCATGGAATGCAATTATATATATAGATGTATATATATATTTACACACACACATCCACATTTATAAGAATTATGGAATACCAGACATACACTTTTAAAAGGGGAATTTGCTCCAAGAGAGGAAGTAAATAATGCATTAAATATTTGTTGATATTTTAATGTGGACTTACTACCTTAGAACAAGGGTTTCATGCACATGTATTTTTTTCATTAAATGACATCTAAATCCGTCTATACTTACCTGTATTCAACTCTTCTGTCTGTTTCTAATAATTTCTCTGTTTTTCCATTTGTGCATTGATGTATGAAGAGGATGAGAGAGAGAGAGAGAGAGAGAGAGAGAGTATATATTTACACACACATAAATATCTATACATTAATACATACATATATATATACATATATATATATATGTATATATATATATATATATATATATATATATATATATATATATATATATACATATACATATACACACACACATACGTATACATATACATATACACACACATACATATACATACATATATACATACATACATATATATATATATATATATATATATATATATATATATATATATATATATATATATACATAGGGAGAGTGAGAGAGAGAGAGAAGGGGGTGTGGGGAAGCGAGAGAGATAGTGACAAAGATATATATATATATATATATATATATATATATACATATACATATATATATACATATACATATATATATATATATATATATATATATATATATATATATGTATGTATGTATGTATGTATGTATGTATGCATGTTTGTATGTATGTATGTATAAATGTATATATTCATTCACATATACATTTATATATATATATATATATATATATATATATATATATGTGTGTGTGTGTGTGTGTGTGTGTGTGTGTGTGTGTGTGTGTGTGTGTGTGTGTGTGTGTGTGTGTATACATATATGAGAGAGAGAAAAAGAGACAGAGAAATAGAGATGAGAGACATATATAGTATATATATATATATATATATATATATATATATATATATATATATATTTATATATATATGGAGAGGTAGAAAGAGAGAGTAAATAAAGAATATTCATATATATATATATATATATATATATATATATATATATATATATATGTGTGTGTGTGTGTGTGTGTGTGTGTGTGTGTGTGTGTGTGTGTGTGTGTATACACACACACACACACACACACACACACACACATATATATATATATATATATATATATATATATATATATATATATAAATATATATATATATATATATATATATATATATATATATATATATATATATATATATATAAGAAACATAAAACCGAAAGAAAAAGAGAGAGCGAGAGCGTGCGAGAAAGAGAGCCGGAAAGACAGAGAATGAACAACATAGACACCCGAAGACAGAGAGCTAAAAAATAACCAGAGAGAGAGAGAAGGAGAGCGGAAGTGAAAACACGCAGCAACGAAAGGGGCGAAAAAATATGAAACGAGAATAGGCAGACAAGCGCTAACGAACACACGCACTCCCATTACCATCAAAAAGTGTGTAATTATTATCATCATTACTGATTGGTGGAATGCTTAAGTCCTAATCATTACCATCCCATGCTGACTGTAGTGAAATAAATGGCATGTACTGTTTTTTTCTATATCCTCTAGTCATTGCTCTATGTTTATTTTACTTGTTTTTCCTTAAATGGTGTCGTTATTATCATTGTGTACTCTTATTGTTATTATTATTGTTGTTGTTTTTATTGTTATTGCTGTTATTGTTGATATTAGAATCATCAATAGTATTACTACAATTATTATTGTTGTTATTATTTTCATTCTTCTTTTTATTAATTACATTATTATTTTTGTTATTGTTATTACCAATATTATTATTATCATATTTATTGTTATTATCATTATAATTGCTATTATCATCATTATTATCATCATTATTATTGTTGTTGTTGCAGTTGTTGTAACAAGAACAGTAACAATCGCTATACTTTTCATCATGATATCATCATCTTCATCATCATTCGTCATTATTGTTCTTGTTGTTGTTATCATTATTATCATGATGGTCATTATCAGCATTACTGCAATTATTATTATTACCATTATTGTTGTTCTTATTATTGTTGATATAACTATTATCATTATCATTATTATT
>NC_091566.1:30352163-30354663 GCF_042767895.1 Penaeus vannamei | reverse complement strand
TTATTATCTTTATTATTATCATTATTATTATTATTATTATTATAGTCTTTGTTATTATTATTATCATCATTATTGTTGTTGTTGCTGCTATTATTATCATTATAACATTATTTATCATTAATATTACCGTTAGTAGTAGTAGTAGTAGTAGTATAATTATTATTGATATTATTATTATTATTATTGTTATTATTATAATTACTACTACTATAACTATTATTATTATTATTATTATTATTATTATTGTTATTATTATTATTATTATTATTATTATCATTATTATTATTATTATCATTATCATTATTATTATTATTATTATTATTATTATTATTATTATTATTTTTATTATTGTCATCATCATCATCATTATTATTATCATTATTGTTGTTATTATTATTAATATCATTATCATTATTGTTGTTATTATTATTAATATCATTATCATTATTGTGTATTACTTTTATTATTATCATCATTAATTAATGTTTTGGTTATTACTATTATTGTACTTATTTTGACGATTATTACTTTTATTATTGTTATTTTTTTATGAAAATCAACTTTATGATCATTATTGTTATTTCTATTATTACCATTATTATTGTCATTATTATCACTGTTATAATTATTATCATAATGATAATTATTATTATTATTATCATTATTACCATTCTTCTTATTATTAATATAATTATTATTATTATCATTATTACTGTTGTTATTTTCATTAATGTTATTATCATTATCATTATTATATCATCATCATCTTTTATTACTTCTATTATTCTTATCATTATTGTTATCATTATTATCATTATCATGAGTATAACACTATCCTTAATGTTATTATCATCATTCTTATTCTTATTCTTATTTTTTTTTTATTATCATCATCATCATCATTATTATCATTATTTTTATAATTGTCATTATCATTATTATTATCATTATCATTACTATCATTATTTCCGATATTACTACTATCATTATCATTATCATTATTATTATTATTATCATTTTTTATCATCATTACCATCATAATCATCGTCATCATTATCGTTGTTATTATTATTATCATTATTACTAGGATTATTGTTGTTGTTTTGTTGTTATCATGATCATCATCATCATCATCATCATAGTAATACTCAATATTATTATCATTATTATTATTATTATCATTATCAATATTGTAAGTTTTTTCATTATAATTATCATTATCATTATTGTTTTTGTTATTACTATTATTATGATGATGATGATGATGATTTGTATCATTATACTTATTATTACTATCATTACTATTACTATTGTAAGCGTTTTACATCAAATTCATCTTTATGATCATCATTGTTATTATTATTACTATTATCATTATTACCATTATTATCATCATCAGTTATTATTATCATTATTATTATTATTATTATTATTATTATTATTATTATTATTATTATTATTATTATTATTATTGTTATTATTATTATTACCATAATTATTATTATTATCATAATTATTATCATTATCATTGTTACTGTTGTTGTAGTTGCTGTCATTATTGTTGTTATTATCATTATTTTTTTTTATCATCATCATTATCATCATTATTATTACTATTATCATCATTATTAGTATCATCTTTAATGTTATTGCTATTAATATTATCATTATTGTTATTGTTATTATCATTATTATTATTATTTATCATTATTACTATCATCGTCATTACCATTATCGTTATTATTATTATTATTATTGTTGTTGTTATTATCATTATTATTGTTATTATTATTATTATTATTATTATTATTATTATTATTATTATTATTATTATTATTATTTTCCATCTTCATTATCATCATAATCATCGTTATCATTATCGTTGTTATTATTATTATCATTGTTACTATGATTAATGTTGTTGTTTTTATTGGTATTATCATTATTGTTATCATTATCATCCTTATCATCATCATAGTAATAATCAATATTATCATTATTATTATTATCATTGTCATTGTTGTTATCACTATCATCTAATTTAATTTTTGTTGTCATTATCATTATGTTTTTGGTAGTGTTTGTTTGTTAGTCAAGAGCATAACTCAAAGAATTGTGGTTTACCAGAAGTGTCTTAGACTAACTTATGTGTCATTAACTTTTGATGGTAATACGGGTCATAATTGCAGCAGTTGACCCTACATTCAGGGGTAACTATTACTATTGTTATCATGACTGTCATTACCTCCGCCAAGGGGTTATGTATACGGATGTCACCAGTGTAATTGAGAGAAAAGGGTGTTTGTAGTGTGATTTTTCAAGTGCGAATATATATTTCATTGCCTTGGCGGAGGTATGCGCTCTCTGAGTGTTTCTAGTTATCATGCATTATTGTTGTCATCATCATTAGTACTAGTATTATCACTATTGTTATGATAATCACTTTTTATTATGACTATTAACATTGTTATTTGTTATTATTTGTATTATTATTACTACT
>NC_091566.1:30342163-30344663 GCF_042767895.1 Penaeus vannamei | reverse complement strand
ATAAAAGAACAGGTTTCCAAGGTCATCAAATCATATTTTGGGGGGAATAACAAAATTTATTAAAGATATTGAAGTTTTTTGGCGGGCGTTGTCGGGACCTGTGGGCGGTGGACGCAAAGCAGGAACCTAATCATACAAAATTCATGGGAATATAACAAAATAATCTATATATTACGGCGTCCCGCGAGGATCTGAATTAGGCCCGAGCCTGTTCAAAATATTCGTAAATGATCTGTCAGCCATAGCCCCAAATAGCCTACTTGTTTAATTTGCTGATGATTCACAATTTCTCCATATTGATTCTGCAAAGTTGAATAATTGATAAAAATAATCAAGAGACACTGGCACGAGCAAGAGGATATTTTGACAACAATGACCGCAAGATAAATCCGAACAAAACAATGTGTCTTCATATAGGTAATCGCCAAAACATTGCTAAAATTCCTGTAAACACTGATAAAGAATGTGAAGGCTGTTACATGACCGAGCACTTCCGTGAAAAATCTAGGGGTATGCAATGACAGATACATGTCAACAACATTTATAGTAAAGCAATGGTCACATGATTTACCCAAGTAACATTTAGAATAGAATTCCTGCTGAAGCAAAGGTCTCTGCTTTATAGACACTATCCCTGATTATTAACTACTACTCAAACATATGCGGTTCAACAAATTAAGGTCAAATTCAGAAAAACTAAAAAAATACAGTTCACGGCAAGAGAATCGCTTAGCAATGAAAATAAGTATGACCACATTACTCCACATATGAATAAACAAAAATCATGAAAAGTACGGCGCAATTGTAATTATGATATTTATGATCCTAAAACCACTCTCTAATATTATCCAAAGTGGCTCTTACCTCTTCCAGGTAACACAACCTGTATCTAAACATTTTACTTGTACTGAGATGTGTCTCTAAAGAACGAGTTGCAACTGGCTGGACATATACAAACAACATACAGCAATTTTAGCAACATAGTAATAGGAAATAGTTGGTGGACAAGTGAAAAGATGGGAAAAACATTACTAAATATGCTATGAGACCAATACAGTTTTGTTAACTGTTTTCGAGGCATTTTCAAATGAGTAACAAATAATAACCTTAACAACTGATGAGTATATATGTAACCAATATTGTGGCCTTGTTATTAGAGAGTTAGATGACAAAGAAATTTTCATGCAAAGCTATTATATTTTGATTAATTAATAAATCGAATATACATATACATGGTACAAACAATTCAGTCGCTTATTGGCAAAGTATTTAACATCATGGTTGCTAAAAATATGAAGGAGCCCAATATGCGTATTACATTTGTTTCGTGAAATTAATTATTGCAAATAACTGTTTAAATAATCTTTTAAAAGGAAAAAAACTGTGAACATGGAACGAATTTAAAAGAGTATGTAATAAGACAAAGTGAGTCTGAGTGCTATGATTCCTCATAGAGCCTGATCTGATGAGAAGTAGGTTCAGCTGCGTAATAAATGCTGCTGAAAGATGCAACTGTCTAAATACTGTAGTATGGTTCTCTCCCTCTTCTCTTCTCTTCTTATCTCTTTCTCTTTATCTCTGACATTATGGAGGAACAAAAGACAAGGTCATGTTGATTTATTAACTAGTGTGCGAGAAATAGGACCAGATAGTGCCAGCAATGTTCTAAACACACCGAGCACAGGACGTCAACACTACTTTTTCAGTATGTTGGCTACTTAAGAAACTTCACTGATCTCTGGTCCACCTCGAGTCTCCGGCCAGTAGCGTTTCATAAGGTGTATATTGCTACTCAAGGATTAACCCGCGAGGCACGGAGGTGGTCCAGAAGGGTCTAGTAGTGGACAGGGCTTAGTCCAGTGAGGTTAAGGGTTGAACTTAGGTCACAGTGGCAATACAGAGGGCCTTGTTATATCAACACCACCCTTTTCCTTGAGAAATTATCTATATTTCATTTACGTCAGGGCAAGGATGAATCAAGAGACTAATTGATATGTAACTAAAATATATTTATGAAAACATTCAATACGGTAAAATAATGAGAATGGAAACATATTTAATGATTGTTAAAAAGAAATGAATTTGTAATTGTACTCTCCGACTTGTAAATGTATTATTTTTACCTTAACAAGTACAAATGAGCAATTACAATAACGGACAAAAAAGTGGAAAGTTATGTGCTAATCTCTATGCCAGACTTTGAGAAAAGGATGAATATCTGCTGTACCAGTGGGCTATTATTCAGCTAAAGCTTATGTGGACACCTCACATCAAGTCATTTAAGTCGGAGGTGATGAAGACACTCACTACCTTCTAGTTCCTATCTTTTTCATGAAAAACAGACTACATGCTGCTTCTGAATCATTATCGGCCACCTATTGTTAGCCAGATTCCACTGTGATTAGATAAACCTGACGTGAAACATGAAACTTGTCAGCACTTTGTAAAATCTTATTAGCAGAAATGATTTGAGCTCCATTATGGATAGCAGAACTTATGG
>NC_091566.1:30332163-30337163 GCF_042767895.1 Penaeus vannamei | reverse complement strand
CGTCATTATTATTATTAGTATTAGTATTAGTATTAGTATTAGTATTATTACTATTATTATTATCATTATCATTATCATTATTATTACTATTATCATTATTATTATTATCATTATTATTATTATTGTTATTATTATCATCATCATTATTATTATTACTAGTATTATTATTATTATTATCGTTATCATTTTCATTATCCGTATTGCTGTTGATATTTATCAGTATTATTATTTTTCATTATTGTTTTTTTGTACTTATCATCATTATCATTATTATTGTTATTAATATCATTGTATTTGATTATTGTTATCATTATTATTATCATTACTGGAGTTTTTGCTATAACTTTTTTATCATTATCATTGTCATTATTATTATCATTATTATTATCATTATCATTATTATTACTATTATAATCATTATATCATTATTATAATTGTTACTATTATCATTATCATTGTTATTATTGTGATCGTTATTATTCTCATTATTATTATAATTGTTATCATTATTATTATTATTATCATTATTACTATTATCATTATTATTATTATCATCACCATTATCACCATCATCATCATAATCATCACTACTATTATAATATCATTATCATTATTATTATTATTATTGTTATCAATATGATTAAAGTTAGTATTACTATTATTATCAGTATTATCCTTCTTATTATTTTTACTATTATCATTGTTATCATTATTATCATTATTATTATTTTGATATTGTTTTTACTATTATTATTGTTATGATTATTATTTACAGTATTATTATTATTATCATTATAATCCTTATCCTTATCATTGTTATTTATTTTGTTCCTGGTGGAGATTGTGTTCTGATATTACTTTTGTTATTGTTATTATTATTCTTTTTAGCATTATTGCTGTTATAATTGTTATTGTAATTGTTATTGTTATTGTCGTTCTAACCAATTTCAGTATCATCACTATCATTATTGCTGTTTTGATGATTGTGATTATGGTCATTATTACTATTGTTATTATCATTATTTTTATTATTATTATCACTATTATCATCGTCATATAGATACATATATAGATAGAAAGATATAGATAGATAGATAGGTAAGTAGGTACAGATAGATAGATATATAGATGTCATCATATAAATACTCTCCTATTTTGTCTATTTTGTCTTCATTCCTTCCTTTTACCAATATCCTTGTCCCTTCCCCCTTCTCCCCCCCCCCTCTCCTACACAACTACTTTTGCCGCCACTAAAACCATCTCTAATTTTTCTTATCCTTCCCCCAATGTTTATGGCTTCGTCCTCAACCCTTTTTCCAACTCTTTGGGAAAAAAAGAAAGATAAAAAAAGAATTCTTTCGGTCGACATGTTTGATTTGAGTTCAAATTCTCTCTTTTCTCGGTGTTGTTTCTCTCTCTCTCTCTCTCTCTCTCTCTCTCTCTCTCTCTCTCTCTCTCTCTCTCTCTCTCTCTCTCTCTCTCTCTCTCTTCACCTGTTTTTTTTTTTTTTTTGTCTTTGTCTGTCTATATGTGTTTTCTCTCTCTTTGGCTCTCTCTCTCACCCCCCCCCCTTCCCCTCTCTCTCTCTCTCTCTCTCCCTCTCGCTCTCCCTGTCCCTCTCCGTCTCCCTCTCCCTCTCCCTCTCCCTCTCCCTCTCCCTCTCCCTCTTCCCCCTCCCTCCCTCCCTCCTCCCTCCCTCCTTCCCCCTCCCCCCCACCTCTCTCTCTCTTTCCCTCTCTCTCTCTCTCTCTCTCTCTCTCTCTCTCTCTCTCTCTCTCTCTCTCTCTCTCTCTCTCACTCTCTCTCTCTCTCTCTCTCTCTCTCTCTCCCTCCCCCTCTCCCTCCCTCCCTCCCTCTCTCGCTCACAGGCTGTTCCTTCTTCCTGGTCACAAGCTCACTCGTGCATAGTGATGAAGAGCATAGGAAAAAAAGGAAAATAGGAAAAAACGAGACACATCCGCCGTGGCACGAGTTTCACACCTGTCCTGTTGCTGTTGTTGTTGTTTCTGACGTCCTTATCATGAATATTTAAACACGTCCTGTTTGCCCCTTTGTCGTTTCTACGGGGTCACTAAATGGCTTTGGTGTAATTTTGTTGCTCTTGGTGTTGGTGCTTGATGATTTTTGTTTTGTTTTGTTTTGTTTTTACTTTCTTTTTCTTTCTTTCTCTGAGTTTTTCTTTCCCTTGTTGTCTGGTTGTCTTTCTGTCTGGATCTCTCTCTTTCTATTTCTCTTCTTGTCTCTCTCTCTCTCTCTCACTCTCTCTCTCTCTCTCTCTCTCTCTCTCTCTCTCTCTCTCTCTCTCTCTCTCTCTCTCTCTCTCTCTCTCTCTCTCTCTCTCTCTCTCTCTCTCTCTTTCACCGTCTCCCTATCTCTCTCTCTTTCCCATCCACTATGTTTGTGTCTATCATATTCTTCTAAATCACCTTTCACATATAAAAAATACAAATTTCTATGGGATAAAGCACTTCAAGGCAAAGCAAGAACCCAACCCTTTCACTGCCGCCTCATATTCCAGAAAAACCATCGCAGGTCACATGGCATTACAGGTCACAGGTCACGGATGAACTTGTTGGGCGATAAGGGTCAGGCCGCGACGAACAGCCCACCTGAATCGCCTTGTTATCGGCCCGTGTGATAAGGCTCAGCTGATATCGCGTCAGCTGATACAGGGTTATCGGGCTGTGCGTTATCGGCGTGGCGATGGAGCTGCTGATAAATGGAATTAATGATGATGCAACGGAGTGAAATCGGAGGTACAATTTGTTTTCAGGATTCAGGTCTTTATTTTTTTCCAGCTTTTCCTTTTTTTTTCGTTCATTTTTTTCCCTTTTCTTGTTTTTTATCTTCCTTTTCTTCGTCTCCTTCTCCTTCTTCTTCTTCTTCTTCTTCTTCTTCTTCTTCTTCTTCTTCTTCTTCTTCTTCTTCTTCTTCTTCTTCTTCATCTTCTTCTTCTCCTCCTCCTCCTCCTCCTCCTCCTCCTCCTCCTCCTCCTCCTCCTCCTCCTCCTCCTCCTCCTCCTCTTCCTCTTCTTCCTCCTCCTACGTTTTCTTCTTCTTCCTCCACCTGTCGATGTGAAAATTGGATGAGTCAAAAATTATGTCAAATCTACTCGAATAAAAATAGATAAATAAAAGAATAAATAAACAATAAAAAAACAACAATACCAAAATTCAATAATAGAGAGGAATGAAATTCAAAATATTCTTCCACACTGAGCACCAGCTCCATCCACTTCATTCAAAAAAGTAATTAAGTCCTTCTACTATTTCTCCCATTTCCTTCCACATTTCGCGATAATTTCATCCACATTGTTTAGCATTTCTCTTTACCCCTGTGGTTCCCTTCCCCTCCTCCTGTGGCTCCCTTCCTCTCCCTCCCCCTGTGGTTCCCTTCCTCTCCCCCTTCCCTGTGGCCCATTTCCCCTGCCCCTCCCCCTGTGGCTAATTTCCCCTTCCCTACTCCTGTGGTTCCCTCCCCCTCCCCCTTGTGGCTCATTTCCCCTGCCCCTTCCCCTCTCATGACTCTCTTCCCCTTCCTCCCCATGTGGCTCCCCCTTATTGCCTCTCTTCCTCCCTCCCAGTCACCCGTCTCCCTTCTCCCCCTCCCTCTGCCCATCCCCTCCCTCCCCCTCCGCTTCCTTCCCCTCCCCCTCCCCCCTTCCCCCTACCCGACACTTAGCGCGATAAAGTGAACATGATGATTAAGCTTAACCAGCAATTAACACGTGTCATTACCCTTCTCATGGCCAGTAATGGAGTTACTTGCTATCGTGGTTCTAGCCGTTATATTTTTGTTATTGTTGTTGTTGTTGTTGGCGGTATAGATGGCCGGAAAGAGACCGTCTGTATATAGTTGCGTTTTTAGGAGTCTGTCTGATCCTTCCATGCATTTTTGTTTTTTTCTTCTTCTTTTCTTTTCTTTTCTTTCTTTCCTTCTTTCTTTCTTTCTTTCTTTTCTTTTCTTTCTTTCTTTTTTCTATATTTCTTTCCTTCTTTCTTTCTTTGTCAATAATCGACTGTTCCTTTAGGATTGATACTATTTATCTATAATTATTTTCAGTGATTCGCCATTTCATCATCATCGTTACTTATTTCGAATTAATAGTTTATACTCACGAACTCAAAAAAAATGTATATAGTTCCATTTTTCTGCATTTTTTTCTTAATAGAATATGAACATCAACATTTAGTCAATTTAGAAAATCAGTAACATAATTTGACCTCCATTAATAAGGAAAAAATATTTTTTTCTGCATTTTTTTCTTTTTTTTATTATTAAAGTATGAATATCAAAATATAGTCAGTTTAGAAAATCAGCAACATGATCAGACCTCCATTAATAAGGAAAATATTACTGATGATCTAACTTATCAAGAAGGATTGAGTTTGTTATGAAGCAAATATAAATGAACTAATCTGTCCATAGGGGAAAGAAATATTCTACGAAGTACAGAAGCAGTATTTCAGAGATTAGCCCATAGAAAGAAATTCAGTGTACTATGGTATCCATTGGAACTGCAGTGATATATCTCCAAACGTTGTCCAAATGCTGTTTTGATACGGCGAAAATCTTATGTAATAGAGGCTTTTCGGTAAGCGGTTGAAATCATAGTATCCACGAAGCTATAGACGCCAATGATGATGTTTCTGAAGTCGATTTTTTTAAATACCATCGTTAATTGTTGGTTTTTATTAAACGTTCTTTATATTTCATGTTTACGACAATTGGTTTCTTCTAAAATCTTTACATTTCTGTCGCGTATATGTAATTTTTGCACCGTGAGAACCTACGATTCTAAAAGAAAATTAAAACTTACGAGACGAGTAAATAATGAGCATAGGAACTGAGTGATCATTACACTAAGAATGCATCAATTGGTGATTATCTACTAACAGTGAAGTAATTTCCATAACACCTAATAATATATTTAATACGGGTAAGCACCTAGAGTGAATATCTATCACAATTAACACTCAGCCTAACGCATTTATTCGGAA
>NC_091566.1:30297163-30307163 GCF_042767895.1 Penaeus vannamei | reverse complement strand
ACAGCTCTCAGCCTGTACGTGGGAGGACAGCAACGATTATCATAAATTAATACAAAGGGATTTAACAAGCATTACAATCTATAATATCAGGGTAAAAACATGATTTTGAATACCAGCATCATATATATATGCGTATGTGTGTATGTATGTACATGCACACACACACACACACACACACACACACACACACACACACACACACACACACACACACACACACACACACACACACACACAGACACACACACACACACACACACACACACACACACACACACACACACACACACACACATACACACACACACACACACATACACACACACACACACACACACACACACACACACACACACACACATATATATATATATATATATATATATATATATATATATATATATATATATATATATATATATATATTATAAGTACATGCACACATATGCCCTTGGGCGCGTCCAAGATGGGGAAGACTAGCGGCAGAGCGAAAGAAATTCACGCCACGGCAAAATTTCGGATCATCCGGCCAACACGGTGACGGTTCTGGAAGGTTGCTATGGCGATAAAACCTGCTGGACAACATCTGTGGCGGTGAACAGATGTAGTGCAGTGAAAATTGCCTTATCCATTCATGCCATATTTAGTATTGATCGGGACATTGTTCAACCAAAATGTACCTGTAATCAAAGGTGTTCGTGTGGAAGCGTGGAAGCACAACCTCGGCTGTTCTTCAGCTCAGCGTCCTTATCTCTTATCCGTCTCTAGTCCGGCCAATGGGGTTGAAGTTGCTCCCGCGATTTCGGCGGCCTCTTCCCGTCTTACGCGGAACTTTCCCTTGCTGACCTGAGTTGACCTTGCAAGATGGGTGTGTGTGATTCCTTGCCTTTCTCTCTCTTCCTCCTCCTCCTCCTTTTACTCCTTCTCATCCTCATCCTCATCCTTATCGTCCTCTTACTCCTCCTCATCTTCATCCTCATCCTCTTCCTCATCTTTTCCCTCATCTTCACCTTCTTCTGTTCCTCTTCCAGAACCTCCTGTTTTTCATTCTCCTTCTGCAGTTTCTTCTACTCCTTCTCCGTCTTCTCTTCCTCCTCTTCACATTCTTTATACTCTTCCTCTTCCTCATCTTCCTTATTCTTTCCTTTCTTCTATTTCCTCTTTCTCTTCCTCCTCCCTTTCTTCCTCATCATCATTCACCTCCACCTTCTATTCATCCCCCTTCCTCTCCGTTTTCTTCCTCTTCATACACCTACTTTATCCTTCGTCTTTTACATATTCTTTCTTCCTCCTCCTCCTCCTCTTCCTTACCCCTTTGCTTTTTTTCCTTCCGTATCTTCGTTATCTTTCTTCTCATTCTTCTTTTCATTTTGCTTTATTGTTTTCTTCTTCCCTTTTTACTTTTCCTCTTAAAAAAAAAAATCTTCCCTTTTTTCTCATTTTCCCCTTTTACTTTTCTTCTTATTCTTATTCTCTTTTCTTTTTTTCTTTTTTCTTCTTCTTTTCTTTTTCTTTTTATTCTTCTTCTTTTCTTTTTTCTTTTTATTCTTCTTATTTTCCCCTTGCCATTTTTTGCTGAAGAGACAACATAACGATCGAGCAACCCTTGGGCCTTCTCTCAGCTATTCCCAGTCCCTCATATGTGTATTCTTGTATGTAGGCCTACCCCCATGCCCTCATATGTGTATTCTTGCATGTAGGCCTACCCCCATGCCCTCATATGTGTATTCTTGTATGTAGGCCTATGCCCATGCCCTCATATGTGTATTCTTGTATGTAGGGCTACACCCATGCCCTCATATGTGTATTCTTGTGTGTAGGCCTATGTCCATGCCCTCATATGTGTATTCTTTCATGTAGGCCTAACCCCATGCCCTCATATGTGTATTCTTGTATGTAGGACTACACCCGTCCCCTCATATGTGTATTCTTGTATGTAGGCCTACCTCCATGCCCTCATATGTGTATTCTTGTATGTAGGCCTACCCCCATGCCCTCATATGTGTATTCTTGTATGTAGGCCTACACCCGTCCCCTCATATGTGTATTCTTGTATGTAGGCCTACCCCCATGCCCTCATATGTGTATTCTTGTATGTAGGCCTACACCCATGCCCTCATATGTGTATTCTTTTTCTTTTATCTTCTTTTCTTTTTCTTTTTATTCTTCTTCTTTTCTTTTTTCTTTTTATTCTTCTTATTTTCCCCTTGCACATTTTTTGCAGAAGAGACAACATAACGATCGAGCAACCCTTGGGCCTTCTCTCAGCTATTCCCAGTCCCTCATATGTGTATTCTTGTATGT
The DNA here is from genome assembly GCF_042767895.1 of Penaeus vannamei. NCBI lineage: Eukaryota > Metazoa > Arthropoda > Malacostraca > Decapoda > Penaeidae > Penaeus > Penaeus vannamei. The sequence goes on along the minus strand of NC_091566.1, from coordinate 30,304,859 downwards.
AGGCCTACACCCATGCCCTCATATGTGTATTCTTGCATGTAGGCCTACCCCCATGCCCTCATAGGTGTATTCTTGTATGTAGGCCTATGCCCATGCCCTCATATGTGTATTCTTGTATGTAGGGCTACACCCATGCCCTCATATGTCTCTGTCTCTGTCTGTCTGTCTGTCTGTCTCTCTCTCTCTCTCTCTCTCTCTCTCTCTCTGTCTCTCTCTCTCTCTCTCTCTCTCACTCTCTCTTTCTCACTCTCTCACCCCCCCCCGTCTCTCTCTCTCTCTCCTCTTTCTCTCTCTCTCCACTCTCTCTCTCTCTCTCTCTCTCTCTCTCTCTCTCTCTCTCTCTCTCTCTCTCTCTCTTCTTGTATGTAGGCCTACACCCATGCCCTCATATGTGTATTCTTGTATGTAGGCCTAACCCCATGCTCTCATATGTGTATTCTTTCATGTAGGCCTACCCCCATGCCTCATGTGTATTCTTGCATGTAGGCCTACCCCCATGGCCTCATATGTGTATTCTTGTATGCAGGCCTACACTCATGCCCTCATATGTGTATTCTTTCATGTAGGCCTACACCCATGCCCTCATATGTGTATTCTTGTATGCAGGCCTACACCCATGCCTCATATGTGTATTCTTGCATGTAGGCCTACCCCCATGCCCTCATATGTGTATTCTTGTATGTAGGCCTACACCCATGCCCTCATATGTGTATTCTTTCATGTATGCCTACACCCATGCCCTTTATGTGTATTCTTGCATGTAGGTCTACCCCCATGCCCTCATATGTGTATTCTTATGTAGGACTACACCCATGCCCTCATATGTGTATTCTTGTGTGTAGGCCTACACCCATGTCCCACATGTGTATTCTTGTAAGCAGGCCTACACCCATGCCTCATATGTGTATTCTTGTATGTAGGCCTACGCCCATGCCCCCATGTGTATTCTTGTATGTAGGCCTACACCCATGGCCTCATATGTGTATTCTTGTATGTAGGCCTACACCCATGCCCTCATATGTGTATTCTTGTATGCAGGCCTACACCCATGCCTCATATGTGTATTCTTGCATGTAGGCCTACCCCCATGCCCTCATATGTGTATTCTTGTATGTAGGCCAATACCCATGCCTTCATATGTGTATTGTTGTATGTAGGCCTACCCCCATGCCCTCATATGTGTATTCTTGTATGTAGGCGTACACCCATGCCTCATATGTGTATTCTTGTATGTAGGCCTACACCCATGCCCTCATATGTGTATTCTTGTATGCAGGCCTACACCCATGCCTCATATGTGTATTCTTGCATGTAGGCCTACCCCCATGCCCTCATATGTGTATTCTTGTATGTAGGCCAATACCCATGCCTTCATATGTGTATTGTTGTATGTAGGCCTACCCCCATGCCCTCATATGTGTATTCTTGTATGTAGGCGTACACCCATTCCTCATGTGTGTATTCTTGTATGTAGGCCTACCCCCATGCCCTCATATGTGTATTCTTGTATGTAGGCCTACACCCATTCCTCATGTGTGTATTCTTGTATGTAGGCCTACCCCCATGCCCTCATATGTGTATTCTTGCATGCAGGCCTACACCCATGCCTCATATGTGTATTCTTGCATGTAAGCCTATTCCCTTGCCCTCATATGTGTATTCTTGTATGTAGGCCTACCCCCATGCCCTCATATGTGTATTCTTGTATGTTGACCTACACCCATGCCCTTATATGTGCATTCTTGTATGTAGGCCTACACCCATGTCCTCATAGGTGTATTCTTGTATGTAGGCCTATTCCCATGCCCTCATATGTGTATTCTTGCATGTAGGGCTACCCCCGTGCCCTCATATGTGTATTCCTCTATGTAGGCCTACACCCATGCCCTCATATGTGTATTCTTGTATGTAGCCTACCCCATGCCCTCATGTGTATTTTTGTGTAGGCCTACACCCATTTCTCATATGTATTTTATTGTATGTAGGCTTATGGACATGCCTTATATGTGTATTCTTGTATGTAGGCCTACACCCATGCCTCATATGTGTATTCTTGTATATAGGCCTACCCTCATAGGTATATTCTTGCATGTAGGCCTGTTCCCATGCCCTCATGTGTATTCTTATGTAGGCCTACACCCATGCCTCATATGTATATTCTTGTATGTAGGCCTATGCCCATGCCTCATATGTGTATTCTTGTATATAGGCCTTCCCCCATACCCTCATAGGTGTATTCTTCCATGTAGGCCTGTTTCCATGCCCTCATATGTATTCTTGTATGTAGGCCTATTCCCATGCCTCATATGTGTATTCTTGTATGTAGGCCTACACAACGGTCATATCAGCGCATGAAAACCACGCTGGTGATGGCAGACAGTACTGCGGATGAAGTGCAAATTGTTTTCATTGTGCAGATTTGATGATGTGGATGTATAGGAGTAATGCGTTTGGTGTGCTGTGCGTTTTTTACGGGAATGATGAAATCTGTTGAAAATAATGACATTTTTTTGGCGGTCGTTGTCGGGACCTACGATCGGTTGACGCCAAAAAAGGAACTCTGATTCTTTATGGCCTTATCATTATTATCATTATCATCACTTTTATTATTATCATTATCATCACTATTATCGTTATTCTATCATCGCCATCATTGCCATTATTATTCTATCATCATCACCATTATTATTATCATTTTCATTATCATCATTGCTAGTATCATTATCAATACCATTATTAAAATCACTACCATTACCATCACGACTATTATCATTACCATTATCAAGATCACTACCATTACCATCACTGCTATTATCATTACCAGTAGCATCACTATTATCATCATCACTCCTATTATCATTATCATTACCATCATCATCACCATCAGTATTCTACCATCACCAGCCTTCCCGCCCCTCGCCTGCGCCGAAATTCCCGTGTGATTTGCTTTCCTTACGAAATGTCTCCCTTGACCTGGTCTGCGCTGGAGGGAGAGAGAGAGAACAGGTTCATGTGGAAGTGGGGAAAGAGGGGGTGGTGGGTATGTGGGTAAGGGGAGGTGGGGGAAAGAGGGGGTGGTGGGTATGTGGGTAGGGGGAGCTGGGGGAAAGAGGGGGATGGGGGAAAGTGGGTAGGGGGGAGAGGTGGGGAAAACGGGGGCAGTACGTAGGGGGGAAAGAGAGGGGAGGAGTGGTGGGGAAAGAGGGGGAAGTGGGCATGTGGGTAGGGGGGGAGGTGGGGAATGAGGGGGAGGTGGGTAAGTTGATAGGAAGGAGAGCTAGGGGAAAGAGGGGGAAGTGAGCATGTGGCTCGGGGGGGCAGATAGGAGAAAGAGGGGGAGGTGGGTAAGTGGGTAAGGAGGAGAGGCGGGGAAAGAGTGGGTAGGGAAAGAAGAGGGGAAGTGGGTAAATGGGTAGGGGAAGAAGTGGGTTATTGGGTAAGTAGATAAGGCGAGAGATGGGGAAAGAGAGATAGGAGGGTAAGTAGATAAGAAAAGAAATCCCATGATTACAATCCCGAAATATCCAATGACTTTAGATCTCTCCCCCATATTTCCCCTCTTTGAATCTAGTTCTAGACACAACATTAAGAAAAAAAAGGCAAGATGTCCAACCACACCAGACGCCCCAACCCGAGAGAGCCCAGAGCCCCAAACTGCCTTGCTTGCTTGCCCCGTGGCGTCGTTCGGATACCTCGGCGAAGAAATGTTTACCGAATCTTAGGAAGCGAATCGTAACAGAGGAACCCACACGAAAGAATATCGAGAAACGAAGGAAACTCTGCAAGTATTCCAGGCTCGGGGAGTTGAGGGAGGGAATTGGCCTCGGAGGGAAAGAGGTTGGGAGGGGGAAGAAGAATGAGAATGCGGCAGGTAACAGGGAATGCAGCGGATGACAGAGAATGCAACGGATAACAGCGAATGCAATTGATAACAGAGAATGCAACAGATAACAGAGAAAGCAATAGATAACAAAGGAAGCAATAAATAACAGAGAATGCATCAGATAACAGAGAAAGCATCAGATAACAGAGGAAGCAACAGATATTAGAGATTGTATACAGATTGTAGTACAGTATCCGGTCCAGCGGCTGTTAGGCATCGTAGACAGCAACAAAACGCGTGATATACCAAAAGGACTGCATTTTACTCCACACCTCTGTGAGTTTAGCTTTGCCTTTATGATGGTCATCAGATCGCAGATTGTTTTTTTCCCGTTTCCCTTTCCACCACAAAATATATAAACCGAAAACTTTTTTTTTCCTTTCATCACAAAATAAATAATCTGAAAACTTTTTTTTTTTCTTTTCGTTTCATCACAAAATAATAATCTGAAAACTTTTTTTTTCTTTTCCTTTCATCACAAAATAAATAAACTGAAAATACGAAAGCGCTGTTAGCCGAAACGTTGCCTAGAACTCCACGCTGGGAGGGAGCCGTAAGTCATAATTGGAGACTGCGGCGAACGCATTACATTCGAGGGCAAAGACCATTACTCTTGCGTTTGATAACCAATATTTATGAGCGAGAGCAGTTTCTGAAACGTATTTCGTGTTCCGTGAAAAAGGGCAGGAAAAGGCCTTTGTGGCTTTGCTGTTTTTTTGTTTTTCTTTCTTTCTTTCTCTCTCTCTCTTTCTTTTAATGACGGAATAGCGCGTGGCTTGTTTATGATAGTCGTTTGAAGGGAATTTTAGTTTATTTTTGTTTTTTTGTTTGTGTATTTCATTTCATACTTGAACGCCTGACTCTGCAATTCCGGAATGGTAGCTTGTCGAACTACAGCCAAAAATACACATATACGGGAAATAATGTAATAAAAGCATATGTATGTTGATATGACGTCGTGTTTTGATACAGCGATCCAAAAGAGCAGTGTGCAATACTAATAAAACGGGAAAAATTAAGAGCTTGCATTTTTTCAGCTGAAAATATGAGTTCTTTTTTACGCACCAAACATCATTATGCATACAAACGTTATATTGCCTCTAACTCTACATTTTACCAAATCGATATATATACGTATATTTCCATATTCCACACGACGAAGAGAAAGGAAAAAGAATGAAAGTCCGCACCTGCATCCTATACTGGCAGCGGAATGGAGTGTTATCAGACAACCTTGAACAAGCAGATAAGGAAAGCAACTCGCCGATACAAGCAGCCGGTGTGTCCCCTTGTCTCCCTTCGCCCTCCACGCTGACACACAACTTAGGTCCCAAGGATGTCGGGGGCTAAAGCTAGGAGAACACACACGGCTTATCTCCTTACGAAAACCTGAGCGTGGTGAGTTTTCCTCCAAGGTGTGTGTGTTTGTCTCGGGCATTTCCTATCCAGACTCCACCCATCCTCCCTCTCCTCCTCCTCCTCCTCCTTCTTCTCCTCTCCCTCCTCCTCCTCTCCCTCCCACTCCTCACCCTCCTCCTCCTCCTCTCCCTCCTCCTTCTTCTTCTTCTTCTCCTCCTCCTCCTCCTCCTTCTCCTCCTCCTCCTCCTCTCCCACCTCATGTCCCTCCTCCCCCTCCCTCCTCCTCTCCCTCCTCTTCTTCTTCCTCCTCCTCTCCCTCCTCTTCTTCTCCCTCCTCCTCTCCCTCCTCCTCTTTCTCCTCCTCTTCCTCCCTCCTCTCCTCCTCTCCCTCCCACTCCTCTCCCTCCTTTTCCTCTCCCTCATCCTCCTCCCTCATCCTCTCCCTCCTCCTCTCCGTCCTCCTCCTCCTCCTCCCTCCCACTCCTCCCTCCTCTTCTCCCTCCCACTCCTCCCTCCTCTTCTCCCTCCCCTCCACCCCGCCCACTCTCTTCTCCCCCCCCCCCCTCGCAGCTGAAGCCTACGTCACAGGCTCCGGTATTTTCCTATTGTGCTGTTTTTGTTTTTGTTGTTATTGCTGTTGTCATTGTTGTTGTTTTTGTTGATTCAGTGTTATTAGTAGCCCTGATTATAACCGTGATGGCATTATTAACACAGATGATGTTTACGATGTTGTTAAAACTACGATGACGTTCAGGTCTTGATAGTTAGGATTAATATTTTAACGATTATAATGGTAATTTTAATTGTTTGGATCTAGATAATACAGGTAGTCAGGAGATGGCAGCAATGGCAATGGAGATGGTATCTATAGCAATAATGATCTTAAAAGTGATTATAATCATAAAACAAACATTGATAATACATAACCAAGAGAGAATATAATTAAACGTAACAAAAATGGGAGTATTCATGACCATATTAAAAATAGCTTTGCATATCAGATTCACACAAGGGTGATAATAGCCTCAGCAAAGACTTCCGCTTCGAGTCAAAACAACACTGACCTGACCTATTCCTCGGTCACGCCCTTCCACCTTCTTGGAGTTCATTTTCACGGATCTGGAGAACAGTCGGGATCAGCCTCTCACGCTAATTACGGTGTGAAAGAAGCGACATTTCACCGAAGAAGTGAGGGCGGGTTTTCCTGCACTCTCGAGGGGGTTTAGGTCAGCCTTGAATGGGCGAGTCCTAGCAACGGGAAAGGACGTGGTGACATGGGTTTAAAATTCCTGCGTGTGAAATGCTGTTTTCCGGCCGTGACAGCGAGATAAAACAAAAATAGAGTTTGCGTTTCTTCTAAATTCGACCTGGCTTCCTCTCTTATCATTAGGTCTACCCTGTTTATCTTTTCTTACCTCCCCTTCTTTCATTTCCTCTCCCTTTCCTCTGATTTGTATGCGTAGAGTGAAGTCAAGACGGCGAGTTTGTTATAGGAATGAGTTTTGATATTTGCATGACAGAGGTTCTACATGTTCAGGGGGAGAGGAGAAGGCTGTACTGGAAGGCGGTCTGCTACGGGCCACAGCTGGTCATCGTCTGTAACTGGTTTAAAAAGGCCTTATCTCTCGGAAACAGACTGACCGCGATTGTGTATGGATATGGAACAAGAGTGGAATATCAGTGATAACATCATATAGTAAATGTGATAGTATTCATCATATATATCTGTGGGGTGGTGTTAGGAAGGGTACAGTAAATGTGATCGCAGTGCAATACAATGGTTGTGATGTTAAGGTAAATATAATTTTACATGACACAGGCAATGCTAACGAGTAAATAACATGGATGATGAAGTTCCCATCATCCCAATATCTGCAAATAATGAAAAATAGGTAAACCAGGTAAAGGAAATATAGTGTTGTCTTTACTGCTAATGAAAGTAGCAACAGTATGAATTATTCCATAGGATATAAACAGTGTTGGAAAAATAAGGAAATGTTTATGCCAAGAATAGAAGTATGAGTATGGATGAGGTACCAGTGATTGGTGGAAGATAAATGTTAACCTTGGCGAAAGAATTGATGAAAAGGAACATAATTAAGATATCAGTTTCGTTTCACATTTACTTATCCATGCCTGGTGACCTTGTAACCCCCATCTCTCTTGATTGCACATGGTCCTTTTTACGACTCATTCATTTGAAGACATGTATATTATCTTTTTAGGTTACTTACTACCTGTGGATATTTCACGTCCGGGAATGTCACAGAAGTACTTATCATCCAAGGTGAACTTTTGACTAGATACACTTATACACCTAGATGGACTGACAGAGCTGGTCAGAGGGACAAAGTGGAGCAAACGTACTCTACAATCAGCAATGCAGCAGACGAGGCAACGAGCGGCAGATCAGCTGACTAAGAATCCAGCCCAGTCCATCACAGACAGAAAGGC
>NC_091566.1:30232163-30247163 GCF_042767895.1 Penaeus vannamei | reverse complement strand
GTCCCCGTATCGCCTTCCCTGGTTTTTTCTCCTCCTACTTCTCCAACAGGCCATCTTTACCCATGTTACCTGTTGATTGTTTCATAAGGGCTATTTGCCAGTTTTCCTTAGACAGTGTTCCTCGTCTTTCCTCAGCCACAGATACTCTCCATTTCATCCAGTCATCTCATGTTCTTAACCCTTTCCTCTTTTACTAATCTCCTCTTTACTTCATTTCCTCTCCCTCTTTACCCTTTTCACTACCATGCTATCCTATAATGCTGTATAACCTAAGACATCTAACAAATTTTATCCTAATCATTAACTCATTTTTACCCTATTTCGCCACATTACTCTACCATAGTGCTGTATGATCTTTAATGTCTAGCACATTTATTTGTTTTTAACCATTAATCTTTAACCAGTAACCATCTTTCTTACATATTTATGTGCACAACACCATTAAGGTACTTTGATCTGTCAGTTAATGCTTTATTGTGACATCAGCAGTTTTTCATGATTTTAGAAAGAAAAGAAGGCATAGCTAAGCATGCTAAATATACAAGAAAATCTCAGAAATTTTGTGCATATGCAGTTTCAGGTTATGTTTGTAAGCCCTGCAGTGCAGTCGTAGCATTCTCGTCTAACAATCTTGCTGACATGGATTCAGTTCCCACACTGCCAGCGGATGGTAAATCTGGCCATTCCTTACACACAGGGGGCAGTTTAGAAGCACAATAAACAGACAACCATAATTTAACAGGAGTCACAAGAGTCTGTTACACCAAACCCTGAATTATTATTATTATTATTATTATTTACATTCCAGTTTTTAACTTAAATTTTCATAAATTTTTGTATATTATGATTGGTCTTTTGTAGGATTTGCAATATATCACACTAAAGGGGCTCCGCCACTGGATGTTCCACAGGTACAAGTGACAAAACCACTTTAATTTCTTTCTTCCTTTCTTCTTATACTCTCAGAGTAATAGAACCTCTTTCTTCCAGACTGAGTACTCTTGGACAGCAAATATGGAACCAGAGGGAGAAGGTCCTCTCGCCGTTGTTCCTGCATCAGGCGACCAGCAAGGGACTGGAGAGGCTGAAGCTGCAGATGCTCCTGAAGATGAAGGGATTTTCTTACCAGCCAAGCCTGACGCAACATTGGACAACCAAGGAGAGCAGGAACTAGAATCCAAAAGAAATGAAGAAGATGAATCAGATACGAAGTCCATGACAATTGTCTCGGATGACGACAGCGATGTTGACACAAAGAATATAATAACTTCTAGTAGGAGAAGAAAAGCCATTCTCTCGGATGATGAAGATTCTAATTCACTTTCTTCACGTCCTGTTAGTAAAGGTTTCCTTAGCAGTGATGAAGAACAGGAAGAAGAGAAGGATTTAGACAAGAAATCCAAGAGTACAAAAACAAAGAGGATTGTGCAAAGGATTGGCTCTGATAGTGATGACAGTGAATCTGAGATTTTCCCAAGGAACGCTTCTGATCAGCCAGCAGTAGCCATTGTAAGAGAACACAGTAGAGCTGTAATGTTGGCATGGACTAGATTATGGGTTCTAAAACTAGGGTTTCCCAAGTCATAGGAGTATGTAGGAGGGCTTTAGGATGTACAAGTATGACTAACAAAATTGTATAGACAAAAGGTTAAGGTTTTCTTTAGAATATATTTTGAGTTTGACCTCATATATAATATATATCTATTTAAAATGAAATTGTATTTATACACAGTTATTCTATTTTCACTTCGGGTTACATTTCACTGACCTTAAAGGTCAGGGTACTTAGTAGGTAAAAGTTTTAGAATTTACACCATTGTCGGATTCTTTATGCTTCAGTGAAAGTTATTTTAAAGCTTATAAAAAATGTTACCATTCCATTTAAGAACTGTTTTTTGTAAAGTAAATCCAAGTGTATTTATTTTGTAACTGGAAGGAATTTTATCAGAAGAAAATCTTTCCAGAAACCATACAAGTACAACAGTGATCTGTTTGATGCTGAGCTGACAGATGAAGATGAGCCAAAAGCTAAGGTTGGGGAAAGCCTCTCTCCCCCACGGCCACAGTATTCAGATGACGAGAATGAGAGTAGTGCAGTCACTAGCAAGAAAAAGAAGGTAAGAGTTGCATGTGGAATAAGTAGTGGCAGAAAAAGTATCTCATAATCCAAGTTGTTAGTCACATATTAACCCAATATTCCTGGGTAAAAAAAAAGTTTGGCAAGTGGATATGATAGCAGTATCTTCCTATTTCTTTTTCATCATCAATGACAACTCCAGCCCATCATGATCATTTACATTCTTTTTTCTTTGTCTTAAATTCTCAAGAAATCATTGAAATTTCATATCCAGAACAGTGTTTCTATTAACCTTAGTTTCATTAATCTTTCTTAGAAAAAAGGTCCATCTTTGAAAGAGAGGCAACAGGAAGTTATGGACATACATAGTGAAACCCAACGAATGGTGCGTGATTCCCAGATATCTCTACCCTATCACAGGCCCAAGCAGAGAACTCTGGCAGAATTTCTAGAAAGGTAAACCTAGTAAGAAGTTATAATGTGGCCTTCACACTTTACACAATGGTAAAGGTTAATAAACTTCCATCGTGTGCATTCTGGAATTCTGATGGTAAATAACTTGGGATGTTTACGAGCTCCATATTGCCAGAATATAGTTCAGGTTTGCTAATCACTGTTATAATGTTAAGCTTAAATGCCATACCATCACACCATGATCATTATTCCTCCTCTCCCCCCTCCTTGTGCTCCTCTTCCCCCTGGTCATGCTTCTCTTGCCCTCCTCATGCTCCTCCTCCTCCTCCTCCTCCTCTTTCCCCTCCTCCTCCTCTTTCCCCTCCTCCTCCTCTTCCTCTTTCCCCTCCTCCTCCTCCTCCTCTTCTTCCCCTTCCTCCTCCTCCTCCTCCTCTTCATCTTCCTCCTCCTCTTTCCCCCTATCTTCCGCCTCCTAATCTTGATCCTCTTTCTTTTCATCCTCATCTTCAGTTGAATTTGTCTGAACAAATAATACTTTATAATTGCCAGCCAATTCTTGCTGAATGATTGATGTATATCCCCTTATTAATTTTATTTATGGCTTTCAATTTTTTCTCTTTCATTTAGAGGAGTTTTCTTTTATATTTGTATTTTATAGTAATGATATATATTTTTCCATCATAATTTTACAAAGATTGGTTAATTTGTATCTAATAATTCAGGTAATTCTAAAGTTTTGCTCTTGTGTTACAGGTAGAAATTTCTTGTAAAGGAAGTTACTGATACTTGCTTTTTTTTTCTTCTTTCTTTTCATATCCTTTAGACGGAAGAAAGTTGCACCTTCACTGAGTCTCAAACACGGCAGCTTGAAGATGAGTATGCGAGATATGGCAACATTAAAGTAAGATTGCTTTTAGTTTTTGAAATCTGACAGTGAATATAGCAAGACTTTTGTATTTTCACTATTATTTGTTGTTTTTATACAAAAGCTGGAAAATGGGTCTACTGTATATCCATTATTTTATGAAGTACTTTCTTGCAATTTCAAGGAGTTATGTATGAACCTCTTCAATAGCAATGCATTCTTTCATTTAGGTTGTTAGAAGAAAAGAAAAAGGAAGTTGAAGAATTTTACAAATCAGACTCTGATCAAGAGGACCCGGAAGACAGAGACTGGACTCCAGGGAACAATCCTGATGGAGACCAGGCAGGTCAGGATAAAGAAATGGATAAGGAAATGGAAACTCAGCTTCCTCCCCAGGCTGGTAGTAATGAAGATCTTCCAGACATATCTCAGAATGTTGGCACCCCTGAAGAAGGCAAGACTGATAATGCTGAGGATTCTTCAATGCAAGTAGATAAGGAAGCTCACCCTGATATGGGAACCATGGTAGGGGAATCCACAAAGAAGAATGTAGATGACTCAGGTATTCAGAGTGGGGCTTCATCTTCTGCTGAGGACTCTCAGCCAGATCAGGATGTGGTAATGGAAGACGTTACACATGGTGCAAAGGATGCTCAAGATGATGAACTTGAAATAGAGGAATATCTTCCTAAAGCTGCAACAGAAGAAAAAGACAGTCTTGAAATAATTTCATCAGACCCAAAAAGCCCCCAAAACTCTGAGGCAAAGAGTGGAAAGAAGATTGAAACTCCCAAATTAAATCTTCTTGCATCAAAATTGCCAGACTTGGACCTAAACAAGATCACAAAGACAACCCCAAAGTTAAGTCTTGGAAATGACTGTGACTTCATTGATCTGGATGAAGAACCGACTGTAACACCAAAGAACTCAGGATTGAATGAGCTGATGAATCGCTTTGTTCGACATTCCAATACAAAGAGGAAACCGGTAGATAAGCAGCAAGTGAATTTAAGGTATGTTGTAAAGATATAAAGTTTTTCCAAATTCAGGAGTAAAACAAATTTGACAAAGAAAACTTAATTCTTGTGTTAAGGACAGATGTATGCTACTTGTGATTATATGGGTTAAGCTCAACCCTAATCCACCTGAAACTTAATGTGACATGCAATGGAGAAACCTGCACCTGCTGACATTGGGAATGCAAGTTTTCTCCTCCTCCTCCTCCTCCTATTTACATATAGATGACTATAGAAGTACCTAGTCACCAAGGACTCAGTTAGGAGTCCTACTTGACCTCATCTGTTTATACCATTAGTTCACTTTTTGGAAAGAAACATTTTTATATCTGTTACTATTACTTTTGATAACATTATGATAATAATCATAATTATGTTAATAGTAACATAAGAGATAATGATAGCAATAAGAATATTTCTTTTCTAGAAAATTAACTAATGGGATAAACAGTTCAGATGTTATTCAACATCAAAGTGCGCAAGATGGGAGTTGATGTATTTGTTTGTATCTTCATCAGAAAATCATATATTTCTAATGGAGATATAATCAAAATGCACCAAATACACCTCTTACACTGTGAAATTATTCACAATCATTCATATTTCTTTCTGGATTAGTCATAATTAACATTCAGAGGTTAGGTATGCCTAGTAATTGACTTCATAGTGACAAAGCTCTACTGAAGCCATCTGTGAGTAGCAAAAGAATTATGCCTTGCTAGAGTCAGTGTTATAGGTTTTTTGGGCTGTGCTGGGGTCCCAGAGGCACCATTTGGTGTCTTGTAAACATTTATAAGAAATATATATGATGAATGTGCTAAACTTAGGCTCAGAAATATTCAGGATTTAAAGACGTACAATTTTTATCAGTTATATTTTTTATATCTTTTAGTGTTGTATCAAAGGAGAAGGGTGAGGATGGCTCGGAAAAGCTTGTATCATCCAACATTATTGTGAATCTCGATGCTGAAGATGAGGATATGGTGAGTTTTACATATTTCCTCAAACTGTCTACAAATTGATTCAAGAAAATGATGAAGAAATATAATCAGTACTAAATCTCATCCCATAGTATTATAGAAGGCTAAGAGCATGTTTAACATGGATTTCTTCTTTTTAGCCAACTGAAACTGTCCCTGGAGCACGTCATATGTCCCTTAAAACCGCTCTCCAAGCAAAAATCAGGGAACAGCGAGAACGAGAGAGAGTACGGAGAGTTAAGGAGCGGCAGTTCATGGAGTCTGAGCAAGTCATAGAAGGTGAGTATTAGACATATTAGGTATGCCTCACCAATTCAGCTGTTTGAGTTCAGTTTTATTAATAACATATGAAATGGTTGAGATCATGCATGGGAAATGAGATACATTAGCCAGTCACCATCATTAAACCATGATCCTTATCCAAGTAGTAATGTTAGAAAGTAGAAAAAGGTATTCAAGTTTTGTTGTTTTTTAGTCAGGACTATAGGTAAGATCAAGTAACAAAATCACCAAAATAAAACTGCAATGGGCAGTTCATATATATAGCACCAATGAGTGAAATCGCAGCCCTTGACAAAGTTGTGCACTGCTAGTTTAGTGATTTCAATAATTGAATCTGCATTTCCATAGCTTTTGTTACCAAAACTGAAAAAAGAACCCTTTGATAAGCATATTCCTAACCAAAAGCTGTCAAACATCCATTGACACCTGTTGTCTGGGCTAAATAGGAACCATCAATGAAGTGTTGATAGCTGCTTGGAAAATTTATTATCCAAGTCATCAATGAATATCAATATCATCTATAGTTCAAATTGTTTTTTTCTGTAATATTTATTCACCATTTCAAATTACAGTGATTATAAAATGATTTTCCTTAAGAAGTTGGGGGAGGATCAAAACGAAACAACTTGATGTAATATAACAGATTTTTTCTTCATTTTTTCCGGGGATGGCATATACGAACATGCTGTGGCTATTATTGATTTAGTTTATTTATAGTGTTTACAATGGCTTCACAAGTGCTTAGTCACCAAGGAGTCAGTCACTAGTCCTCCCTATTTCACCTTTTAACCCTAATTTACTTTTTGGCGGCTGAGTGCCAGTGGAGCTATCTGTGTTGAGACAAGTCACAAAACAAAATTACAGGGAATGTTACATGTTTCCTGGTAGCATTGAATTAAAATGTTAGTTCATAAATTTTCAAATTCTTATTACCATATTTTTTAGTACCTGTTTAGTGTGTATTTGTGTTTCATTAGTTGAAAATCACTGATATACATTGTATATTGTTAGTTGCAACATTATTTGGAAATGACAGATTCACTGATGTATGTATTTCATGATGAAAAGATTACCAAGACGATGGACCTTTCCTGGATGAGGAAAAGGAGTTTACTGACCAGAGCGACACAGACTGTGAGTCCGAGCCCGAAGAAAATGACATCATCATCAAGGATAAGAAGCGCAAGAAGAGCAAATATCTGGATGAAGAGGCTGAAGATGACGATGAAGAAGAGGATGATGAAGCTAATGCAGATGAGGAAGAGGATGAAGAGGGTGATGATGATAATGATGATGGAGGAAAGTAAGTAGAAGTCATGCTCATGACTTTTTGATATTCATGTACACATTTTGATGATCAGTTTGAGAGGGAAAAATTACACGTAACCAGAAGTTGCCAACTAGACTTGAAGAAATGTTTAGAGAGAAAAAAAAAAAAAAATATATATATATATATATATATATATATATATATATATATATATATATATATATATATATATATATATATTTATATTTATATATATATATATATATATATTATATATATATATATATTTATATATATATATATATATAATATATATATATATATATAAATATATATATATATATTATATATATATATATATTTATATATATATATATATATTATATATATATATATATAAATATATATATATATATAATATATATATATATATATATATATATATATATATATATATATATATATATATATATATATATATATATTTATATATATATATATATATATATATATTTATATATATATATTTATATATATATATATATATATATATATATATATATATATATATATATATATAAAGTTATATTGTATGTTATGCTAGAGCTAGGAATTAGAACTTCTACTTTACTAAAGAATTTGATCTCATAGGATTTCAAAAGGCAGTTAGAGCATATAGTAGAGCTGGTCTTATTACATTATATTTATTTTGTTAGTGTTCTCCATTAACCCACTTATGACGGTTGTCACATATGAGATACCTGGAAAAAATAAACAGTACCGGGCGTCCCGCCGGTGTGACGCTAGATTGGAGCTTGCTCTTTGATTTTGTTGCTTGTGGCGGGCAGCGTGTGGGCAGGTTCCCGGACTTGCCTGCGTGCTGATTTTGAAGCAGTCCAGAAAATATTATTTTCGGCTTGAAAATGTATCGTCCCTAGTGGGTTAAATGGTTAAATGTATAGTTGTAATTGCACATATGCAAGTGTGTGTTTTTAGCATTGTTACAAAATTCAGGATATATCAAAAATGTACTTAATGATTTTTAAATGAAGTAATGATGACTTGCAGCATTTACTTCTGTTTGAACTGTATTTTCACTAGTTTGTTCATTTTCACCGATTCTTGGCCAGTGATATATTCAGATCTTTTATATAAGTTCTTTTTTAATTGTTTAATTTAGTCATGAATTTTTCTAATTTTATTTTTGGACTAATTTCGATGTTTTCTCTGTTTGTAATCCTACAAATGTGGAAGTACTTAAAGTAATGCCTTATATCTCCATAGTCAAGAAGCAGAGGATGATGACAGCAATGATACCGTGGAGCTACCCAGCACTCGCAAGAGGATAATCATGGATGATAAAGATGAGGATAGTGATGGAGACCACTTGAAGTTACAGTGGGAAGAGTCAGAAGATATTAATGCTCAGGTCAAGTCCAAATCACTCATTGAAGGCTTGACACGTACAAACACAGAGGACCTCTTTGCCTCACAGTCTAAAAAAAGTGAGTGCTTTACTTATTTGCAGTGCGTGAAAAGAAATGAAATTTGTACTATGATAGATTTTTGGGCTAGATTTATACGTTTAAGAAGGCCAGTTATCTTTGCGTGTAGTTTATTTAGCAAGGTTTATATTGATCCTTTTTTAAGGGACCATACAGTGGTTTATATGGATTTTGTGAAAATATTGCCAAATGTTAGTGAAAGTCCACTGGCTCATGTTTGCCAACTTAACCCCCTGGATCCGGTTTCAATGGTTACGTAAGTGGCCAGCATCCCAGACATGCAGTGTGTAGGCCGGGTGCACACGAGCACCCAT
The DNA here is from genome assembly GCF_042767895.1 of Penaeus vannamei. Lineage (NCBI taxonomy): Eukaryota > Metazoa > Arthropoda > Malacostraca > Decapoda > Penaeidae > Penaeus > Penaeus vannamei. The sequence goes on along the minus strand of NC_091566.1, from coordinate 30,238,440 downwards.
GAGCGGTGACAAGACTCTGTGCCTCCCCTTTGAGAACTTATTTTGTGAAAACTTTTTTAGGTATAATAAGGTGCAAAAAAAATCATACTAGAAAAATTAGCACATTATATAGCATCTTCTCTTTCAAGACTGCAAAAACAAGCAGCTGTAGGTTATGAAAAAGCTGCTATGAAATGGCACATGTTTCACAAGCAAGATGTTACTTTAATTTATTCCAATAGCCATATCTCCAATCTGGAAACCTTTTACTAGAATTGTAAAAATAATTTATAAAGATTAAAAACCACAGAGCATTATGAATTTTAAGGTTACTTATTCACAGTGGAGATAAATGCAATGTTGTTAGACAGTGAATATTGCTCAAGCTGGAGGCTTCTGCTGCTTAAGACTCAAATTCTCTTGTTCTGTCTTTTATCTGAAGTGGTTATTCATTTTGATGTCCTCCTTCAGATTTTTGCTTAGGCTTGATGTAGTTCAAATCCCAAGGACAAGTGATGTTGCCTGAATGCCTTGCTCTTTCCTCATCTTCCCAGTTTCTAGAGCAGCTTTTGTCCCCTGCTCAGGACTCTTGTAAGGTTTTCTTCACATGTGCAGTTCTTGTGGTATCTTAAGATTAAATCTAAATTCACAGAAAATGTTCAGCAATCCAGTGACAAAGTGACACACCCACTGTCACTCTAGATACCAGAAGACAATGTTGTTCCCAATTCAGGAAACTACAAAGAATATTTTTTATAAATGGGTTGATTAAAAAAAAAAAAAAGTAATAATGTTAATACACACACAAAAGAGAGATAGAAAGATAGTGTCTAGAGACACATGCAGGTGTGGTTTCAACATATGGATTGACCAAATGCATGTAAATTCAGTGAGGGTGTTTCTAAGGGAAGGGGTGATTTTGAAATGTGTTTTACTTTTTCATGTATAGATTGTCCCTTAAATAACTATAGTGAAAATATTTTTTGAGTTAATAATCTGGTATTTGATGAAGAAGTCAGAAAAAAACAAAAGGAACTATTTAAGAAAGTCTGATAAATTATTAGCCAATAGTTTTGTGGAATTGTGCTGTTTTCAGTGTTACTGACCATTACTTATCTTGATTTTAGTGGACTCACTGGACAAAGATGCAAGCATTACATCCATGGATTCAAGTTTTGAATTTTTTGGATCTGTCATCCCTGGCCATCAGCCAGGTGGTGGACTACGCCGCAGTGGAGAGAGCATGCCCAATGAAAATGATGGTGAAACTGCTTTCCTTACTCCATTAACTAAAACTAAATCTGGCAGTTTCAGTAGTGTTGGGGTAAGTAGAGCCCCATTTCCAGGTATCTGAAAAATGTCCTCATTACAGAAATCTTTGGTACATCTTTTATGCATCATTTATACAAATCTTCATATCTGTTACCACTAATAACTGTTCCTCCCTCTTTTCAGCGAGATCGTGACTTAAGCCTTCCCATAGAAAACTCTCAGGATCTCTTTATATCATCAGCACCACATAGTGCTCCTGGCTCTCCCTCCACAGAAGGTCCAAATCTTCACCTTACCCCAATAGAAGACTCCCAGTTTGGCCCTCAAGAAACGCACAAAGAAGCTAACCCTATGGCCAAGCTGAAGTTGGATTTCACAGGCATAGAGGGTTCCCAAGATGGAGACGAACTGATTGGGCTTTGTTCTGGACAGTTTACTGGTAGGATTATATGGGCTTTCAATACCTTGCAAAATGTTTTGAAGCAGAAAGTATGAATATAATGTTACTTTTATCTTATTGAAACAAATATATTTACATTAGAAAAAGAGAGAGACCTATCGGCTGCCAAATTTGTTATAAGAAAGGTTATTTATTAATTAAGTATGAATACTAAAAGAAACAAACAAACAAAAAAGATGATGATGGAAATATGGATCATTTTGTAACAAACCCATGGTATCATTTGTCACTATTTTTATGATATGCAGGAAATCCATAGTAGTTAAATGCAGCCTTATTCTGTTTAAGAACATCATATATCTGACTGATTATTTGTATGTCGCATTGGAATTCAGTGTATGCAGCATGATTAAAATGTATAAAGTATTTTATATACAACAATTTTACACAAAATTTGATAAATAGATCTCTCACTACCGCCCTCTTTTCATTCTTTATATGTTACATCTCCAACCTCAGGTGAGAGATACAAGAGAGTTGACAAATCTAGAAAAGGTAAAAATGAGAATCAATATCTTCACAGTACAACAGGTGTATTTTACTAGTTTTAATATATCTTCATCAGAATTACATGTATTTCTGATGAAGATATATTCAAAACCAGTCAAATACAATTCTTGCATTGTGAAGATATTCATACCTTTTCTGTAAGAGAAGGGAGTGATAGGAGATTTAAAAAAGGGACTAAATTTTTTATTTTAATTAATAACAGACTAACTACCAGGGCTTGTATGCCAAAACCTAAAAACTGCAAATTCTACAGCTTTTTATTTCATGAAAACTGATAAGACTACAATTCCATCCTAGATTAAAACAAGGTTCAATTGCAGGAAAGGAAGCATCATCAAAGGTAGACCAGTTGTGTGAAGAGGAGTTTGCCCCAACACAGGACATGAACAGCCTCATGGGCCTTTGTTCAGGCACCTTTGGTATGGAAGATAAAGACAGGCCCAATGCCTTTGCTTCGCTTACTGAGTCTCAAGACAAGAAAAATGAGGATGAGGAGGATGAGCTACTTGGTCTGTGCACCGGGAAGTTCACCATGTGAGTTATCTGTGTTTTAGAAATAGTTGCCACTGGGGAGCTTTTTTATCATATAGGACAATGAAACAGGTACTTGTAAGTACATTTTAAATGGTAAGAAGACAATAAGAAAAATTCGGACAGGAGGAGAAATTAATGCCTGAGTAAGTAGACAGTCTTGGGGGAGGGTAGTAGAGGCTGGGTGTTGACAAAGCAGTTATACCGAACAGTAACAAATGTACCAGCTCAAGTTCACATTATCTTTGGATAGGATCATGGGTGTGGATGGGCAAAACTTCTCAGATTTTACAATATACACATGTTCACATTCACAACTACAGCTTTGTGCCTAAAGAATTTGAGCTGTTTGTTGGTCATTACACAGAATACTAAATATAAAGTTTAACAAACCATGGTCTTGTTAAATAGGCATTAAGTTTTAAAGATTGTAGTATCTGCAAAAATCACTGTCCTTGTATACTTATTTATTTTTAAGACCTGTCAGCAGGCACAATCGTAGACTAAATTTACCTATATCTTTTAATATTCTCTGAGACAATTGTGAACTACTCATAATTGTATTATTTGGTTTTCTGGAGGAAGTAAATTTGACACTCTTACTTTCAAGAGTCCTAATAGATTCATTTATAGGTGAATAACAACCTTTTATACAAAGTAATTTGATCATAATCATTTTTATACTTCATACATTTCTATGATTACATAATAAAGACTATAAGTATGATAATGATTGAGAATTGTAACAAGTCCATCATACTGCAACCACATTGTTTCTTATACTTGGCAGGGAAAATGCAAAGAAGTCTATAAATGATGGAAAGGAATCAAATGAAGATGAAGAATCAAAATTGCATTTTGACGATGACAGAACATCCTCACCCGTACCTGAAATGGTAGTATACTCATCAGATGAGGAAGAACCAGAGAGAAGGAAGAAAGTCAAGAAAAGGAAACGAATCTTGGCTTTCTCTGGTAAGTGAGCATATATATGGCCCCTGTGATTTTTTATGATTATTATTGTTGTTTTTGGTATAATTGGTATTATTGTTGTTGATATGATACATATTATTATTGTAGTCATTATTATTGCAACTTATTGTTTCTGCTTTTATTAATACTGTTATAATTTTACCTTATATCATTTACAAGTTCTTTTCAAGGGGTCATCATTTAAATTAAGTACATGCTCTTATTTTTGCATGAAGTTTTACTTGGTTAAATGTTCCATATGTAATGTGATGAGAAATGAAAACAGAACAGTTTTCTTTCTACTGCTTCAATCTTAATATCTATAATTTTAGTTGGACATAAAGTTCCACATATTTGTTGTTGACTTTACACCAGCAACACTTTCTGAGGTGCAGTTATACAAGCAGTTTCCTCATCAACAAAACTTGTAGCCAAGCACTAAAGTCTGCTAATTCCATACATGCCCTGGCCACACTGACCCATCACCCCAGTGTCTTAGGTCAGCACTAATTGAGGAGGCATGCAGAAGCATTGACTTTTATTTGGCAAATGTGAATCAAGAAACCAAAGTGTAGACAGATTTGGGTGTACTCCTGGTTAGCAAAAAGAGAAAGCAGTGTTTATCATGATTTTGACTGCTTAAAAACTCTTTTCACAACACGATCATGTAAACAGAAATGGCAGTGCATCCATAATCTGATGCTGAGATAATCAGTCATTGGACATTGGAATTCATGGGCATTTAATTTTTTCATGCCTTTTTGGCATGCAAAATCTGATGAAAGTTATTTATAATAATTTTCACAGCACTTTTTATAATGAGTAAACTTTTAAAGATCTGCAGTATTACATATATTTCACAAGAGCTTGAATTTATACAATTAAGAATGTGTTTCACTCTCATGGCTCTAATACATACCACCCATTAGATTCTCAAAGTGCAGTACTATAGTGTACACATGTATAAGCAGTGAAAAGAGAAAGGAACAACAATGGTCACAAAGAGGCCCACGTATGCCAGTCTCAACAAACAAGGTTCAGGGGGAATAGGAGGCTGGTTCTTGAAACAGTGCCAAATTTACTGCATGTTATTCACAGCAAAATCATAGAAGGAGACCTGCATTACTTTTCAGTAGAGGATTGGGGTAAGAAAGTAAGGGGAAGGGGGATAGCTGGGTGTGGCTAGATAGAAAATGCTCTACTAAACCAAATTTATTTTGAGTTCATATTTGAAGAAGCCCCATTCGTACCGGGGAAGAAGATGAAAAAGAAAAAAAAAAGAAAAACAATTTGTGCATAATTGATGTACAAATGACAACAGAAAAAAATGTCAAGATCAATTGTTCTAGTTAAAATAGTATATATATTTATGTATGTAGATACATGTGCATATATACATTTTCTTCTTTCTTATTATTATTCTTAAACTTATTCTTATCCACATTCTCATTCATTTTGACCTTGTATTTTGAAGCATTACATGATTTTTGTGTTGAAATATATTAAATGACTAAATGGCTTACAGATGATGAGGATGCACAGGGACCAGTTGAGTACGACGATGAAGAAAATGAAATACCACGTACAACATTCACAGGTTTCAAAGATAAGAGAAAAGGGTATGTATCTCACTGTTTCATTCTTTCTTATTTCTTCTTTACTTTATTACCCCCTGGATACAGAAATCACAGGGCAGAAAATATGGGTTATGGGTGACAAAAGTGGCTAATATCCTAGGTGTGCGGCATGAAGGCTGGGGCGCTGGAACACTCTTGAGCAGTAAATTATTTTGTGTAAATTTTTTTTAGTATTTTTGCTATTTTCCAATGTCTATATTTTATCTGGATTTGCTTTATCCAGATGGTAATAGATTATTTTCCATGCACAGACTCCATATCACTTTATGTAGTAAATATTTCAGCACAAGAAAAAATATGTATGATATTATTATTAACATGTTTATTTGTCATATTTTTTTTAATTTTCAATTTTCTGGAATACAACCTCCATCACTCACAGCGACCAGGAATACGATGCTTAGCATGGAAATGGCTTCCTCCCTGGAGTCGGCACTCTTCCAATCATAGCTTACACACATTACATTCCACATTCATTTATTAATGGGCCAATAATACTCCAAGAGGTTTTTGCACTCATGATAAGTTCACATCACCCAGCCCGCAGCCATTTTATCTGATAACAGCATGTTCATGTCACCCGGCCCATGGTCATTCTCTCCGATGACAGCGTGTTCATGTCACCTGGCCCGCGACCATTTTATCTGATGACAGCATGTTCATGTCACCCGGCCCTCACCCCAAATTTTTCCATGATAGGACAGTCACATCAGCTGGATCATAGGGGTTAATAAATTTGTCAATCTTTTTGCTGGCGTGCCAAGCTAAGGAGACATAACTGAGTTTCACTGCTAATTTTCTTTGAGAGGTACTGGAATAGGGTGAACAGAAATGATCAGGTATGCATATAGTCCATTCAGTCGTAGGTTCCATACCCTCTAGGGTTGTAAGCACATAACAAGTAGTGCTGTTACAC
>NC_091566.1:30217163-30227163 GCF_042767895.1 Penaeus vannamei | reverse complement strand
GGTAGTGTAGTCGTTGGAATTTTATTTTGAAAACTAAAAATAAAGAGAAGGAAATCATAATACTCAGGTTATCTTTATAGTTCTTCAATTTTTCTTTCTTTCTTTTTTCTTCAGCAAAAGCTTTCATAAGTATCTCAAGTGTGCAAGACATTACCTGTGTTGCTCCCTCAGTTGTTTATGTCTAGTTAATCTAAATTGGCAAGTTGGAGAGGCTGTTGTGTGATACCACAATGCAATACATACACCCTTTCCCTGCTTACCCTCTCCAGCTTGTCATAGTATGCCAGCATGGCTTCTGTTACATTGACTTTAGATCAGTGAGCTGTCAGGAATTGGTTATACTTGCTTGGTGTGTGTTTTGATGATAGCTTGGCATGGCTTAGGTAGCTAGAGCCATGTTTACAGAGCTCTTGGCTGGAATCTTGGGAATATGTAAGAATGGCCTCCTATACATCCTGTGAGATTATTTTGCTTCAATTGCATCCCTTGTATTCTCAACAGATGGAAGAATATTGATGACAATGATGAAAATGAAAGGAAAATGGATTCGGACGAGGAACAAAATGTGGGAGAGGACGAGTTAGAAGATGCAGAATGGAGAAAGCAAAGATATGAAAGGGAAAAGTTCTTGCAGGAACAGCAGGCAAGGGTAATAAGAGCCGTAATTGATTTTTTATTTATGAAGGTAAAACTGCATCAGTTGAAACAAAATAAATGTATGATGTTTTCAAACTTGTTAAGAGTTTTTTGTCAGACATGGTATTAAACCAAAATGAATACACAAAGTAAGTTTATTCCCGTTTACTTTGTGTTTTGCTTTTTACTATATCTACTTAGGATCAGTTGTCAGGTTTGTAACTCCCTGCTTTAATTTTGTTTTACTGTGGCAGAGATCTTGTTTTGATTATGTGTTTAGAGTTTGTTATTTTTACTTACATAGTTTTTTATTTGTTATATTTACCAAATTCTCAATTATAATTAATTTTGTAGTTTTTTATACTTTGAAAATAAAGATAAGTGAGTAATCATTATCAATGTATTAATATTAGCATTGATAATGTTTGAATTATTCATCTTTTGAATTGCAATATACAAAGGCATATTTATTGAACTCATATCATTGAGAGGTTTGAATTTGATAATGATAATAATTTTTCTAGCTTGTACATCGTTCTTACTTTAATTTCTTTAGGGAGGAGACACCTTGGAGACTGAAATGTTCAAGATTGGTCCTCGTCCATTAATGAGAACCGTTTCCAATGTTGAGTCAGCACCCAAGCGTGAGCCATTGAAGACGGCTAACCCAGCCCCAGCAGCAGCACCAGTTAAAAAGCCTGTCATAAATCCATTTTGCATGCCATCTAAGGTGAGACACAACTTTTTGTATTGGACGTGTTCTCCTTGGGACTTTGTTTGTTTAAGGAGTTATAGTCTTATGGTAGAAAATAGGATCATCTATTTTTTTATAAATGTCAATGGCAATTTTAATTCCATGTGTTTTGGATGTGGAGTAAACAGATACTGCTCTTTTGAAGTCCAAAGGCACTGAGCATTTTCCTTCAATATTTTATTTCTCATAGGTTAATGTATAGCAGATCTTTTATATTCTTTTATCTTTTGCCTAAGTTCTTTCTCTTTTATGGCCTTACTCCCCCCCTCCCCCTACACACACTTTTTTCTTTTTTCTTTTTTTTTTTTCTTATCCTTTTTCTTCCTCCTTTTATTTTCCTTTGTCCTCATACTAAACATTCTAGACATGGCAATAACCAGTACTTAACAACTGTCAGGGCACATAGTGTTTTGAAAATGGTTTCTTATGGTGTTGTGAAGTCAAAAATTCAGGGTTAGTAGTGCCAGAGATGTGTTATTTTCTGTTTTCCTTTTTAGGAGATAGAAAAAATGGCCAAAGGATTATGAAACTATGAATATTAGTTACAAAATCAATATGCTGGGCAGTCCTTTTAATAATATTTTATTTTTAACCAATACTGAATTATGGTAAGTGATACCACAACCTTGCATTTACAGATCTCTTACTCGTGTGTGTGTGTGTGTGTGTGGGGGGGGGGGGGGGGGGTTATGAAGGTTTTCAAGGAAAAAAAGTCCCTTATATGCCAAAAGGGGAAAAAAATATTTATTGATTATTTTAACAAGTAAGATTGAGTGAGGGTGCAGTACATACATACAAGTTTATTGTTTTGTTGTTTTTTGTCTTTTATATTTTCAAGGCCTCAAAGATTCTTTCAAGTGACAGTGTGCAATAGTATTTTATTTTTGTTTGTTGCAGCGTGGTTCCTTCCTTTCGAGAGACAAGAATACTTTAGCACGTATTGCAGAGCTCACAAAAGACAAAGGAAGTGTTATAGGTGGAGCCAAGCAAGCAGGGAACTTTGTCTTCCAGCAGTTAACAGCAGAAGAAGTAGAGAAGAAAGAAAGTGCCAAGATCAAGAGAACCTCGAGTTTGCCTGTTGCCAAGAAAGCGAGATTAGATCGCAGCTTCTTCAGTATGGATGAATCAAAACAATCATCAAGTATATTTAAGCATTTTTAATGATGACTTAGATAGCAGAATAAGGAGAGTGTGTAAAGAGTTAGATGCGGTTCTAGATATCATCTGTATTTTTTGTTTTGTAGTAAATTCTCATTTTCAGGAATTAGAATAACAGTTTTTCATCATATATTGTCTTCATTTTTTTTTTATCGACAATTTTCTTACCATCTTTATTTTAAAACCCATGCAGAATTATAATGGTTTAGTTGCAAAAAGAAATATTTCTTTACTTTCTCATTTTTATGCATTTGTGTGTATGTGTATGTATATATGTCATTTTGTGTATATATAAGATGTTAAAATAAGAGTATTTATTTTGTGCAATGTTTTTATATAGATTGATACCAGTTGCTAAACATAGTCCATTTTCATTTTTTAATCTGGTGCATTAAAAATACACCCTTAAAATCATGTGCTTCATTCACCCTCTTTCTCTCTGTTACAAAGTAAACATAGCTCACAAATTGCTATGTGACAAACCTTTAGAGATAATTTGATAAAAAATCTATACATAATCAATAACTTATGTGTAGAAATATAAATTCATGTATATGAACAAAAGAACAAAAAGTCACAAATGTACCTTGAGTAATTAGAGACCAGTTCAGAAACCATTATCAGTTTATATGTATGTATATCTATATAGACATCCATATATATATGTATTTATATAGATATATCCCCCCAATCCCTTGCCCGTTGTTGTCGTGGGGAGGCTTAGGAGAAGGAGACTGAGACCCAATGCAGGGATCTCCACTGCCTAGAGCCTCAGCCCTCAACTCAACTAATTTTGCATGGCCTTTTCTCCCTACAACTTTCTGTTTCCATCTCTTCTCCAACCCCTTCTACTATCTACTTCCTAAGGTGTATGACCCATGCTGAAAGGATGAAAGGCTGACCTTGTGCCAGTCCTGAAGTGCCTGCGGGAACCATGGGCACGGTAATCCCGATTTAGTTGTCTAGCCCTTACCCCCTTAAGGGGCACTGAGGGGGTGGACTGTTTATTTCCCCTACATAATCAAGGCTTCCCATGGCCAGTAATGAAGTAATACCCATATTAGAGGCAATGAGGCTTGCCCCTTCATCAAATAGCCCCACCAATTCAGACTCTTACTGGCTCCCCGACCCCAGGCTCTCCTTTGACCACAACTCTGAACACTGAAACTACTACCTACTCCTCAATGCCTACTAGTGCATTACCCACCCAAGCTGAGACTCAATCTCCAGAAGACATTCCTATTCTCCCAACTTCAACTTCATCACCTCTACCCCAACAACCTTCATCAAACACCCCAACCTCCCTTATTACTCCCTTACAGCCTTAATCCCCATCTCTCCGTAATACTACCCCCCTCAACAACACTCCCTCTTCCACACGTCCCAGTCCTTCTACCAACACCAACCCTACAAATATCTTGAATACGCTATTTAGCCCAGTACATGGGACCGATTTTTCGTGATCCCTTCTACAGCTCCTTACTCAGGCAACTCTTCTTTCAACATTGCCTCCAAAGACAAGTGGGCAGTGTCCCTTTCCATACCAGACGTGATCGCTCCTGTCTCGTAACAGTCAGATCTGAAACTGAAGCTATAGCATTATCAATTCTAACTGCAACCCCATTCCTGCAGAACCTCATCCAACTCTTAATACTTGTACTGGAACTGTCTCTATCTCCCCAGCAAACTGCCCAGTCGATACCAAAGATTGGTCAGACTGTGGAGAAGACTTACTCGAATGCCTCAAAGACCAAGACGTGAAATCAGTACATTGCTACACCAACATTGCCAAAATAAATTTCAGTACACGTGACTTTCCCATTCGTATCTACATTGGTGGACAATCCCTCCCTGTTCGACCCCAACCTCCCCGTGAATGTCAAAACTGCTGGTGATTTGAGCATCCTGCCTTTCCACAGATGGATGCCCCCTATGTGCCCAACCCGGTCATAACCAATCAAACTGCTCAGCACAAACACGTACATGTGCTAACTGCGGCGGCCCCCATAATGTATTTTATAGTGGCTGTCCCACTTACAAGTTCGAGTCTGAGGTAGCAACTCTCAGAAAAATGGTCTGACTCTATTTCAAGCCAGACAGGAAGCACGCCAACAAGGTTTCTCCTTACTCTAGTAATGTCGCTGGCTCTGCCCCTCCCCCTCCACCTCAAGATGTTCCTACACCCTCCCCTATACCTAGATGTTCCTACACCCTCCCCTATACCTAGATGTTCCTACACCCTCCCCTATACCTAGATGTTCCTACACCCTCCCCTATACCTAGATGTTCCTACACCCTCCCCTATACCTAGATGTTCCTACACCCTCCCCTATACCTAGATGTTCCTACACCCTCCCCTATACCTAGATGTTCCTACACCCTCCCCTATACCTAGATGTTCCTACACCCTCCCCTATACCTAGATGTTCCTACACCCTCCCCTATACCTAGATGTTCCTACACCCTCCCCTATACCTAGATGTTCCTACACCCTCCCCTATACCTACATCTTCCTACACCCTCCCCTATCCCTAGATGTTCCTACACCCTCCCCTATACCTAGATGTTCCTACACCCTCCCCTATACCTAGATGTTCCTACACCCTCCCCTATACCTAGATGTTCCTACACCCTCCCCTATACCTAGATGTTCCTACACCCTCCCCTATACCTAGATGTTCCTACACCCTCCCCTATACCTAGATGTTCCTACACCCTCCCCTATACCTAGATGTTCCTACACCCTCCCCTATACCTAGATGTTCCTACACCCTCCCCTATACCTAGATGTTCCTACACCCTCCCCTATACCTAGATGTTCCTACACCCTCCCCTATACCTAGATGTTCCTACACCCTCCCCTATACCTAGATGTTCCTACACCCTCCCCTATACCTACTTACTTCCCCACTTCCACTTCTACATTCTACCTCCTCCAGTCAAATTCTTTTGCCACTCTAAACCCAGATACTCCAATCTCAACTACAGCCCCAACTACCCGCAGCAGACAGACTAAACGTTCTCCCCCTTCTTACCCTACTGCCCACTCACCTTCACCTGCCTTTGCCTTCATTCCTCAGACACCAGTCTCCTCTCCCCCCCTCCTCCCTCATAAGAGAACCTTTGTCTCACAAAACTCTCCAACTAACTTCACTGCTGAAACTAAGGAAGATATCCAACACTATATGCTTGAGTCACAAAATTCCACGACTCATGCTCCCTCCACACTCTAAGTGATTGCCGATATCCATCCCCCTGCTCATATTCCCCCTACACCCCTTCCTCTTACTCCCTTTCAACACAACCTAATCCCCTCAATTCCGCCTATTACCGATATCCATCCTCCTGATACTACCGATATCAATCCTCCTACTCCCTCCCAACACAACCCATCCCCCTCAACTCCAACTACCGCCGATATCCATCCTCCCGACACCCATCCTCCTCCTCATATTCCCCCTACACCACTTCCTCCTACTCCCTCCCAACACAACCCATCTCCCTCAACTCCAACCATACGTACATTCTCCCTCCCTCCATTCCCTCTATCCTTTCCACTCCTTGATGCACTGCAAAAGGTGACTGCAACAGATAAGTATTCTTCAAATCATATTACTTTGTTCTACAACACAATAACATCAGCTGTTATAATAAAACTGACAGATGCATTCATGGCACTTAATGCATAAATTATATAAAAAAATACGTTCCTTTATATGATTAAGGAAAATAAGAGATATTCCTCTCCTCTCTCACGCGCTACTGTCGATAGCGCGGGCGAGCAAAAGAGAAAGAAAAAACAAACACAATCCCCAACAGCGACAGAATAGATAGAAAGAGAAATAAAGAGACGGGGGATGCGACTGACGGGACGGTGGTAGAAAGGAGGAAGGTTGAGATACATATATAAAGGGAGTGAGAGAGTGAAGAAAAAGAGAAAGTAAGAGAGAGAGAGGGGGAAAGTGAGGGAGGGAGGGAATAACTGAATGAGTGAAAGAAAGAAATAGCATGAGAGAGAAATAATGAGAATTATATATATACATATATAGGTATGTATTTATATTTATACACACACACACACACACACACACACACACACACACACACACACACACACACACACACACACACACACACACACACACACACACACACACACACAATATATATATATATATATATATATATATATATATATATATATATATATATAAATATATATATATATATATATATATATATATACATATATTTCCCCCCTTATTGCAGGCTCACCATAGCCAATTAGGAAGATTTTTTACCCCTATTAGGAGCATTAAGATTTGTTCCTTCATCAGCTAGCCTCTCTAAGTTTGATTTCATTGGTTCCCCGACCACTGATAATAATACCCTCTCCTCGATGTTTTCTGTCAACTCCATCCATGTCGAATAATCCACCCAGGTCATTACTTAACCTTCAGAATACATACTTTCTTCTCTCCCAGCATCCTCCACTTCATCTCCTTCAGCACAGTCTTAATCGTTCTCTACCCCTTCCCCTTATTACTATTATGATCATACTCTTCATCCTTATTGTCACCCCAAAAAACGTTGCTCGTTGTTGTTGTGGGTGGGCATAGGAGACGGAGACTGAGACCCAATGTAGTAGACTACCCCCGCCTTGGGCATCACCCCTCGCCTCAACTAATTCCGTATGGTCGTTTCTTCTCCTTCCCTTTTCCTCCTCTTCATCCCTTTTCGTCAATTTCCTATGATGTGAGAGCCATGGTGAAAAGATGAAAGGCTGGCTTTGTTTCAGGCATAAACGGCCTCCAGGAGCCAGGGCACAGTATCCCCTTGCTTGATCGCTAAGCCCTTGCCCCTTATGGGTAACCTGATGGGCAGACCGTCTCTTTTCTCCGCTTGTTTCAGGCTCACCATGGCCAATAATGATGCTTTACCATTGTTAGGGGCATTAAGGCTTGTCCCCTCCTCGATGTCTACTGACAACTCTATCCATTCCAAACCACCTACCCAGGTCATTACTCAATCTTCAGAAAGCAACCCTTCCTCTCTCCCAACATTCTCCACTCCTACTGCTCAGTCTTCTTCATTGCCTATCCCCCCCTCATTACTACTCTTCATCCTTATTGCCCTCCTCCCCCACAATACTACTTTTCTATTTCTACCTATTCCAAAACTGTACTTCGCTCTGCTCCCCTTCCATTTTCTGAAGATGTCTCAATATCCTCCTCAGTATCTCTTCCCTCTTGCTACCCCAATCCATCCTATTTCTACTCCCTCTCCCCTCCAGCCGAATTCCTTGTCCAGTCAAAATGCAGATACTCCAGTCTCTACCATTTCCCCGATGCCTACCCTCCTCCTCCTCACTCTACCTGTTGCACCAGGCAATCTAACCGTCTCACCCCATCATTTCCAATCACACACCCCAATCCGTTGCTCATTGCTGTAGTGGGGGTCTTAGATGATGGAGACTGAGGCCGAATGCTAGGAATCCCCCCTGCCTAGAGCCTCAGCCTTCGACTCAACTAATTTTGTATGAGCTTTTCTTCTCCCTCTTCCGTTTTCCTAATCTTCCCCCAACCCTTTCCTCTGTACAATTACTAAGGTGTGAGAGCCGTGTTGAAAGGAGGAAGTTCTTTGAAATTTGAAAAGGAGGAAATTCATGACTTTGTGCCAGCCATGAATGGCCTAAGGGAGCTATGGGCACGGTATTCCCATGGTTAAGTGTTTAGCCCTTACCCCTCATGGGGACCCTGAAAGGTAGAGCTTTTTATCTGCCCACGTATTCAAGCCTTACTATGGACAGTAATGAAGATTTAGTGCCCTAATTGTCCCCTTTATCAACTAGCCTCCCTGACTCTTAATTCCTTTGGTTTACCGACACTTGACTCTCCCTGAACATGATTCCAGTCAGTTACTACAGCACCCTCCTCGACACTTGCTGTCAACCTGCCCATCCTAAATCATCTGACCGGATTATAACTTAACCTTCAAATGACAGCCCTTCCTTAATCCCAATATCCTTCACCCCATCTCCTGCATAATCGTCTCCATTTCCTACATCCTTCTCCCTTATTATAACTCTTCTAACCTTATTGCCCCCACAGTACCTCTTCCCCTAACTCCTCACCTACCCACCTCTACTTCTCCCATTTCCCGAATCCCTTTTCTAATCTAAATCTGGATACTCCAATATCCACAACTTCCCTTTTGTCTGCTCCTCCTCGCCTTACTTATCGTACCAGTCAAGCTAAACATTGCAACCCATCTTCACCTACCACATCCACACCTACAACTCATTTTCTACTCCTCAAATGCCAGTTTATTCACCTCCTCATCAGAAATCCTTTATCTCTCAAACCTGACCCCCAGAAACCCTTCAGGACATCCGAAACTTCCTAATCATGACTCAAGAAAATGTTTCTCTCTCAACCATCCTCCAATTCCTGCCGCCACACTCTTTGGGGTGACTCCACTATTACTTCCCGATGGCGCTCCTTCAAACACTTTTTTTCTCAAATACAAGCCTTATTCTCTTAAATTCAAACCATCCCACTCACATTGACATGTGCACCCAATGCTTTTCATGCCTTAAGCTCTCTCTTTAATCTCCTTCCCTTCGCCTAGACTTCCCTTGGTCAGTTCTAGACCATTTTCATTACACTGATCATTCATATTCTCCTTTCTGCCCATACAGCCCATACATCCATTCTCCAAACCTCCCGACCTTACACTTCTAAATGTTTTATCGCGGAATTTAGAATAAGCCAAAGTGCTTCGACTAAAGCGTGCAGCGTGGACTAGGTGTCGTTACAAGAGAGGCATCCCCAGTTAATTAACAGCCCTAATATAATTTAAAAAAGCATCAGCTCATCTCCACCGTACATTACGAAACCACCACAAACAGCTGGCGAAATCATGTTTCCTCCACAGATTCATCTACATCTGTCTCTGCAGTTTGGCGGCGGATCCATAAAATATCAGGTAAACATCCTCTTCATCCTGCCCATGTCTTCCATATGCACATTGTCTCATATTTGACACTTCAATTTGCTACTGAATTAGGTGCCTACTTTAGCCAGGTCAGTAGTGGCCCTTACGTTTCTCCTCACTTCTCTTCCATAAAATCCTCTACATATGCCGCAACAGTCATGGCGCAATACCCACGAAGGCCCAGACGGTATACATTACCGTATATGGTACTTTATTGTCCTTAATTTTATCAATATTCAATAACATATGGACGACCGGAAACTTACCTCCCCACCAGCCCTTGTACTGCCATTCCTAAAACCAAAGAAACGTGGTACCTAGAATATCACCTTTATCTCTCCAAATCGTCGCGGCCGAAGTACAGCTGATCCTCTTGCCTATTTTAAAATCACATCAGCATATGCACGCCGTGAAACAGTATTGACTGTCTTCTATCTAGAAAAAAGGCACATGATA
>NC_091566.1:30207163-30212163 GCF_042767895.1 Penaeus vannamei | reverse complement strand
TTTTAAAAATGTAGGATACATTTTACTTGCATGAAATATGTGTGTGTGTGTGTGTGTGTGTGTGTGTGTGTGTGTGTGTGTGTGTGTGTGTGTGTGTGTGTGTGTGTGTGTGTGTTTGTGTGTGTGTGTGTGTGTGTGTGTGTGAGAGAGAGAGAGAGAGAGAGAGAGAGAGAGAGAGAGAGAGAGAGAGAGAGAGAGAGAGAGATAGAGAAAAAGAGAGAGAGAGAGAGAGAGAGAGAGAGAGAGAGAGAGAGAACTGAAATTGGCAATGAGAGTGTTAGAGCATGAATAAAGGTGAGTTAGAGTCCTGGTGGACATGTGACCAAATACTATTTATAACAAGGTATACTGGCAGAAATAAATGACAACCTGTATGCAAGTGAAAATAATATGTAGGAATTATGTGGACATAAGCCTGCACAAATATGTAAATTTACAGAGCCTTTCTTGTAACTGTAAATCAGTTACAGGTACCTTCGTATGAAAAAAATATGTGTATATACCCTTCAAATTTCCTCGGAACATGGAACAATGGACCAATTGAGTCCTGTTCAACTGAGTCATGTGGCATGTAAGAACTAACCTTCAAAACCCACACTGGGACTAAAGGAATCATCAGTAAACTTTACAAGCAGTGTTTATAAAGAGAATATCTATTTTCACAGTTTGAATTTTACATTAATAATTATGGCTGAATAACAACAGAAACAATGATAACTAAGACTGGCTGACATTTCATTTTGTTTAGTATTTCAGTTTAAATGAAGTGCTCCCGACAAACTAACTCAATACAGAAAAAAGTTACTTACTCCTTAAATTATGACACTAGTTTAACAACCTTTTAAAGACTGAATATCAGGTAACATTTAAAAGTAAAAATCAGTTGATCACAAGTTTAAAATCTTTACTTGTGTCCATAAATCAGACTATATATTTCTTCTCTCTCTCTCTCTCTTTAGCCAAAAGTCACTATGGCCTAAACATTTAGTCTTCCACCAAACAACATATGGATTGTCAAAAAAAGGAAAAAAAGGGGGAAAAAAGAAAGAAAGAAAGAAAAAATTTATATATATATATATATATATATATATATATATATATATATATATATATATATATATATATATATATATATATATATACATATATAAATATATATAAATATATATATATATATATATATATATATATATATATATATATATATATATATATATATATATATATCCTTCAGACCAAAATGTACCGAATAATTACTCAAAAAGTTTGCTGCCAACCCACTAACAAATTTCATACTAAAAATTAAAGCAAATAATCAAACAAAACTTTTTTCCTTATTTATTTTGTTTGTTTTCCATTAAGAAATCATTTTCCTAAAACCAAGATCAACAATTCATTTCTCACTATATTCCCTTTATCAGCTGCTGGATCTGATTTAAATATATTTTGTAAATGGTATAACTTATGAACAAAAATCAGTAAATGCATAATTACACAAAGAAATTTAAGAAATATGAGTAAATATTAATTTGATACATAACAAATACATCAACCATGTTAACCTATAATTAAGGTAATCGCAGCTTTGAAACAAGAACAGTACAAATTCTTAAATCAAATGCTCTCCAGTTTGGGTAAATAACTCATTAAGTCTGCATGGAGAACACTGTTTGGTTCATCTCACTTTATCAGATGAAAAAATGTTCTTAAGCTTTGATAATTACAACACAAAACTATTGTTATAACCTTTGCTATGAGGTCCTCTATCGTAAAATATCACAAATATAGTATGGATATTACACCAAGAACAGAACACTACTGTTGACACCTTTATATGTTTTCCTCTAACAAGATAAAAACTTCTTTTTCATAGACTGACAATGTTAATATTAGAAAGATTTACAATATGAAACATCAGGTATATAATTCAATTTATATAACAAATATTCACTTACACAGACAGTGAGGCATGGTAGAACAAGAGCATAGGGGTAGGGAGAGCATGAGTAGAAAGAAAGGAGCAAGAAACTGAAGAGGAACTCAGGGGCAGTGACAGAGACAGGGTTAGGGACAAACAGGGGAGAAGGAAAAGGAAAGAGACTATAATAAGAAACAGTAAATGCATTCTCTTAAATAAAGTATATCTTTAGAAAATTAACAAAATACTCTGGTCAGTTTTCATTTTCAGTAGCTCTGTGACTAAAGAGTACAAAATAAGTATATTCTATTATATCAGCTGCTGCAACACTTCTCTGAAATAACAAATATAAACTATACAGCTTTACAGACTAACACTTATGTTCAAAAAAGAACCTGATCAATGTAAAAGAAACCAAATAGATCACATAATCTGTAGTTTTTTTATCATGAATATTATTAGGATTCCCTCTCTATGTTAATTTTGTCTGGCATCATCACATAAGACTTTTAAACAAACATGATTCTGACATAAATTCTGCATAAACTTAACATAAGTTTGTTCCTACAAATTAATATAACCTCATTTTCAAATAATAAGTGCTTCTGGCACAAAATATATGGAAAAAAAACAATGTTCAAGAATACTGACAAACCAATCAGGGATTCACTACCTAAATCAATAATACAATATATTAGTGCTAATACCAAGAAAGTGACCATGATATCTTCAACCTGCTAAATGTCCACAGATTTTTGAATGATTTTCAGCCATGCACTTGAACAATAAGGACAAATCTGAATACTCTTTTCATCTAAATGAAAGTCAAAAGCACCTTTTGAATTTTCTTACTATGATTTAAGATAGGTCCTATTAAAAAAAACTCTCTAAAGGATAGCTTTAAACTGTATATTGATATCAATCTTTCCAACGGAAGTAAAATTACTGCAGCCACACTGATATACTGAATTTAAATTACAATGACAATCATAATAAAACTGTAAAAACTTCTAAACAAATAATTCTCTAATAGATCCATCACTGGTATTTAGTAACCCTGACGAAGGCTTATTACTGACTGCCACTTCCTCTACTTCATACAGGGAATGTCATTCCAACCCATCTATTACCTAGTGTATTGAGCACCACCCAGCCCTCACAAACCCACAGGATATTCTATCCAGTCTTCATGTTCTATTTCAAATACCATTTAACCATTGCATTATCCTGAGTACGATAACCATATTGTATGCATCCTTCAAAATTGACAGTAATAAAGTCTATACAATATACATTCCAAAACCAAAGAGGACATGACTAAACATAATCATGTTGGGATCTGAATGCACTTAAGGGACCGTACCCATGGTCCAGGTAGGGGAAGAGTTTCAACCAGTTTTGAGGTGCTATGTGAGGCAAGATTTTCCCAGTTGATTTTACATTCCAGAAACAACAACAGGCCAGCATAACAAGGGCACAGCTCCAAACCCAACAAATGCTGGTGTACTTATTAGCACAAAAATTAATCATTGTCTTTTAACATTTCCAGCTGAATCAGATCACAGGCAGCAGAAGTGTCTTTTTATAATGGATTCTTCCCAATGCAAACAATTTATAATAAAATAAACAATAATAATATCAAGTAACAGGTAAACAAAGAAGCAGATGTAAGTAGATTTTAACAAATACAATATATAGGTGATACCATAAAATGCACTTAAAGCCACTTATGAACACATTTTCAAGTACACACTCAAAGTTAATGCACGAAGGGCTACAGGATTTTATATGTTACACATGACTTCTTAGACAAACAAATACATAAATGTATTCATGTACACATGCATACATGTATATACAAACAAGTATATACACATGAAAATGCATATATATACATGCATATACGTATGTATACATATATATATTCACATGTATACATGTACATATTTACATACACATGTACTCGCATTTACACACAAAGTACACATGTTCACATATGTGTATACCTAAGCATATGTACACATGTATACATGTTCATCGATACAGACACACATGCCAACACATGTACATGTAAGAAAACACATACAAGTGGTTTGAGACAAGGCATTCCTGCATTTATACAACAGTTGTTAGGAATTAGTCCCTTCCCACAGGGGTCACCTCTCTATTTTATAAAACCCGGAAACCAACTGGCCTCTCTTTATGCAAAAAAAAACAGCATTTGAAAGAATAATGAGCGCAGTTTATATGGTAGCTATATCATAGTTGCATTACTGAAAAAATATAAAAAAAAGATTTGAAATACTGAAAAAATCTTTTAACCATAAATGCTGAGCCTCTATATAATATTTGTAACATTTTTTAAAAATCAATTTCTGTAAAAATGCACAGAAAATATGAAGGGGAATTTTTAAAATTTAGAATTTACTTTTGAGGAAAATAAATCAAATTTCTATCTTTAGAGATCATTAATATTTATACTGGTATTCTTCGTCAAAAATACATTATTCAAGTTGGGAATAGAAACTTTTCAAAGATAACTTTTCAAAAATAAATGAATAAATAAAAGGTTTTCTTTACCAAAACTATCAAAATCAAATAATATGTACATTTAAAGAAAATTGCTAGTACCATTTTCTATTTTTTTAATTACTCCTTTCTTCCCCACTTTTCGGGACGGTCCCTTTAACTACCACTTATATGGCACTACAGAAAAGTCCTATTAAAGACAGCATTCTAAATATGACACTGGAAAAATTTAGCCAATACATAATACATCATGTGTGTATAAATTTCGTATCCATAAAAACCCTACCAAAATCTTGCAATCTTAAAAAAAAAAATAATAATAATAAAACAAAAACTATGACTATTTTTCATCATTTACCTAGTTACTCATAACTATCAGAAGAAAAAAAAAATCATTACACCTACAAACTTTTAACAAAATCAAATAAATATCAATTACTATGCAGCACATATTAATCCAATATCTATAAAAAAAAAAAAAAAAAACATAATCAACACAAACATCTCTTTTAAAGTTGCTTCTACCCTTATTCAACATGAAATACTTTCTTTT
>NC_091566.1:30184663-30192163 GCF_042767895.1 Penaeus vannamei | reverse complement strand
CCCATAATAATAGCTATAACAACACCAAAAATAATAAAACAAAACCAAAACAAAAGAAGAAAAATAATAAAATATATATAAAAAATAAATGCAAAATTAAAATAAAAGTGAAAATATAATAAAAGGCAAAAAATAATAATAATAATAACAATATGATGATGATGATGATGATGATGATGATGATGATGATGATGATGATGATGATGATGATGATGATGATGATGATGATGATAATAATAATAATAACAAATAAAATGATAGTAATAATAAGAGTAATAATAAGAATAGTAGCAGCAGTAGTGATGATGATGATGATGATGATGATGATGATGATGATGATGATGATGATGATGATGATGATGATGATGATGATGATGATGATCGTTATTATTATGATGATTATTATTAATGAATAATAATAAAAACAAAAACAAAAAATTCTCAAAAATAAAATAACAATGATAATTGTGGTAATAATAATAATAATAATAATAGTTATTACTGTGCCAATCAACCCTACTTATCATAATAATATCAATAATGCTGATAACAACAATGCTGATACCTGCTACTAATAATACTTATAATCAGCAATAGTAACCTCAATACATAAAAAAATATGAATAAATAAGTGAAATAAAAATCATAGCAATTATAATAATTATGATAACATTGGTGAATATGCACAATAAATGTGGTAATAATTATCAAAAAAGACAAGAAAATGGTGGTAATATACAGCAACTTAGCCGGCAACACGCTAAAGAAAATTCCCCCTGCGACCATACCTTTCAAACAAAAGCAATGATAGAATTTCAAAAATTTCACGCCCCACGTGGACCTTGAAATGTGCACATGCATGCATCAGGAGAGTTCTTTTTTTTTTCTTTTAATATGTACATGAAATCAAGAATGCATACATGAGTAAGAAGACTGAGCATGAGATGTTGCATGCAAACTGCAGAGTTAGCAAACTGGCTTCTAATCATGTGATTTTTCATGAATGAACCAGGTCACTGGCTTAATTTCATTGAATATGATGAATGGGTTCATCACTGAAAATGAAGTTTACATATTTTTTTGTTTAATATACTAAATAATTTAGAAATATTCTGGGTACTGGTAAGTCACTTGTATTTTTGAAAAAGCTTACTAAACAGTTCTATTCTATAATTATTATAAATCTAGCTAAAAGGAAAAATAATGTATTGCATTCCATAATGGACAATACAATCAATATATGAGCAAGTTTAATTCAGAAGATTAGTCAAATGCTGAATTCTATATATCATTGACATATCTGTTTTATCATTTCGTTACAAGCTTTCAGAAAAATGTCTAAACCATGTTTTCTCTCCATCACTTCATCACAATCAGTATTTTTAAGAGTAGAGAACATGCAGTCAATTCTTTCCTATTCAGTGAAACACAGATTATAAACATCATGTATCGCTGAATTCACTGTTCTCACAATCATTCATATTCCTGTTAATTTCTTTGGTTGTTTAACTATAAATCAAATACTGTTAAGGTTATAAACACATAATGCATGTTATATATTGTGGAACATATTATTATCCATTTGATATTCTTTCATATCTGAAGACAAAACTTATAATGGTTGTATATGTAACTGGACCATATCAATAACTCCACTGTATCAATAATTCCACTGTGACTGTGAAAGATCTATGTTATTGACATCCATTGATCATAGTAAGTAATAGCACATCAGTTCCACAGAATTCCCTTAAAGGACAACCATCTGTTAGCTTCCTTCATCACAGTTCACTGTATTCCTGTATCGCTTAACATATGACGTCACCATAACCCCTACTAATCAAAGGCTCTTCCCCGTTTGCTGTGGTCCAACAGAGCAAATTTGCCCTTGTAGTAACGTAAACAAGAAAAACGTGAATTCCATACGCTTATCAGTTTCCAAGACAGGTATGATCTTCAAGATTGCTCCCACAGTTCACGAGAGTAAGAGCCACGTGCAGTGCCACTCGCCACGCGCAATAATATGTGCCTTGGCCCTGAGGCGGGGGAGGGAAGGGAAGGAGGAGGCCTGAGTGCCAGCCCTCGTCGGGTCCTCGTGACTGCGTCGACGGGCCTGCGAGCTCAGCCCTAAACCCAATGCTGCCACAGGCTCATTCATCACCCCTATGCTCACTCCAGGGCCCGTAACACCGTCGCTCAGCAGTAACGTGGTGTAACACGGTGCTAGCGCTAACATCGTCGTACCTTCATGATAACGCATTCTTCCCCGTCTGTTACTCCGAATTCACACACGTATGATGACTCACGGCAGGACACAATGTAGAGTGATCGCTGTGTCTTCCCCTTCTGGAGGAATTGTATTTCTGGCAACCTCTAACAACTGCAGCACCCAGGCGCAGTCGACTCCTTCTTTCTGATCAATATCGTACGCGGAAAACTTGAAAGGCTGTGTGAAAGACCTTCCAGCATGGAGACTGGAACTATGATTACCGGAACGCTGCTACTCTGCAATGCTCCTGGCTGCGGAAGGGAGTGGTCTCGGGCATGCAGCATAAGTCGTAATTTTCTTGTCGCTGGCATTAATTTCCTCAGCTCAGTTTAAGGATTATTATCATTGCACACATATTTACGTATGTATAAACAGTACTTACTAATTACACATAATGCAAACTATCTTTTCATGAAATCTTAACTGACCAGAATGTACAAGCCATGCATGTTTTTGCATGTCTATAATAGCTTCAGTGAAAATGCTAAGATAGCGTATACCAAACATGAACATGAAAAAGATTTTTTATTTTATGAAATACGAAATTATAGATTGAAAGTAAGTATGATACAGACTATGTTTTCGTTGTTCTACACACGTTTATGTGATTAAGGATTTTTCATCGGAACACCAAAATGTATTCTGTAAACTGAAAGGTCCCAGAATATCTAATTCATATTTGTCCTACCTAATATGAGAATATGCAACAGATTAGTCCATTATGACAGACATAACACGAAATACAACAGTCGCTTTCTCGACATTTGGCCTCAAAGATAGAGGCGCGAGTAAAAATATTCCTTTCTCATATAGTTTAACAATAGTGGTTCCCAACCTTTTTCACTCTGTGGCCCCCGATCAATTAATAAGTAAAGTCCATGAACCCGTTCAGTGTCCGCCATCTTCTCAGATTCAGTTATTACTAGTTATAAGTAGTGTAATGCTGTCAGTATCTATAGGACAAGAACACTTTGTGGAAATTTATCTTTAAGTGAGAGATGATTTTATGTAGGTACTGTAAGTTAGATGAAATCGTTTAATTCGACGTCAAAATGTTCATATTACTACATGTCCCCACAGAAAAGTACCCCGTGAATAATCAAGTGACTTACATTCGTTGAGACGGTTCAAGGCTTCTTTGAAAGTCAATGTGATTACAGATATTGTGACACGAATATGATAAAGATTGCAAAGAAAATTATGTATGTATTCAGATGAAATAAGTGGCGAGTTTATTCATGCCTGTTCTTAAACGAGTAAAAGTAAATAATGACAAAATTCACTCCGGAATCGAAAAAAATATGTGCTCCACTACATTCTAACTCAGGAAGGAAGGCCTATAGCTATATTCCCATCTTGCTTTCTTGTGGTAGTCCCGAGGGCAGATGTTGGCAAGAAATATACTCGTAAAAATAGGATTACATAAATTGAAAACCAATAGTTGGAAGCTGTGTAAGCGACTGTTTTTTTATTTCATAGGGAGAGGCCGGATTTATGAAACTGTCTGGCATGGAAAGTTGACAGAAACTTAATCTTATGGGTTTAAATAAAAGTCGTTTATTTGTGTATATTTTCATAGCAGCCATTTTTATCTTCAGGGAAGACATCTCAAAGAGTTAGTCTCACCAATTTTTGAAGTATAAGAGTAGGGGAAAAAATAAGAGAAAGTACTTAAGTTTATTTTAAGAAACCAGAAGTCCAGTCAGGGAATGTGTGTAGGTATTGCGTGAGAGGAAGAGAGTTATAAATATCGAAAATTAATTTCTCTCTCCTCTTTCTCTCTCTCTCTCTCTCTCTCTCTCTCTCTCTCTCTCTCTCTCTCTCTCTCTCTCTCTCTCTCTCTCTCTCTCTCTCTCTCTCCCCCTACCCCTACCCCTACCCCACCCCCTTCCCCTCCCTCCCTCTCTCCCTCTCTCTCCCTCTCTCTCTTTCTTTCTCGCTCTCTCTCTCTCTATCTATCCATCTACCTATCTTTCTCTTCATCAGTCTATCCCTTTTTTCTGCCTCATTCCCCCCTCACTCCCTCTCTCCCTTCTCATCAGTAGTTCTCGATCAGTTCCCGTCTACTAAGTGGGTATTTTCCACCTCCGGTCATATATCGTTCCGCATCAATCGCTCCATTTTTCTTTCAAACCGTGGGGATGGGTGACAGGCCGTTGTGAGCAGAATAAAACATGGGGAATGGCCGAAGTGATATCACGGAAGGGGGCTGGCGGGGAAAGAGGAGAAGGAAGAGGAGAGGGGGTGTTTCAGAAGACTGTGGTTGGGGATTTTTTTCCCTCTTTTTTGAAGGGGTGGATTACATTTCGGATTACAAGGGATTGGCAAGCTCTCCTGGTCCTCCGCGAGACTTATGGTGACAACTAGGAGATCTAACCTTTAGATCGGGAACACTGATTGGAAATGCAAAAGAGGATTTTTAGCCCTTTTTTATACAGGTAACGGTTGGCACCATTTTCCCCCGGGGCCATCGCTTATGGGATAGGGGATGGGTGTTCAGTCCCATTCTTTCCTTAGGCTTCCGTCTCGCAGCCCCCCCCCCCCTCTCTCTCTCTCTCTCTCTCTCTCTCTCTGTCTCTCTCTCTCTCTCTCTCTCTCATCTCTCTCCCTCTCCTCCGCAATCTCTCTCTCTCTCCTCTCTCTCTCTCTTCTCTCTCTCTGACTATCTCGACCCCCCCCTCTCTCTCTCTCTCTCTAAACCCCCACCTCTCTCTCTCTCTCTCTCTCTCTCTCTCTCTTAACCCCCACCTCTCTCTCTCTCTCTCTCTCTCTCTCTCTCTCTCTCATCTCTCTCTCATCTCTCTCTTCTCTCTCTCTCTCTCTCTCTCTCTCTCTCTCTCTCTGACTATCTCGAACCCCCCCCTCTCTCTCTCTAACCCCCCACCCCTCTCTCTCTCTCTCTCTCTCTAACCCCCTCTCTCTCTCTCTCATCTCTCTCTCTCTCTCTCTCTCTCTCTCTCTCTCTCTCTCTCTCTCTCTCTCTCTCTCTCTCGTCTCTCTCTCTCTCTAAACCCCCACCTCTCTCTCTCCTCTCTCTCTCCTCTCTCTCTCTCTCTCTCTCCTCTCTCTCTCTCTCTCTCTCTCTCCTCTCTCTCTCTCTCTCTCCTCTCTGTCTCTCTCTCTCTCTCTCTCTTCCCATCTCTCATCATCTCCTCTCTCTCTCTCTCTCTCTCTCTCTCTCTCTCTCTCTCTCTCTCTTCCTCTTCCTCTTCCTCTTCTTCTCCCTCTCCCTCTCCCTCTCCCTCTCCCTCTCCCTCTTCCTCTTCCTCTTCCTCTCCCTCTGTCCCTCTCTCCCTCTCTCTTTTCATTCGTCTCTCCGTACCTTTGTCTTAGACGATGGCCAAGGAAAGACACAAAGGTGGATCTCAGATTTTTCCACTAATAAAATGAAAGCCCAAGGTTAACCTAGAAACGCGTTCTTACCTCACAGAACCCTTTACCAATAATGGAACCAGCGGCAACCGGTTTGCATATCCGCCGTGGCTAAAGCTACGATTTGGCCTCAGTACTTATGTTTCAACCAATATGTGCGGTAATTGTGTACACATTCTGATATGCTCATACATTAATACATGCGTATTTGTATATATATATATATATATATATATATATATATATATATATATATATATATATATATATATGTGTGTGTGTGTGTGTGTGTGTGTGTGTGTGTGTGTGTGTGTGTATGAATATGTATGTATATGTGTATATATATATATATATATATATATAAATATATATATATACACATATATATACATATAATATATATATATATATATATATATATATATATATATATATATATATATATGTATGTATGTATATAGATATGTATGTATATGTACATATATGTATATATATATACATATATGTATATATACATATATATATATATGTGTGTGTGTGTGTGTGTGTGTGTGTGTGTGTGTGTGTGTGTGTGTGTGTGTATGTATGTACATGAATATGTAAGTATATGTATATATATATATATATATATATATATATATATATACATATATATACATATATATATATATATATATATATATATATATATGTATGTATGTATGTATATAAATATGTATGCATATGTATATATATATATATATATATATATATATATATATATATATATATATATGTGTGTGTGTGTGTGTGTGTGTGTGTGTGTGTGTGTGTGTGTGTGTGTGTGTGTGTGTATATATATACATATATACATATATAGATTGATAGATAGATATATGGGTATATATATATGTATATATGTATATATATATATATATATATATATATATATATATATATATATATATATAAACATGCAAGCACACACATGTAAATGTTCAGACATACATACACAAATGTAGGTACGTCCATCCATACAAGTACATACACACATGCATGTAAGCACATCAACATGCACACATGTATTCACACACATACATGAAGGCACATAGATATTATACATGAAGATCCATGCAAACTATACTGTGTATACTGACTCCAAAACGAGGCGGATAAATATCTTTATGTGGGTTGGCATCTACATTTGGCATCTACATATTTTGCAGTTCTCTTGTCAAGCGACCGAATTATACTTGCTTGCTTGCATTCTTGACTCTTTTGGCACCCTGCTTGCACATGTAAGCAAGTCTTGTAAAATTGTAAAATGATGTTTGAGTTATATATCTTCTGATTTTTTAAAATAATAAATCACCAAAATTCCTGAAAGAAAAGTCTTGAGAATTTAGGCAAGAACTTTCCTTGCTTAAAACGCTTTTATTTTTCGGAAGAAGCTAAGACGAGAAGTATGTGTGATGTACAGGGAATGGTTCGCGGGTTCGGGGTGTTAACGTACGAATCCATTATCTGCATGAAGCCTTGGTGAAGAATTGATATCAAATATAACTATCTGGTATTGACTTCTGGTGGATACCTATATATAACGGACATTATGAAGGAATATGCAAAGTTGTCGAGATGATGTCTTGAAACAAGTCACGTGATTTCTTATTCTTCATCTTCTTCAAGTCAGCTTAGTGGCCACAGCTGCACCATTGTGTAACCGAACTTAGCCAAGCCTCTCCTGCATTCAGAAGGGATTATACAAAATAAATGGAATTTACATGAATGTGGCAAGGCGCATGGCAATGCAAAGGAAAAGTAGTTTGTTTTTTGTCATTACAGACCCAGTTTTGCGTATCCTCAGCTGGGCGATAACATGA
>NC_091566.1:30137163-30152163 GCF_042767895.1 Penaeus vannamei | reverse complement strand
CTCTGTGTGTGTGTGTGTGTGTGTGTGTGTGTGTGTGTGTGTGTGTGTGTGTGTGTGTGTGTGTGTGTGTGTGTGTGTGTGTGTGTGTGTGTGTGTGTGTGTGTGTGTGGGAGAAAGATAGAAAGAGGGAGAGGGAGAGAGAGAGAGAGAGAGAGAGAGAGAGAGAGAGAGAGAGAGAGAGAGAGAGAGAGAGAGAGAGAGAGAGAGAGAGAGAGAGAGAGAGAGAGAGAAAGAAAGAAAGAAAGAAAGAAAGAAAGAAAGAAAGAAAGAAAGAAAGAAAGAAAGAAAGAAAGAAAGAAAGAAAGATAGAGAGAGAGAGAGTGTGTGAGTGAGAGAGAGTGGGAGGGAGGGAGGGAGAGAGTTCTTTCCGTGACTAACTGATATAACCTCATTTAACGGATATACCCCCTCAACACGAGAGCGTATGGGGATGAACTTATTTATATACTGGTAATCCGTTGTGACTTCTAAATTCTTGGAAATATGAATTTGATTAACTTGTTATTCAAAAAAGCAATAAAGCGGCACAAAGCAAAACAATTGCAATATATGCAGAATTCATTTGTAATATGTGTTTAAGTCAAACTGGAAATAAGTGGGGTCAGGATTAATGAATTTGTTTAACTAGATTACAAAATAAGAGTTAAGATACAACACAGGAGGAAAGAAGCTTGAAAACAGATCATAAGTAGATGTGGCACCTTGTGTTGGCCTTTGCAATCAGTTTTAGGCTCTGGATCACTTACTTTAGCAGGTCGTGCAATTTAAAAATCATATTGTTTCAAATATAATAAAGAGTAAACACAAACACAGACACTGTAACATGTACACAAAGATGAAAAAGGAAATCAGCCACAATAAGAAATGAAATGAAATTCACTTAATTTTCTTTTTTGTGGCTCTTTTCATTTTCGTAATAAAGATCTATTTTATTGAAAGTTTTCTGCTGCATCAGTATCTAGGGCCATTAGCAGCATATATAGAATATAGCAATTTGGCGAGTCTTAGGGGCACAGGTAAGGAAAGATCAATGACAAAGTATTGTGGCAAAGAGATAAGAAATTAATTAACAATTAGGACAAAACATGTTACATGTCAAAAGTTTAGTGTTGTAGGATAGCACTGTTCTCACACTGTAGGATGTGGACAGAAGAGGGGAATGAAGAAGAGAAAGAAAAAGAAAGGCAGAGATGAAAGGACCTTGCAAAATTAGTTGAGGTGAGAGCTAGGGTCCAAGGTAGGGGTGATCCTGTACATCGGAACTCAGTCTCCGTCTCCTAAGCTCCCCATGATGACAACGAGCATGGGATTGGTGGAAGGGGCAAACTAAAGAATATTACATGATTTTTGAATCACTAAATAAATCCAGGAATATGATGAGGTAGTTTTTTTTAAAGAGAAATGGCCTTTCAGAATCATGCAGATCACAGTTTACGGCTAGAGCAGTTAGTGAGCCCAGGCTGTTGGTGTGCTGAGCAGCATGCTTGAAACTTACCTGTATTTTTGACAAATGTAGGAAAGGTATGAATGAGAATGAATACCTTCACAGTACTGGGGATGTATTTAACTTGTTTTGAATATATCTTTATCATTATCTCCTGGTATTTCTGATGGAGATATATTTGAAACTACTCAATACATCTCTTGTATTGTGAAGATATTCATTGTCATTCATACCTTTTCAATATGTTTGAAACTTCTGTTACAAATCAAAGTACAAAAAAAAGAGCCACAAATTTCTTTCATAAAAGTTAACACACTTTTGATACATTCTATTTTCATAGTTATATCATTACAAACATTTTTTTTCTGAAACAAGTGATGTATCATCCATATACCCTTCCTTTTTAGTTCAAAAACATAGATATCCAGAATCTCTTACTACAGATGAGTATGCAGTCCTGAGTGTGTTAGCTGTATCAGAGACAATTTGCAACCAGATGCTATTCTTTAAAAATGCTATTAATTTGAATCTGTCGGTCAACACTTTTCACTTGAATATCTTTTATTTTTTCTCTATTTATAATCTAAATATCTTCATACACCGTGTTACTGCAGTTTGGGATATATTTATAAAGAAAATACAACATTGAAAGCAGTTTTATTTTCATCTTTTGTAAAAACAAATTCTGAATTCAGTTACTTAGAAAAGTTACACTTTACATACAGGTTCAGAGGATTTTCAATGATTATGTGATACAAATGTAGTAAAAATATATGCCAATAAGTACTTGATTTTCATCCTTGATCATGGAAATTAAGAGTCCATGAGATGTTCTTTTGAAAGATCTCTTTACCTTGATCACACATACATACAGACACACTACATACATATATGTAACATGAAATGAAATATCACTGAAAGTTCCATACAATGCAATGGTATGAAATAGAGTGAATCACTGTCAACATAAGCAATACTTACAAAAAAAAAGGGAGTTTTAGTAGCTTGTATTGTTTCTTTAGCACTTATGAGATGTAAAAGACTCAGAGGCCAAATCATATAATATAATAGGTTTTACAATTCTGCCATATTTCATTGAGGAAAGTTCAATATAGTGCACATTATCTCGGCTCTCATATATCACCTACAAGGATGTGGTAGCCAAACAAATCACTTGTTGATAAATTGAACTGAAAATCCACATTGTAAAACTATCCTAAATGAATCACTATTCTTGTAGTGCTGGCTTCTATCATCCGCAGGGAAATTTACCTCTTGCAAAAAGGTGTACATATTCTCCTGGCCAATATATTTTGGAGGGTTGGATACACTGACCTGGCACTGGAGGGCACTTATGGAATTTCTGCTTGCTTTGTACAAAATGTTTATGGAAAAGTAGATTTGTTCTCTTAAAACTGTGTCTGCAAGTAGCACCATGGTCATCTACAAAATCATAATCCATTTCAAATAGTGATAAATAACATTGTCATCAACATCAGCCATATGGATCAGACAAAGCATGAAAAATGTCAGTATCTATTAAATGCCCTTCAAAAAAGAAAAGAAGAAAATCAAGGCACATTATCATTTAATGCCACTTTCTAGCCGACAAAAATCTTGCTATGCAGAATCCATGAACGGTAAATAATATTTGAATTTTACCACGACTGCTATATTAAATTACATTTATAGCAAATTATGTTACATAAATACTTCTTGAATGATGTTTAACATATTCTATGTCCTTTATTTTCCCTGTATTTCACATCAACAATTAGATAATAAATGACATATTATCACAACAATAACAGAAAAGTGCCTAAGCATCAGCTTAAAGGAGGGGTAGGTGGGGATGAGAAGGAAGATAGAGGGAAGGAAGGGAGGGGAAGAGGAGGCAGAGGAGGAGAAGAGCAGAAGGCAGAGGTGGAGGAGGAGGCAAAGAGGATAAGGAGGAGAAGGAAGAGGAGACAGAAGAGAAGGAAGAGGAAACAGAGGAGGAGGAATAAAAGATGGAAAGAAGAAAATGAATGAGAAAGGGAATACTGAAAGGATCAGAAAAATGCTACTAACTAAACAGGAGTGGGATTAAGACTATAACTTCATATCTCTTATGATAAATTCCCGCATGTGTCACCAACGGAACTAGAGATAGGGGGAAAAACTGTTACACTATCAGGAAGAACATCGCACTCAGGCTGTAAGAAGCCAGTGTTTCCAAATGAGACATATGTGACGATCAGTTCTCCTATAAATTGTTTGCGAGGACATTCCTATCCAATGTGGGTTGGAGTACGTTTCTCTGATGCAAAAGTGTGAGGTGTACGGCACGATAAAGACAGCAGGTATCATCTCATTTCCTTCCCAGCCATTTTATTCTTTTTTTAGGAGTCCCTTTTTGGATCTAGCAAATACATAAAAATAGAAAGAATTATAGTGGAGATGGAATATGTCTTTCATGGTTAGCACAAACTCTGTACAGTGTGCAACTTTGGGTCAACAATCTGTGTTCATTCATGAGGTTTCAAGGCACATACAGTTATGGAAGCCAGATATGAAATCCTTACATCCGATGATATTTATATTACTGATCTAATTAACTCAGCCAGCAGCATCAGATATCAAAGCACAAACAGCAGGAAAAATAACATGTGCCTGATCTCTATATGCCTTATGATATAAAAATAAATAACAACTTAATCTTACTGACATATGATTCTGGACCATATTCTCTCTTTTAATAGGCAATCTGACAGGAATGACAATCACATAATATTGTCTCAAACAAAAGGATACTGCAGTCTTACACACTGTAAACCTCATTCCTAACAACAAAAATGAGAAGGCATAAAAAACATGGCATGGCACTCTTTTCATACTATATACATAAGTTATGTACTTAAAACAGTACACAAGCAGAAGAAGTCTTCTACACTTTGATGACATCACAAAACAATGAACATCCAAAATGCTCAAGTCTTTGGCAAAAGGGATACAGTCAGAATATTTGTATCTAAATATATTTTTCCCAAACACTGTCCAGACTGGTTTCTGTTCATAGCAATCAAATGTAAATCAGTTCTGGGAAATACTTGGTGATTGCGCCCTTGTTAAAATGACTTCCAACAAACATTCCTATTGAAAGGAGCCTTTTCTAGTATTGGAAAACAAAACAAAAGAAAAAAAGAGAGAGAGAAAGAAAGAAAGAATGAAAAAAACACTAAAATTATGACTGATAAGTCTTTCACTCTTGTAGCATGAAACATACTTCACCAATATACTTAAAATATATTTTTTACATTTCTCAAAGACATAGTTTCAGGTCAAGACACTTTTGGACACTCCTATAACTTATACGATTTGATAGAGCTTTACTTCGGAAGTCTCACTCTGGAAGTCAAATGGTGCTGTGATATTCGGGTCATGTGGTGGAAGCTCTCGGGCCCATTCTGGAACACGGAAGCCACACTGGAAAGAGAAAAATATTATTCACAAGGTGTGCATGAAATAAAATCCTAAATGTAAGGTAATTATGCTAATACTTTGCGTTAAGATAAATTAAGGATATGTATTAAATTTTATGATTATGTGTGGAAGAGAATTGAATATAATTGAGAACTGTGATGCTCCTTTCATCCACTGGTTGCAGATGGCATGGCATACGTATGATGTCTACTGTAATTTTAGTTTATTGTGTTTACACACTAATGAATCAACTATTAGGTCTACCAGCTTACCTGTTTACCCTTTTCTGTGATTTTTGAGAAGATTAATTTGTATTCTTAATTACTACTAGTGCATTATTTAATGACATTATAATAATAATAATGACAAAAATGATAATAACATTATCAATATCAATAGCATCAGAAAAAAGAGAATACAGTGAATGGGTAAATAGATGAGGTCATGTATAACCTACTTATTAACTCTTGGGACTGAGCACTTGTGGACCCATCTGTGTGCAACAAAATTCACGAAAAACGGCAGTGAACCATACATGAATCCGGGTTTATAAGGATGATGATTTCATAACAAGCAAGTTGAAACTTCAGTGCAACCATACCCATATCTTTGCTGGTGCTCCATATTAATTTTATGTATAACTTGCTCTTTTCATTTTTCAGACAGTCAAATTTGCATATTGCCAATGGAACCTTAGTGGCTTAAGGATTAGCAGCTCTGCAAGTCATGCTAACAGACTGCTCATCATTGTTAATGATTCAAAGTTACTAAATAAAAATCTCTAAAGGATTCCATTTTAATCTTGCTTCTGCAACATAGTTTAAGTAAGTCTAAAAGATGTGGTATGACTCATTGTTAGAGATCTACATGTATCTATGAAAGTCTAAAAGAAAGCACAACGTTTTTGAGAAGAAAATATTAACATTAAAGAAAGGAGTATGAGACAGCTGTGACTTTTCATAAACTTACTAATACAACTGATACACTAAGCCATTAGTACTTCACTTCAACTTATGAACCTTTTGCCTACAGATGTCACATATGTCAAGCCAAACAGAATAGCCATCTTGTCCTCATTATCCTAGTCTAATCAGTTTATAGCCCTGCTATCAAGCAGACTTTCCACCAAAGTGGCTGGCTGCTTTTAGCTAAAAATAGCACTAAAGCTTCATTATATTATATATGTCTGTAGCAGAGCTAAAGTAGGCCTTTAATGGTGTATATATGACATAAAAACAAGTCCACTGTTTGCCATGCTTACATGTGGCCCCAGAACTTCAGCCTTTCTGTATTTTAGCTAGCCTAATAGCAGTTAGTTAAATTACTAATTGAAATGAGAAATTTTGAGAATTCATGTTACTTTATGAAATTCTCAAGTGCTTTGTTAGACAGTTTTACTCCTTGGACTCGTGTGCTATATAAGGAATAGAGAACTTACATCTATATACTGCAGGGAGTCTTCTAGGGAGGGAATGGTGACCAGCAAACATCCTTTCTTGATATTACTCCGTAAGAAAGCCCATATGCGAGCTTGAACAGCAGGTGGCATGAAGAACTCAAAAACATTATTGAGAACTATAATGTCTGCAGCACGTACAATTTCTGCTTGCTCTTGTATGTCACCTCCTACAACTTGTACACGGTCCTGAGAAAACAGAAATATCATTCTCACCTATAACTAAAACAATAGTACGGAAAATACGATGCATTACCATTTAGATTGAATATAATAAAAAATCTACTATAGCAATCAATTTCATTATCAAAGAAAGTCACTTATTAGCTAAAACACCATTACAGCTCATTGTTTATTACAAACTTTTTACAAAGTGAAATGCAATATAAAATATTCAAAATAACTTTTCCATGTTAAATATCCATCAGTTCCGCTTACTAAGTATAATCAGTAACAATGCAAAGGTACACAATTTTCTTTCTTAGCATATGTCATATTACATTTCTAAAGGTATTAAACCTTACCTGGAACTGATATTTGTTGATAATTGTTTGCTGAACTTGACATAAATCTTGATTAATTTCTACACCCACTATTCTTCTGCATTTGCTATAAATATATGCCTGGGGAATAAATAATCTGATGAGTAATCAATACAGTACAATATCATATCTCCAAGTGAGAGTACCAAAATACTTCACAATAATATCTCATACCAATAAAAAATAGAGAAGGAGAGAGCCAAAAAACTTAAACTGAATACAAAAGAATTTGGAGAATGAGAGAGACATTGTGAATGTTAAAGGGGAAGTAGGAGTTATTTGAATCAGTTAATTGTACAGGTCTAGAATACACTTACCCCATACAAAACTGCCCCTAATCTTGAGCCAATGTCCAGTAAAATAGTGTCCTCGGGTATAGGTGGGAGCAAAGCTCGGAAAATGTAGGCTAGTCTCTCTCGTGAAGCTGAGTGGCTGATGTAAGCTGAAACAAAATAATTATAAGGATAACTTAAAAAAAAATATTTTGAGAATTCTAGTAAATGACACTAACCTATGACACAGGCCTCCTTGATGAACACCAATATCCTGTCATATCAATGCACTGGCAACAGGCCAAACATATACACTGTCTACTATGTTTCTACTTGTACTTAATCTATTTCACATAGATGACTTCACACACACCTAGTCACCAAAGAGTCAATTACTATGTTTACCTGATCTCACCTGTTACCTCACTCCTTGCATTTTTGTCAAAAATGGTTCATTTCTAGCATCATTATTACTGCTATTAATGGTATTATTAGTAGTATCATCATAAATACTGCAATTATAATGTTATGAACAGAAATGATATTAATAACAACAAATACTTTTATTTAAAAAAAATTGAGGATTGAGGTAAACAGGTGACATCAGATATACTCATTACTGGTATTTTTACTCCTTGATTATTAAGGGCTCCTGGAATCATCATGTGTAAAAAAAAAAAAAAAAAAAAAAAAAAAAAAAAAAAAAAAAAAAAAAAAAAAAAAAAATATATATATATATATATATATATATATATATATATATATATATATATATATATATATATATATATATAAATTTAAAAATTGTATCAAAAGACAAGCTTTTAGGTGCCTAATATTGCCTGCTACTACCAAACTAGCCAGGCGCAAACAGGGGAAATTGTTGATGCGCATCAATAAACCTGCGATCATGTCCACCGCATTTTTTACCTGGCATTATTGGGTTAAGGGCCTCCTTAATTCTCTGCTTGGTCAATGACCCCCCCCTCCCCCAGCTACACTACATTGACAAGGAGGTGACTCTGTTATGCATAACACTATGATGTGTGGAGGAGGTACATTGAAGAGGAAGAGATGATTACTACTTTACACACACTACATTCTATTCACAAGAAAATGCAACTGAATCACCCAGGAAGAGGAAGGGCCTACAAGGGGAATAGGGGTAAGGGGTTGATACCATAGGTGTGGCTCTAGGAAACTTGCTAAACAGTATCAGACATATTAGCATACAATATATACATCTCATTACTAATAAAGAGTTCAGAGGAAAAAAGACCCCAAAGCTTTTGAAAGGCCTTGCATGATAGTGATGGATATGACTAGTTCCACAGGATGCAGCAAGCCATGATAATGAAGAATACAACTTTAGGGGTTAAGGTAAAATAATAACCACATAAATTACACACTTTTCCAAGCAGGGCAAATCCCAACTGAGAAATACTTACTGATTGGCTGTGTGTTATGAGAGGAACAATCAACACAGTAGTTGCGAGCAAGTTCTCCTGTGTCACACAGCTCATCCACCATATCTTCATCATACAGGAATGCATCAACATGTAATGTATGAGATGGGTCACAGTCTGCATTCTGGGGGGAGAATTCACAAAATTGATTGATGGTAAGAAAGACTTGTTCTTATGTCTTTGGCCAACAAATGTAATCATAATCTACGGATCAGAAACAGTAAACACTACATATCATAAATTTCCTAATACTGCATATAGGAAATATTTTTTTGATAAAACAATAGTGGTTTATAAAGTGCAAATACATTACTTTCAAGTTTTTCTATAAGAGAAGAAAACAGACTGAAAGAAAGAAAGAAAATACGTATATGTAACATAAAACAGAAACTTACTTCTCCGACAGATGGAAAAGTTATTTGCTCAGTGGGAAGAATTGCATTTAGTGGCATAATTTCTCGCAGGTCATCAGCAATCTTTCTCAGCTTGGCATCCCCGCTGCTGTAATCTGAGGTGCAGCCAGGTACTAAAGGCGGAGGTGGACATGGTGGTGGGCATACCATCAGTGTTGGTGGTACTGTAATGTAACATCAGAAGTACATTAACAAATAGTTGTGGTTTACATAATTTCGTCTATGACAGGTAATTCTTATAAATGATGACAATGCTATATTAGTCTACTG
This sequence comes from Penaeus vannamei, assembly GCF_042767895.1. Taxonomy (NCBI): domain Eukaryota; kingdom Metazoa; phylum Arthropoda; class Malacostraca; order Decapoda; family Penaeidae; genus Penaeus; species Penaeus vannamei. Next base: position 30,142,838 of record NC_091566.1, on the reverse strand, counting down.
ACTTTGTAGTGCTTTCTTGAATTATAATGATTTTACATTTCTAATAGAATATAAGCTCAAATATACTAAACAGTGCATATCAAATTTCAGATCTGACTAAAACACAATGGAAAATAGACCTTTTTCAACAGTGAGGTCAACCTCTTTTCAAGAAAATGAAAGTGTAGAAATGTCCTGTTTCTCACTAACAACACTAGTGCTACCAAACAAGAGCCTCTCCCTTACCTCCTCTAATCCAGGTGTCATCTACCCATGCTAGGAAAGCCTTGCGGGTCTCTGGCTGAGGGATCTGCTGCAGCACCGCCAGGAAAGCCTCCTGCGCTCCCTTCAGATCCATACTCCACCTGAAAAAATAGATTGCAATCTTAGAAATGGATGGTTAAGAGCCAGTAAGATGGCATATCTTTTACAGTTTAGCATTACTAACATAGAAAAAAATCCAGGGTACAGATTTTAAGCCTTCTCAATTCTAGTCCGGACTCTGGAATCAATGCTTCCAGGAAAAATAGAAAAAATAAACTTCCTGGAAATTTATTCACAGTTATAATTTTTTTTTTTTCAAATAATCTAAGACTAACAATTTCCAACTGAAATATCTTAGGTGACTGGATTTTGCAGTCCTCCCTTAACATGTAAAAAAGAAATATATATATGTATATATATATTCTTTTACTTTTTCTCATTGTAAGTTCAACTGGATTATTACTCACTGTCCAAAAATGCATTACAAAACATTACGCTAATCTTCAAGAGTGTGCATACATGATATTATCTACCCACTCTTTCTCACTCTCTGATAAACATGCACTCATACATACAGTAGATCCACTTACCCTCCCACACCCATATCCACCCACATTCATTCATTCACAGCTGATTGTAAGAACAAGATTCTGTGGGTGAGCATTATGCTTAAATGTAATTTGTGTTTTAGATTGTCACTTCCTCTGATTATTGACACATGACACAAGAGAGACAAAGAAGTAGATTGAGGAAGAAAATATATGCAAGGGAGAAGGGAAGTGGATGGTGATGAAAAAAGATGATAATGATAGGGAGGAGGGAGGAGGAGGAGGAGGAGGAGGAGGAGGAGGAGGAGGGAGGAGGAGGAGGAGGAGGAGGAGGAGGAGGGAGGAGGAGGAGGAGGAGGAGGAGGAGGAGGGAGGAGGAGGAGGGAGGAGGAGGAGGAGGGAGGAGGAGGAGGAGGAGGAGGGAGGAGGGAGGAGGGGGAGGAGGAGGAAGAGGAGGAGGAGGAAGAGGAGGAGGAGGAAGAGGAGGAGGGGGAAGAAGAGGAGGAGGAAGAGGAGGAGGAGGAGGAGGAGGAGGTGGAGGTGGGAGAAGGAGGAGGAGGAGGAGGGAGGAGGAGGAGGAGGAAGAGGTGGAGGGAGGAGAAAGAGGTGGAGGGAGGAGAAAGAGGTAGATGAGGAGAAGGAGGAGGAGGAAGGGGCAGAAGAAAAAGGGAGGAATGGGAGAGGAAAAAGAACAAGAATAAAAAAAAAGAGAGAAGAGAAAGATGAAGGTAATGATGACAACTCAGATGATCAACTAATGTAATGCTTTTGGTTGTTAAAGGATCAGTACATCCTACTCCCCGTTCTTGGGAATTTTACAAATCTGATAGTCTTCTTCCAAATACACCTCTTAATAAGCATGGCACAATACAGAAATCCAATAATTACCACAGGAAATTCTCCACTGGAAAATAGGTATTTAATCATTAAAGAATATTTTACACTATACATTCTTATTGTTCAACTGCTGCAGCATTTCCTATATTGTTCTCTTTCAGTTACTTGACTTTTCTTTCTTCTATAAGAGTCCCAGAAAGGGTTTCAGGATAAAATAATAAAACAACAACATCAGGAATCTCTTATACTGCATGGTTCTCTTCCTTCATGACTTTTATTTTACTCGGTGTTCATTGTTAAGCAGAAACCACCTATTGTTCTTTGACTTAGGAATAACAGCACAAGGTCAACTTCAAGGGAAATAAAAATGGGTATATTATCATGTAACATAAAAATTATCTTAAAAATATATAAAATGTGGAATGTGATACACATATTAAAGAAGAGTGAATAAAGAACAAGAAAAAAGAAAGAACACACTGTACAAACTGAAAGAGAAACATCTGTGAGGAAAAGGATTTGGATAAATAGGAGAAGCAGGAAAAAAAGAGAGAAGTGAAGAAGAATGATTGAAATGATGGCACAAGATGGCAAAATTTAATGAAACTCACAATAATAATGATAGCACAAAAAAACAATATTAATGATGATGATAATAACAATAATGTTAACAACTACAATAACACCAACATCAACACAATAATGACAATAGCAACTGTAATAGTAATAAAAATAATCATCATAGAAATAATCAATATTCAATAAAAAAAATATATATTGATCCTAATAATGATAATGATAGTAATAATAATAATAATAATAATAATAATAATAATAATAATAATAATAATAATAATAATAATAACAACAACAATAATGTAATAAAAAAAATAATGCTAATAATATCAATAATGATGATTATAAGAAATTAAAAAATAATAAAATGAATAAAAACAACTATTATCATGATCATCATACTAATAATAACAATAATCAATCATCATCATCATCACAATAAAATCAAATATGACAAGAATAAAGATAACCACATGAAGACTAAAAATAGAGCTTATAAAAATCATAATGATAACAACACCAATGACTGATAATACTGTCAAAAATACTGAGACAAACAAAAAATATCCTTCCTACATTAGAAGATCAACAATTTAATATTATCTCTTGGCCAAGCTTATATTCTAAGAATTCATTGTGAATCCTGCTGATATACTGCACTGCAAATCATCTTAGGAAAGCACTGATAATCTCTTGTTTTGATGTAAAACATGATTGGTGTTAAACAAATAACAAAAAGCAGATTTGCTAAAGAGAGTTACAACTCCATAAATGTAGTTGTGAGATCAAGTAATTACTTAATATGGATATACACTTTCATGGCTGCAGACAGCAACCAGCTGTAAAATTTATGGTTGTTTTGTTAATTCAATGTTAGACTTTGCATTCTATTTTAAAGTGTATATAAAAAACATTATACAGTTGGTATTCTTGGAGGGTAACATACGGAAAATCACCTTTATAGTCTCTCTATCATATGAATGTGATGCTATGATACTAAAGATCTTAAGGTCTAAGTGCATAAAATACACCCTGGGCTGTAAATATGAATCCAGTTTTACTATCTTTCATGAACTAAAATTGCATGAAAATATAGAACTACTGCATTAACAGACACATACGACTTTTTAAAGTACATCCCCTAAAGAGCCGTTAGTTTAATACCAAACACATTATCTGAACAATTCCTAGGCCTCATTTTGGTCAACTTTCTATAATGATAATTGTATAAAATTAATAAATAAATTGCAAACATCATACCCATACCCACAAATTTACCGCACAAAAACCTATGAAGCTACAGGTATCTCCATTTACAGAACCAAGCAACACCCATTTCAGGTCGTCTTATTTTCTGAGTGAAATACTAACATGTGGGTTAATTCTAAATCACATATAATTCACCTGAAACACATTTTTTCAACAGATTCATCAATCAACCATAAAAACTTGTCTACAGTCTTAAATTAAGTGATAGTAGGTCTTACCTAAAGTATATAAATATATGTATCTTTATTTGCTAACGTGTCTAGTGTATAGGAAGAGCGGCGAGACAGCGTCCGCGTGTACTCTCGCCATCAGCTGATCCATGTAAACAAATAAACAAATGCCGGTCGCAATCCGCATTACGAAATATAAAGCTTTAAGAATCACGTAAAATGTCTTTAAAATCTTAGAATTTTGTTTATTTGCTGCTTAAAAAAACATATCAGGTTTAATCACTGTACGGAAAAATGAATAATCATTTACTTTATGCTGCCATAGGTGAAAACGTAACATTTCTCATTTCATTTCGGTACGTTATCATGTATCAAAAAAATCACACTAAAAATATATGGGAGAAAGAAAATCACATCAAATTTTCATAATAAATTGAAAATTGATACTAATGACGAAATGGCGAATACCCGCTGCATGGCCGGCAGGAGAGACGCAGACGGTGACATCAACATGAAGATGAACGAAAGTTTTTTGGAGTCCAAAGAGCTCGAGGATCTCCGTAAAGAATTCCAGACATGGCAGACGGTATGTGGTAATTGATACTTGCGGTTATGTAGGATATACACAACGAAGAGGAAAAGAAAACATGATTATATTAATTTCCTGCTGAACCTAAACTGAAAGCGTCCAGCGTGCCGGCGCAGGGTAAATATTTTTATCTGGAAGCGTCGGTCCCTTGAAGTATTTCAAACACTCACACTACATATTATCACGGTATTAGCATTCTGTGGCTTGAGCTAAGAGGTGTGAAAGGCCAGGGAGAATATGAAATGCTCTTTATTACGACCCTAAAGTGGAGATCATGGAATAATTCAAAAGATTAAAGCTAATAGAAACAATAGAAGACTAAATGCACACAAAAACAATCCTATTATTCTTTTAGGAGTTTAAATGAGTATATTTATCATGCTGACCTCCCTCGAGATTGCCAAATATAGGGGCAGATATTTAATATACGAGAGACAAAGGCATTATCACATGGGGGCACTTGACAGTCCAAGTGAGTTCGTTCACAATACTTTTTTCCATTGTTTTACGAGGACAGAACTATCCTAGCAACTGATATATATGAAAATCAGATGAATTTACTCCGAAGTAAATTTCAATGAAGTTAAATCGACATCGGTTATCGTGAGATGTATATTAATGACCCAGAACGTGTACTTCCAACTCTCGAAGTGTCTCGCTCTGCAACACCACATGCAGGCTGCCCACATGTTAGTGCAATACCCCTTAATGATGGGGAAACAAGGACGAGGCATTTGCACGTGTTTCCAGCGGCCTGCGAGGGAGGGAGGCGCAAGGAGGGGATTTCAGCAGGTGATGAAGTGGCGCCGAAGTTGTGGGTTTGTCTGCTGAAGTAAATCATTCAGATTTGTCATAGAGTGCGTACCCTGGGCGTCGGAGACAGGATCCGAGAACAACAAGTCCTTAAGAGGTGATCAATACTTCATTTGTGTTTTCATTTAGGATAATGGGATTCTCCGGTTCAAACCAGTTCTTGCCCGAAGGAGCCTGTAGCCGAAAGCGCTGACGAGGAGGGAGGAGGGAGGGAGTGGAGAGAAGAAGGGTAGGAAGGAGGGAGGGTAGGGAGGGAAGGAGAGAAGGAGGAAGAGGAGGGAGGGGAGGAAGGAAAGAGGGAAGGAGAGAGGGAATGAAGGAAGGAGGGAGGGGAGGAAGGAAAGGAAAGAGAGAAGGAGGGAGGGGAGGGAGGGAGGCGACGGACTGCGCTCTTCTTACCTTATCCCAGTCGCTACAGCAGAAGTTCCCGAGGTTTCGTCTCAGGGAACGGCGGGCGGTGACTGCCTTCCTAATTATCCCGGTGGAACCTCGAGAGGCCCGCGCACGGGTCCAGAGGGCGCGGCGCACCTCGCACTTCTCTTCATTGTCAAGATTAAAGGTGATTGAGTGTCTGATCTTCGTTTTAGCATAAACGATCTCGCGCAGCTGTGGTGCGTCCTTAAGAATTTC
>NC_091566.1:30124663-30129663 GCF_042767895.1 Penaeus vannamei | reverse complement strand
TTTTTTTCTTTTTTTTTGGTATTCTACGTGATATGAGGATACCGTAGAAAGAGCAGTTACTGGATACTAATTTTCCAGGAATGCCATTCATCCCGTGCGATTCATCGGCGTTGGGGGGAGGGGGAGAGGAATGAAAGAGGGGGGGGGGGGTTAGTGAAGAGGGAGGGGGAGGCGGTCACACGTGGCATGTACTGTTGCGGGATACAATAAAGCCGTCAGCTGTCGACGAAATGTAGACAGCGGGAGGGAAGGGAAGGTCACACAGGTGGCAAAGAAAGAGGCAGGGCGGGGCCGAGGACGGAACAGGTGGGGTGAGGGTTTGTGGGGGGGGGGGGGTGAGAGACACGGGTATAGGGGCAGGAGGGCCAGTCAGTAGGACTTTGACCAGGAAGGGCAGAGAGAGAGAGAGAGAGAGAGAGAGAGAGAGAGAGAGAGAGAGAGAGAGAGAGACAGAGAGGGAGAGAGAGAGAGAGGGGGGGGGGAGTTGTGACAGAAGCAATCCCAGCCATTGTGATAAACGCATACGATGCTGAGGTGCTGGCACTGGGTGCCACATGATGCCAGAGAAGTGGTGCCGTTCCTCACCAGCTGCTATCCACACAAACGCGCACAATCAAACACCACGATGCACGCACACTCATACGCAAAAGCATACGCACTCATATATACTCCTGCGAAACCCGCACGCACGCGCGCGCGCGCACGCACACACACACACACACACACACACACACACACACACACACACACACACACACACACACACACACACACACACACACACACACACAGAGAGAGATAGAGAGAGAGAGAGAGAGAGAGAGAGTGAGAAAGAGAGAGAGAGAGAGAGAGAGAGAGAGAGAGAGAGAGAGAGAGAGAGAGCATTTTAAGCAGCGCAACCCAAAATTTGCATTAATCAAGCCGAGAATACGAACGGCCCATTACATGTAGCTCCGCAGACGAGAGTATCGCCATGGCAACGTAGAGCCTGGTAGCGCATACCCTGCCATTATACCCTGTTACGCCCTGCCGCCACCCTGTTCCTCTCCCAGCCCATCCGACCGTTCTGCCAGAATGTGACGCTGCAGTGCCATCGAATCACTCACTGGGCGCTGCGATTACGGGCGTCTCATGTGGACTGCACGTGTATGGGAACACCCAGCGCCCGAGGAGGCCAGTCAGGGACGCCCACAGACGGACAGGCTAGCGGGTTGGCCATGCAAGCAGGAGGGCGTCGAGCAGGCGAGGAGGCGAGTAGGGGGCTCGACAGACCGACACAGAAGCAGGCGCGCAGGGAGGCAGGCAAGCAAGCAGGCAGGCAAGCAAGCAAGCAAGCAGAGAGTCGAGGCAGTACAATAGCCTACAGAGAAAGGTCGCGGTCAGTGTTTGGTGTCGGAGCCTCCGCCACATGTTTGCGTTGCTTGTTACATCCACCGGGGTTATCTTGGGGACTCTTCAGCCCTTCGGTGTGTCTCCTCCGTTTATTTTTCATTCCTCCCACTCCCCTCTCTTCACTTTCCACTCCTCTTCCTATTCCTCTTGGCCTTTTCTCCTCCCCTCTCTTCTTTCCGCTATACTCTCTCTCCTTATCCCTTTACCCCGCTTTCCTCATCCCTCTACTCTCTCTCCTCTCACGCCCCCCTACTCTCCTCTCTCCTCTTCCCTCTCCCATATAACCCCCTCCCCACTCTCCCCTCTAACCTCCTTCCCACCCTCCCCTCTAACCCCTCCCCCTCTTCTCTTCTCTCCCCCTCCCCATTCTCCCCTCTTCTCTTCTCTCCCCCCGTCCTTGCATTGTCCCACGATTCTCATTCTCCCTCAAACACCGGGCTCTGCCACGCTTCCCCTCACTTCACTTCTTCTTTTGTTTCAGTGCTTTTTGTCGCCGCTTTTTTGTGCTCATTGTCTCACTTGAACTGTTGTTGTTCTGTCTCTAATGTGTGTTTGTGTGGCTTTTTTCTCTCTCTCTTTTGCACTGCGTTAATTTATTGTTATTATTTTTTTTGGGGGGGTTATTATTATTATTTTTTTGGTTTTGTTTTCTTATTGTTGTGATGTTGTGACAACATCAATCTTGATAATAATGAAAATGGCAATAATGATAATGATGATAATAGTAATAATGATAATGATAATAATAATAGTAATATTAATAATGTTTATAATAATGATAATAATAATGATAATAATAATAATAATGATAATAATGATGGTAAAACAATGACAATGATAATGATGATAATAATAATAAAAATGATACTAATAATAATGATAATGATGATAAAAGTAATAATGGTAATTATAATTATAATTATTGTAATGATAATACTAATAATAATGATGATAAGGATAAAAGTAATAATGATTATATAATTATTTTTTGTTGTTGTTACTATTATTATTATTATTATTAATATTAATTATTAATATTATTATTAGTAGTAGTAATCGGAGTAGTAGTAATAATGATATACTAATAACAGTGATAACATAATAATAATAATAGGAATAATAACAATAATAATAATAATAATAGTAATGATAATGATAATAATAGTAATGATAATAATGATGATGATGGTGATAATAATAATAAGGTAATATAATTTTTTTATCTTTCTTTAACTGTTGTCATGCCCACCCTCTCGTATCATTTCCTAGAGCATCACACGCACGCAAGATTGTGAATTAGAATATTAATGTTAAGAAAAAAGAAAAAAAAAAACATTACTAAGAGGACGTAGAGCGAACAGGAAGAGGAAGAGAAGGCGATGAACGAGGAACAGCGGGGTTCACAGAAGGGTTGGACGGGAGGCGGCGGAGGAAGGAAGGGGGCGAGGAGGAGGAGGAGGAGGAGGAAGAGGAAGAGGAAGAGGAAGAGGAAGAGGAAGAGGAAGAAGAAGAAGAAGAGAGGAGAGGGATTGAGGTAGGATAGGTTAGTGAAGGGAAGGGGGAAGGAAAGGAGAAGGGATAGGGGGAGGGGAAAGAACAGAGGAGGAGGGTTGGGGTAGGATAGGTTAGGAGGGGAAGGGGGAGAGAAAGGAGATGGTATAGGGGGAGGGAGAGAACAGGAGGAGGGGGATTGGGGTAGGATAGGTTAGGGAGCGGGAGGGAAGGGCAAGGAGAAGGGATAAGGGAGAAGAGAGAACAGGAGGAGGAGGAGGAGGAGAAGGGAGCATAGATATAGGGATAGGGAAGGACAAGGGGTACTGGCAGGGGGAAGTGAGAGGTACGTGGGTAGGAGGAAGAAGAACAGGAGGAGGAGGAGGAGGAGGAGGAGGAGGTGGGGGGAGGAAAGAAGGAGGCGGAGAGCGTGGCCAGGTATTTTAATTGGCCGACTCCCTCGGGACGCCGTAATATATTGCACCGCCAAAATGGAGAAGAATCGCTCAGTGGAAGCAAGGGGGGGGAGGGAGGAAGGGCTGAACGGGCGGGGAAGGGAGGGGGAGGGCGAAGGAGCGGGGGGGGAGGGAGGAAGGGCCAAAAGGACCGGAGGGGCGGGGGGAGGGAGGAGGGGGGAACAATAGCGCCCCATTCAGGTGTGCTCGCCGGTGATGGATGCCTCGCTCGGCCCGCTATTAGTATCAGTCATTAAGGGCATCTCGAACGCTACCTACCCCACTCTCTCGGTCCTCCTCGGTCTATCCTTCGGTCTTCCTAGGACTCTTTCGGTCTCTCTCTCTTCTCTCTCGCTCTCTCTCTCTCTGTCTCTCTCTCTCTCTCTCTCTCTCTCTCTCTCTCTCTCTCTCTCTTTGTCTCCCTAAGTTTCTTTCGGTCTCCCTCGCTCTCTCTCTCAATCTCCCTCACTCTCCCTCGCGCCGGACCTTCCCTTCGCCCTTCTCTTCACCCTTTCCTTCGCCCCTCCCTCAGAACCCCTTCCCCGCCCTTCTACAAATCTCACTTTCCTTCTTCCTTGTGCCCGTCTTTCATTCTTTGGCTTTGTGATCGAGGGTGGGGCGCGGGGAGGAAGAAGAGTGATAATATCAGAAATTAGCTAATTTCCATGTCGTTTCCTTGACGGATAGAATGAGGGAAAGTGAGAGTGGATTGAGAGAGACAGACAGACAGACAGAGACAGATGGATATACAGCTAGGGAGAGAGAGAGAGAACTCTAAGCCTCCCACGGCAGCGAAGGGCGAGGAGGCAGAGTCCAGGCAGAGGCTGGCGAGCGACGGGGTGCGGTAATAACTGATGGAATGCGTCTGGCTAATGGGGTAATTAGCAGGGGAATGGGACTGCTTAATGGGAAGATGAATGGGGAATGGGTTTCGCTTTGTGGAGGTAAAGAATAATAGGGAGGGTTTTCTTGGGCGAGGTAGTGAGCCGAGGAATGCGCCCTGATGAATGAGTTAATGATCGGCGGAATTTGCCAGCTGAATGAGGTAATGGGTCGGAATGGGTGTGCTTAGTCAGGTAATAAGCGATGCGATGGGTTTGCCTAATCAAGTAATAAGTCGAGGAGCATTCCGAGAAGCGCCCAAAGACAGCTTGCGAGGGCGGGTGGCTCTGCATGACGGATCGCTCATCGGCACTCGCCTCGACGGACGCTCCCTCAGCGTCGCTTCGGCCGGGGACGCGACCGGGACGCCGCGGAGGGACAGCGCCTCGCAAGCACGTCGGTCACGTGACCTGTGACCTCCTCGCGACGGCGGGGAGAGCGAGGGGAGGGGGAGGGGGAGGAGGAGAGACAGCAGCGGGGTGCGTCACTGCGAGCGAGGACAGGATGCTGTTCTTTTGTCTTTCTCCGTTTGGGTGAAGCGCGACCCGGAGGAAACACATGCGCATGCCTGTTCAGAGCAATAATAGGAGGCCGTGACGTGGCCACAAGAGACAGTGCATGACCTCACCCGACAGGGAGGTCTGGCGAGTCGCGTGATCGAACACAAAAGGGGAATCGTTGGGGCTACTTGATGCGTCGCCTCGAAGGGGACACTCGCTGGCCTGGCGGGGCTCGGCCGTGTGCGTCGCTGTGCATGCCTGTGTTGGTGCATGTGTTATT
>NC_091566.1:30112163-30119663 GCF_042767895.1 Penaeus vannamei | reverse complement strand
ATTAGGATTACTTATATAGGCTCTTGGTCGCTGGCTGAGAGGGGGGGGGGGGGGGAGTTGCTGCTGGGGAACGAACACGCGCCCCTTTGCGTCAATAGAATGATAAGTTAGATAATGTATATATAATAATTTATGTCAATATAATGATAAGTTATAATGTATATATAATAACTTACCTCAATATAATGATAAGTTATAATTATATATAATAATTTTTAATGATTTACCGTAATTTCATTTGTTACCATGGTTATTCTTGGTGTAACAGGCTGTCTGTTTACTTTGCTTTTAAATTACATCCTGGGTGCAAGAACTAGCCGGAAGCTGATCGCGGGTTTGCAACATTGCTAAGAGAGAGAGAACGCTCCACTGCACGGGACAGCAACACCTGTTTTCATCTGAGAGACGTGTCAGATTTTCTATTAAAAAGAAGAAGAAGAAAGAAGAAGAAGAAGAAGAAGAAGAAGAAGAAGAAGAAGAAGAAGAAGAAGAAGAAGAAGAAGAAGAAGAAGAAGGAGGAGGAGGAGGAGGAGAAAAAAGGAAAAAGAAGAAGAAGAAAATAAAACTAAAAGGAAAAGGAAAAGAAGAAGTAGAAAAAGAAGAAATAGAAGAAGAAAAAAAAGAAGTAGAAAAAGAAGGGAATAATAATAATAATAATAATAATAATATCAGAATGACTTCCTGGTTGTTTCAGGTCACATTTTCATCCGTAAACGAATGCAGAACGACAGAGCAGTCGAATGACTCTCAGGTTGCGGGGGTCAGCTCACGCCAGTCATGATTCCTCGTCGATTCAATGGCACGGCGTTCCTCCCTTGACACGTGCCATGACAGGCTCTGCGCTCGCCCCCCACGGAGACGGAGGGGGGGAGTAGGGGGAGATTGGAAGGGGGGGTGGGGGGAAGATCGTGAAGAAGATACAAGTGAGTGAGAGGGAGGGAGGGTGTACGCACGCACACACACATACACACACGCTCACAGACAGATAGACAAATATATGGATAGGTAGATTGATAGAGATACACACACATGTATTATATGTTATGTATTATGTATTATATATTATACATGCACACACACACACACACACACACACACACACACACACACACACACACATATATATATATATATATATATATATATATATATATATATATATATATATATATTATATTTTTTATATATATTATATATATTATATGTATATTATATATATTATATATATTTATTATATATATTCATCATATATATATTCATTATATTATATGTATATTATATATATATTATATATATATATATTGTATTTATATTATATTATACACACACACACACACACACACACACACACATATATATATATATATATATATATATATATATATATATATATATATATTTAAATATATATATATATATATATATATATATATATATATATATATTATTTTGTATATGTACATTATATTATATATATATTCTATTATATATATACCATATATATATTTTAATATATAAACATATGTATATAATATATATATATATATATATATAAATATATATATATATATATATATATATATATATATATATATTATATTTATAGTTTTATTTTTATATATATATATATGTGTTATATGTATATTATATATATTATATTATATTATATATATATATATATATATATATATATATATATATATATATATATATATATATATGTATGTGTATTATATTATATGTATATGTGTGTGTGTGCGCACATATAATTGAACTCAAATACACTCTGTGCTTTCATAACCCTGACTCGTAAAGCTTTGGCAGCAGATATTGACTTTGAATCAGTTTTTCGTTTATTAATGAGAGTTTGCATTTTTATTCGTTTATCAGGCTATTTTTGCCTTTTGATGCAAATGAGCTGTCGCGGTTATATCATGGGTTATATTATCCGCCCAGTTACATGTACACATATGTACGAACATGCTTGATGTATACACGAATCTCTACTCATAAACACGTATTATATTTATACGCACATACACTTTCAGTGCCTTATTCAGTACATGTATACATAGATGTGTACACGCAAGCAAAAAGTTAATTTACTTCATACAGTCTGTACTGCGTTGTTTTTTCCTCTATTTATAATTTATTTATTTATTTTTATAACCATGACTTTCTTTGTAAACTTCATTCTTTTCCACGACCAATTAATCGAAGGGGGGGGGAGGGTAGGTGAGAGATGGTACTACCCAGTCGTTGAAGTGTGTTTTTTCTTGTCTTTTTTCATCATGCTCATTAAAACGTTTTTTCCCTTTTCTTTTTTTTTTGTCGTTGAGCAGTTGGCGGGGCACTGGAACCCCCTCCCCCCCCCATCCCATGAGGATAAAAAATTACGTAGAATGTATGAGTTCTCTCCCTCTCTTTCTTTTTCTTTCTCTCCCTCTCTCTCTCTCTCGCTCTCTTACTTCCTTTCTCTCTCTCTCTCTCTCTCTCTCTCTCTCTCTCGCTCTCTTTCTTCCTTTCTCTCTCTCTCTCTCTCTCTCTCTCTCTCTCTCTCTCTCTCTCTCTCTCTCTCTCTCTCTCTCTCTCTCTCTCTCTCTCTCTTTGTATATATATATATATATATGTATATATATATATATATATATATATATATATATATATATATATATATATATAATTTGTATCTGTGTGGCTCCCTCCCTCCCTGCCCGAGTGTACATGCATGTATGCATGAACGAAACATGTCGCCGAACGGACGAGCGAAGCGTGGTCCGGTTAACGAGCAAACGATCCCGCGTCGCCGACCAAAATACTGCGGAATGAGCCAGGCACCGCGTCCCGCAGCGCCGGACAGTAGAAGGTGGCAGGCGCATTAAGGCCGTGACTTGCAGTGCCTTGAATGGGGAGGGGGGGGGGTCGTCCTACCTTGCATAGAGCCAGGCCAGGCAACTGAGCTCAAGGTACTGCAAGGCTTCGGGGTGTCCGGGCGCTGGCATAATCGGGCTGGCTCCATAGGGTTAATTTCATGGGGCTGGTTTTATGTGGTTGGCATTATGGGGCTGTCTTCATGGGGCCTGGCATCATAGGGCTGAGTTCATGCGGCTGGCATCATAGGGCTGAGTTCATGCGTCTGGCATCATAGGGCTGAGTTCATGCGGCTGGCATCATAGGGCTGGTTTCGTGGGACTCTCTTCATGGGGCCTGGCATCATAAGGCTGGTTTCGTGCGACTGACATCATAGGGCTGGTTTCACGAGGCCTGGCATCATGAGGCTGCCTTTCACGGACACCGAGAGTGCAGGCAGCCTCTGCAGCGCAAAGCGAAGGGAGGACAACTCTCGCACGACTGACAACAAGGATGCGGTCAAGCATGTGAGCAAGGACAACTCGCCTCTCTTAACAACATGAGGCAAGAAATCATAAAAAAATCTAATGACGAGAATATACGATTTTCGGAACTGTACTTCATTTTTTGAGAGTTCGCTTCCAAAGGCGAGGGGGAAGGACGTGTTTGAAACGAGAGGTCAGCAGTCCGAGAATCGAGGAGCATCACACTGCCTGAATCCAGAAAGGGAAAACTCGACCTCGACGAGCCCCTCGACCCGACTTGGCCCTCGGGAACAGAACTCGAGGGACGGGAATGGCCGAGCTTGAAGGCATACGCATGAATACCAAGAAGCAGGGAGAGAGAGAAAAAAAAACTTTCGTGATGCGTCGCCCAGGAGAAGGAGATGCAAATGGATTGATGCCGGGGCTGCTGAAGGCTGTTCCCACATGTGTTCGGGACCTCCTGCGCTGCTCGGTCGGGGGGAGGGGGGAGGGGGAGGAGGCAGAGGAGAGGGTGGGGGTGGGTGGAAACACGGCGCAGTGGAGTCGGATGAATGGTGACAAATGGTGATGGCAGGAGATAGCGATACTCTAATGAGATTAATGGTGATGATAGTGACGGCGACACGTTGTAAGTCGTGGAAAAATTTGTAGGGCAATGTGGTACGTCGTTTAGGAGGGGGTGGGTGGGGGTGAGGGACACGTCAGGGGGGTGGGGGCAAAGGCGTGATAACCTCCTGCTGTGACGTGCCCAATTACCCATGCTCGCCTTACAGGGTAGGGGGAGGGGGAGGGAGAAGGAAGGGGGAAGAAGAGGGAGGGAACGGAAGCATAAACTCCACTCTGTTGTCACCCTTAAGCCCCTCCTTGCAACAGGTCCTCCATCACCCAGCCCCGAATCCCGAAACCTTCGAGGAATCGCGCAACGGGAGAGGCCACGCTCGCTCGCCCACTTACAAAACGTGAATGACGCCGAGTCCAAGTATCACGAGGACGACGCGACAGATAACACGTAAATCGCGCTGGGACGTGACTTACGAAATATCAGACCTGCATTCGAGCCTCGAGGGACACTTGACCGCGCGGCCGGGGACTTATTAAACACCTTGACGCGAGTGTGTGACCGAGACGCTTCCAATGTCTCAGATCTTCTCGGAACCCGGTAAAGGCAGCAACGAGAACCAAAACGATGTGAAGGCGTGGTAAATATGATCGTAATTTTCTGTTTTACGTCTATGAATTTTCCTGTTTTGGTGAGATGATGTAGGAACCCGCACCATGAGGTTTTGTTTTACGTCTATATATTTTTTTTCTTGGCCACGTGTATTCTTCGAAAGTGTTGCGAGAGCGTCCTGGATGAAACCTGGGTCGGATGCGAGGGTTTCCGAGTGACTCACCGACCGCCGACAGCCGCCCGACCCCGAAGTCTGTTTTACCTTTATACTAGACATAAGAGTTCAGCCGGAAATGACTCGTGAGTGTATGTGTGTGTGTGTGAGGATGAGGTGAAGTCCCTCGTGAACCTGCGCATCTTCGAGACACTCAGAGCGGCATGTCCCTGTCCTCACTTCCCTCCCCCTCCCCCCTCCCTTTCCTCCTACCTCCACTTAAGCGTCACTCTTCACTCTTTTCAATACCCGTGTGTCTCTCGCCTTCACCCTCTCTCATTCACTCCCCGAAGACAATGGCGTCCAGTTCTCCCTTCTCTCTCCCATTCCTCCCTTTCTTCTTCGGCTCTCCGTCTCTTTCCCTTGCCTTCTTCTTAAAAAGAGGAATGGGCACGGCCGTAGGTGGTCAGGAGGAATAAGTAATTATGGGTACACCTGGGCACGGCTGGGTAGTGAGGCGGGGAGAGGGAGGGGGGAGGGGAGAGGTATGGCCACGCTGTTCGCACCAGCGCCCATGTTCTCGCTTTCTTGCTGAGTGTCTATTTCTCCTCTCTTTCTTTCATCCTTTTTCTCCTCTCTCTCTCTCTCTCTCTCTCTCTCTCTCTCTCTCTCTCTCTCTCTCTCTCTCTCTCTCTCTCTCTCAATTTCCAGAATTTTCTTCTAACCAAAAGTTTTCCAAAAGAAATGTATGTACAAATCGAAGAAAACGGATTTCCTCGTACTTGGATATCTTTCAGGAATATCGGGATGCTTAGCCATTCATATTTCAAATATAGAATTCCTTCTGCGGTTCCTGTCGCACGTTCACGCACACGCCGCGGCCGACTCGGGTACTTACATATCTCACCGCAAGGGCGTCTCTCTCCTGAAGTTGTCCTGCGGGGGCGTCCAGGAGGGTCGAGGAGCGAAGGCGGCCCGGGAGGAGGAGGAGGAGAAGGCGGAGGAGTCGGTGCACACTGTCCACTCACCACGGGGTCGCGAGCACAACTGACGAGCCAACTCCAGGGGGCGGCTCGGGGGGAGGGGCTTGAGGGAGGTGGGAGGGGCTACAGGGGTAGGGGATAGAGGATCAGGACGGCCATGCTCGTTGCCGGCGGCTCCCTGACAAGAATGGGGGAGCTCCTACACGCTGGCATACACACACACGCACGCACACACGCACACACACAGACACGCACACGCACGTTCATACGTACATACACGGTTCTTGCGGCTGCTTCACCTTACACACCGAGGCTCTCACGTGCGTTGATGCGCTTGGAGGAGGTTCCGATAACGCCTCTCTCGCGCCCCGGAAATAGACCATTCAGAGGTGCTTGAACGGCGCGGCGGTACTCCTGGGACGCGGCGAGGGAGCGAGAAGGCGATTGTGTTATCGCCATTGTTCCTTTTTTTAGCGGAGGAGGTGCGATGGGGTGGGTGGGAGGGAGGGAGGGGGGCGGTGAGGGTCTTGTCTCAAAGAGCATTTTGTGGCAAACGAAGCGAGCGATCGGATGCTGTGTGAAGTAGCGGCGGTGGCGGGTTCTCTGTCTCTCTCTCTCTCTCTCTCTCTCTCTCTCTCTCTCTCTCTCTCTCTCTCTCTCTCTCTCTCTCTCTCTCTCATTGTCTCTCACTCTCACTCTCTCTCTCTCTCTCTCTCTCTCTCTCTCTCTCTCTCTCTCTCTCTCTCTCTCTCTCTCTCTCTCTCTCTCTCTCTCTCTCTCTCTCATTGTCTCTCACTCTCACTCTCACTCTCTCTCACTCACACTCTCACTCTCTCTCACTCTCTCTCTCTCTCTCTCTCTCTCTCTCTCTCTCTCTCTCTCTCTCTCTCTCTCTCTCTCTCTCTCTCTCTCTCTCTCTCTCTCTCTTTCTCTCTCTCTCGCTCTCTCTCTCGCTCGCTCTCCCTCTCCCTCTCTCGCTCTCCCTCTCCCTCTCTCCTTCTCTCTCTCCTCTCTCCTTCTCTCTCTCTCCCTCCCTCCCTCCTCCCTCCCTCCCTCCCTCCCTCTCTCCTTCTCTCCTTCTCCCTCCCGCGCCATCACACACGCGGCCATGCGAGCGGGGCCAGGATTGGGTGCCCATGGCCGGGGAGCTTGCACTTTGCCGCTGCATCAAGGTTACGCCAGCTGCATCCCTCAGCAACGTCTCGGGATGCGACACCGGAGAGGTGGCCGCCTCGCCAACGACAGCGGGGACAGTTAGAACAACAGCGGCAGAAGTGATGACAGCTTCGGAGAGAGAGAGAGAGAGAGAGAGAGAGAGAGAGAGAGAGAGAGAGAGAGAGAGAGAGAGAGAGAGAGAGAGAGAGAGAGAGAGAGAGAGGCAGGCAGGCAGACAGAGGAAGGAGACAGACAGACAGATAGACAGGCAGACAAATGGGCAAACAGACAAATGGACATACAGATAGATCGATAGACAAATGGACAACCAGATGGACAGACAAACAGACAGATAAAGAGAGGAGATAGATGCAGATCCCTTTCCTGCATCTCGAGAAGGTCTCGCTCCTGCTGAACTATCGGCAGCAGCTCCGACGCGTCCGGCTAGGTGGGCAGCGGGCGGCAGAGAGAGAGAGAGAGAGAGAGAGAGAGAGAGAGAGAGAGAGAGAGAGAGAGAGAGAGAGAGAGAGAGAGAAGAGAGAGAGAGAGAGAGAGAGCGGGTTGCCTGCTTCATAACAATAAAGTAAACACTCGCAGCCTCGCCTCAGCCAACTCGCCTCTCTCTTTGCCTCGCCCAATTACTTCATTACTTACTCTCATTAGCACCAGTGAAGAGGCATGGCAGCGGAGTGGGTGGGTGAG
>NC_091566.1:30104663-30107163 GCF_042767895.1 Penaeus vannamei | reverse complement strand
GGGGAGAAAGGGGGAAGGGAGGGGGAGGGAGGCGGTGCCATTGATAGGGTGGGGTGGGAGGAGGGGGAGGAGGGAGGAGGGAGGAGAAAGGGGGAAGGGGGTTGGAAGGGAGGGGAGGGAGGCGGTGCCATTGATAGGGTGGGGTGGGAGGAGGGGGAAAGTAGGGAGGAGGGAGGGAAGGGGAAGGGGGAAGGGGGTGGAAGGGAGGGGGAGGGAGGCGGTGCCATTGATAGGGTGGGGTGGGAGGAGGGGAGAGGAGGAGGGAGGAGGGAGGCGGTGCCATTGATAGGGTGGGGTGGAGGAGGGGAGAGGAGGGATGAGGGAGGAGAGGGAGAGGAGGGATGAGGGAGGAGGGAGGGAGGGAGGGGGTGGGGGTTTGAAAGGGAGGGGGAGTGAGGCGGTGCCATTGATAGGTTGGGGTGGAAAGGGGGAGAGGTGGGAGGAGGGAGGGAGGGGGAAGGGGGTTTGGAAGGAAGAGGGGAGAAAGGTGGGAGGGAAGGGGAAGGGAGGGAGGGGAAGGGGATGGGAAAGGAAGGGGAGAGAGGTAGGAGGGGGGTAGATGGGGGAGGGTAGGGAATGGGGATGAAGGAAGAAAGGATGGGGGAGGAGAAAGACGAGGGAAAGGGAAAGAAGGGAGGAGGATGGAGAGGGAGAAGAACGGAAGGAGAAGGGAAAGAGAAGTTGAAGGAAGAGGAGGAAGGGGGGGAGTGGGGGTGTTGTAGCAGGGGAGGGGGGGTAGGGGGTCGATGAAAGGGGAGTGGGGTAGGGGTTAGAGGATAGGAGGGGGGATAGGGGGATGTTGATGGATAAGTCTTGGTGGCTTTGCCGATTGCTGGCTTTCAATGGGCTGGGTTGAGGTTGATGAATGGATGGTACCTGGCGGATGCGATGTTGAGTCGGATGCCACGGATGACCTGATGTTCGAGTCCTTGTTGTGACTCTCTCCTCCGTTCCCCTTCCCCCTCCCCTTTCCACTCTCCTCCTCTTCCCCCTTCCCCTTCCCCTTCATTCACCCATTTTCCCTCTCCCTTCCTCCTCCCTCTCCCCCTTTCCTCCCCCTTCCCCCTCCCTTTCTGCCCCCACCCCTTCCCTTCCCTCCTCCCCTCCTATCCCCCATCCCTCCCCTTCCCTCCTCCCTCCTATCCCCCATCTTCCCCCTTCCTCCACACCCTCTCCCCTCCCCCTCTCCCCCTCCACCCCACTTCCCTAATCCCCACCCCCTCACGCCCGGCAAGTTATGAGAGAGGAACGACGTCGTTTATGTAACAAAAACAGTGGATGGGAAAGTTGGGCGGACCTCCCAAGTAAACACAGGTGGGCGGGGCGGGGGTCGTGGGAGCGCGCGGGAGGGTGGGGTGTCCAGCCGACGACCCCCCGAGTGCGCGAAAGGGTCCCCCGCTGGCTTCACCCCCCCCTCCTCCCACCTCCCATCGCCGCCCCATCCTTATTCCCGTCCTCGTCCTTACTCGTCGTCGTGCTCGTATTTATACACTCGTCCTCCCCATGGCGGTTGTCTTTCTTGCTCGTGTTATCTCTGAATTTTTTTGTGTCTTTTTTTTTCTCTCTCTCTTTCCCTTTCTCTTCTCCGTCTCACTCCCTCTTCCTGATTCTCATTTTTTTCGTTTTCCTTTGTATTGCCAATTGTTCATCATCTCATTTTTCGTCTTCCTCTTCTTCTTTTTCTTTTTCTCTATCTTTTTCTGCTTTGTTTTCTTCCTCTTTTTTCTATTTATTCTTTTTTCTTATTATTGTTCATATTTTTTACTACTACTATTTCATCATCATCATTCTTTTCTTCTTCTCCTCCTCCTCCTTCCTTCTTCCTCATCCTCCCCATCCTCCCTTTCTACCTCCTATCCTCCCCCACCGTCCCATCCTCCTCTTCCACTTTCACCTCCTCCCCTCCCCCTCATCCTACAGCTCCCCCTCCCCATTATCCACTCCTCCTTCGCTTTCCCTTCCTCCTCCTCCTCTCCCTCCTCCTCCACCTTCCCTTCCTCCTCCTTATCCTTCACTACCACCCCTCCTCGTCCTCCGCCTTCCCTTCCTCCTCTTTATCTTCCACTACCACCTCCTCCTCCTCCGCCTTCCCTTCCTCCTCTTTATCCTCCTCCTCCTCCCTCCTCCGCCTTCCCTTCCTCCTCTTTATCCTCCCTCCTTCTCCCCCTCCTCCGCCTTCCCTTCCTCCTCCTTATCCTCCACTACCACCTCCTCCTCGCCCTCCGCCTTCCCTTCCTCCTCTTTATCTTCCACTACCACCTCCTCCTCCTCCTCCGCCTTCCCTTCCTCCTCTTTATCCTCCTCCCCCTTCCCTTCCTCCTCTTTATCCTCCTCCTCCTCCTCCACCTCCCCCACCCCTCCTACCCCCATCCCCTCGCACGGATTGCGTCGGAATCTTGCACTCGGCGAGCAATACCAAACCCGAATGCCAAAGCGAACCTCCACATCCCCCGATTTTTTTTAACGATTTCTGTTCTCCGATTCTCCGATTCTCCGATTT
>NC_091566.1:30099663-30102163 GCF_042767895.1 Penaeus vannamei | reverse complement strand
TAAAGCGCGAGGGCGGGCCGGGGCGGCGGGGGCGTGAGCCGGCGTCCGCCCCGGCACGCGACGCCGCTCTGACTCGCCTCGCCTCGCGCCCCTCTTTAGCGCTTCGGCTTTGCTTCCTTCCTCGTCCTTGCTTCGTCTCCTTTTTTTATTCGAGCTTGCTTCGTCTCCCTTTTTCCTCGAGCTTGCTTCGTCTCCTTTCTTTCCTCGTCACCTCGTTTCTCCGTTCCACGCCTCGCCGCCTCCTGTTCTCGTCTTTGCCTCTCTTTCTTTCCTCGTCTCGCCTCCCTTCTCTCCACACCTTGCCTCGCCTCCGTGTCTCTCCATCTCTTGGTCTCGCCTCCCTTCTCTCCACACCTTGCCTCGCCTCCGTGTCTCTCCATCTCTTGGTCTCGCCTCCCTTCTCTCCACACCTTGCCTCTCCCTCTTTCTCTTCACACCTTGCTTCGCCTCCCTCTACGCTTTTTGACTCACTTCCTTCTGTCCTCGCTCCTTGCCTCGCCTCCATGTCTACCTGCCTCACGCGCTCCTTCCCTTGCTCTCTGTCGCGACACCGTGCCTCTCCGGTCCTTGCTTCGTCATTTATTCTCACGCCCCTTTGCTCCTCCGTTTGGTCTGTGCTGTTCGCCTCTCCTTCTTGCTTTATCGAGCCTTGCCTCCTTCCCTCGCTTCCTTGTCTCTCTTCCCCAGACCTCCCCTCCTTGCTTCGTTCCTTGCCTCGCCTTGCCTTGCTTTGTCTGGGGATTAGCCTCGTCTTCCTCATTCCTCGCTCCTTGCTTTTCCTCATTAATCTCTTCATCCTTTTCCTTGTCCTCTTCCTTCGCCTATGCTTCGCCTCCCTGTGTCTTAGCCTTGTCTCGTTTCCTCGCTTCTTGCCTCGCTTCCTCGTCTCTCTGCCCCTGACCTCGCCTTCTTCTCCCCTCGTCTTGCCTCCCTGCTGTGGCCTCGTCTTCCTCTTCACTTCACTTCTCGCCTCGTCTCCTCGCCTCCTCACTCCTTGCCTGGTCTTCTGTCCTCAGCCACGTTTCACCTCCCTGTGTCTTCGCTTTGCCTTTTCTCTCCCCATTTATTGTCTCAACTTGTCTCCTCCTCACTTCGCTTCCTCCAGCTGTCTCAATCTCTTCCCTGTTATCATTATTTTCTTTCTAGTTTTAATATTTCTTGCTGCCTTTCTTTACTAGATTTATATTTTCCTTCTTTGTCTTCTACTTCTTTTTCTTTTTTTCTTCTCCTCCTTTCTTTTTTCATCTTTGGCATTTACTTTATCATTTTTTTTTTATCAATTGGTTATAAAAGCGACGAAGATAAAAATAGCAAAAGTGACGTTTAAATGACGCAATAGGATGAGAGGATGATTGAAAAAAATAACGAGATGGACGTCTGTACGTGAGTTGTGAGAGATTGATATTGCTTATTTGCAGCATTTTGCAACGGGACTAAAATCTGCAATGGAATTCGAAATTACGTTTGGAGGCTTGCGTGTCCGTAAGGGGGTTTCAGACCAGTTATCCGATTGCACGTTTATGAAATGCTTTGTCCATGTAGAAAGGTATGAATGAGATGTATTTGACCGGTTTCGAATATATCTTCGTCAGAAACACACGCATAGATATATTCGAAACCGGTCACCTACATCTCTTTGTATTGTGAAGATATTTCGTTCTCATCCATACCTTTCTACATTTGTCAGCGTGGATACGGTTCATTGCTCTGTCCCTTTAAACCCTCGTCTATAGGATGGGCATCGATGTATCCACGTCCATTGCACTCTCTAACATTGTTCTAGGGCATTGGAGTGACGATATCGATGTGGTGTCGTAGATGGAAGCTTAAATTAACGAGCTGTTTAAGGATCGCGAGTGGTCTGAGAACACCTTTGGACGAGCGTTTTGAATTTTTATAACTCTCCCCGCCTAGACGCTAGAGGTGGGCGGGTGGGGGTGGGGTGGGGGTGTTGGCGGGGAGGAGGAGATGTGGGCGGGCGGGCGGTTCCCACAAGGTGTCAGTGTTGAAGCCGGTGGATGTTTATTATGTCAGAGTTGTTGGGGAATGTCAGCGGAATGTGGGCTGTTGTGGGTCCCTCTGGAAGAATTCACGTCCGGTGGTGGGATGCGCTGGTGTTTGCTCTCTCTCTCTCTCTCTCTCTCTCTCTCTCTCTCTCTCTCTCTCTCTCTCTCTCTCTCTCTCTCTCTCTCTCTCTCCTCTCCCTCTCCCTCCCTCTCCCTCTCCCTCTCCCTCTCCCTCTCCCTCTTCCTCTCCCTCTTCCTCTCTCACACACACACACACATATATATATATATATATATATATATATATATATATATATATATATATATATATATATATATATATATCTGTTTCTTTCTCATTGACTCACTGATTACCACATACAGTGGTCGACAAACACAAATACCTCTTTTTCGTAACTCTCGCCATCCCTTTTGTACGAGAAAGAAAAGGTCACGCCCCTACTCCCCCATCCCCTCTCCCTACTCCCCTCCAC
>NC_091566.1:30082163-30094663 GCF_042767895.1 Penaeus vannamei | reverse complement strand
AAACATTCATGTCACTGGTAGCAACGTTTTCTCCTAATTCATCCGTATCGATGGTGGAACATACAGCCAACACGATACTCAGTTGTTCAATTTTCTTCAGTTAATGCTTTCCCTTCAGTTGTTCAATTTTCTTCAGTTAATGCTTTCCCTTCCCTAGCACAAAGCCGCACACCTGTATGACAGTAATTGCGCAGTAATTGTCGCCAAATTATTTATCTCTCTTATTAAGTGTTCGATTTATTTCTATGTCCATAATACGATTTGCATTCGTGGTTGAAGGCAGAAAGGTGCGGGTTCCTTTTTCTTATCGAACACTGATGGTCTGAGCTCTATGCGTGTGTGTTTGTCTGAGAAGGAAAAGAATTGGAAACTGACTAATTTACATTAAAAAATACATGTATAGTATGATAGATCATACAGTAATGGATGAAATCTGTCGCCAGGCCTGGTTCGAATCGAACACCAAATCGACGTAAACAAGTCTGAGTGTTTATATATATTTTATAATCATATTATGCTTTTGTATACTTGCAAACGACTTGAATGTGTGAGTAAGATGCTTGGTCATCACTTCTTGTATGCAGCAAGATGACGGAGGAGTTATTTGGGGTTCATGGGAATAGACCGGGAAGTAAGGGAGAGAGGGAGAAGGGGAAGAGGGAGGGAGAGGTGGAAGAGGGAGGAGGGAGGGATAGGGAGGGAGAGGAGGAAGAGAGGGAAGGGAGAGGAGGAAGAGAGGGAGGGAGGGAGAGGGTGAAGAGGAGGGAGAGGAAGGGAGAGTGGGAAGAGGAGGAAGAGGGAGGAGGTAGGGAGAGGGGGAAATGGGGAAGGGAGGAAGAGGAGGGAGAGGGGTAAGAGAAGAGGGAGAGAGGAAAAAGGGGGAAGAGGAGGGAGAGGGAGTGACATTGTCAGAGAAATAAAGAAAGAGAGACAAAGAGAGGTCTAGAGACAGAGTGTATCAGTTGGGGGTGCGATAAAGATAAAAAAGAGAGCGAGATGGAGAGAACGATAGAGAGAGGTGGTAGATCAACCAAAAGAGAAATGGGGCGAGCGATAAAGCAAGAGAGAGAGAGAGAGAGAGAGATTGTAGAGCATTACTCATGAACTTTCGAAGACACTTAAGTTTGTGTTTTTTCCCTTTTGCATAATGAGTTCCTTGGCCCCACGCTATCAATTGCATAATCTTTTCCCTCACTCCTTTTCCTCCATATACACAGCGATCTAGAAAAAATAGAATATATACTTTTTTTTTTCAAAACTTGACATTTTTTGGTCCAACGTTATTAATTGCTTCATCTTTTTCTTCACTCTTTTTCCTCCATATACACCGCGATTTAGAAAGAAAAATTAATATATACATTTTTTTCTCAAAACAATATTTTTTGGTCCCACGTTATCAATTGCTTAATCTTTTTCTTCACTCCTTTTCCTCCATATGCACAGCGATTTAGAAAGAAAAATGAATATATATATATTTTTTTTCAAAACACAATATTATTTGGTCCCACGTTATTAATTGCTTAATCTTTTTTCCTCACTCTTTTACCTCCATATACACCGCGACTTAGAATTAATATGAGTATACACTTGTTTTTTTTTTTTTTTTCAAAACACTTAATATTTTTTGGTCCAACGTTATCAATTGCTTAATCTTTTTCTTCAATCCTTTTCCTCCATATACACCGCGACTTAGAAAGAAAAATGAATATATACATTTTTTTTTTTTTTTTTTCAAAACACTTAATATTTTAGCAGTGGTATGTTAATGAAGTGGGTGCGTGTTGGGGAAGGACGGGCGGAGGCGAGGGCAAGGGCGGGGGGGAGGGGGGGAGGGGCGAGGGCGGAGCTCAAGGTCGAGGTGGCAGGTTAGGCTTCTCCCCCCCCTCTCCCCCCCCCCACCCCCCACCCCCCTCGCACGTAACTCGCGGCTCGGACACCCGCACAATGGCGTCCCGCATCTCTCTTTAAGGCTCAGCTAACAATTACTAACACACGGGTGCCTCGACCTAATCACTTTCCTCCCTCCCCCCCTCCCTCCCTCTACCTCCCACATCATCCGCCCCCTCCCTCCCTCCCCCTCCTTCTCCAACTAAGCCTTCCCTTATATCCATGTTTGTCGGAGGTTTCTTAACCTTTTTTGGGGGGGAGGGGGGAGTTGAGATGATCTCTTCCTCTAACCCTTCTTTTCTCTTTGTCTGTCTGTCTATTTCCATTTCCATCCCTCTGTCTTTCCCTACTTTTTTTCTTTTTCCTCTCTCTCTCCTCCGTCAGTCTATCCCTCTGTGCCCTTCACACTCTCCCTTCACCATCTCCATCTCCCATTCCTATTCTTCCTCTCTCTCTCTCCCTTCTTCACCTTCCCCACCTCCCTTTCCTCTTTCTCTTCATCTTCTCTCCAGTTCCGTTTTCCTCACCTTTTCTCTCCCTTTCTCTCTTTTTATCTCAAATTCTCCCTCTCCAACTCCGTATCCCTTTCCCTTTACCTCTCCCTGTATCCCTCTCCCTATCCTTCTCACACGCTCTCTTCCTCTCCCGCTCCCACTTCTCTCTATCCCACTCCCTCTCCCTGTACCCCACTCCCTATCCTTCTCCCTCGCTCTATTCCTCTCCCGCTCCCACTTCTCTCTATCCCACTCCCTCTCCTTCTCCCTGTATCCCACTCCCTATCCTTCTCCATCTCCCTCTCCTTCTCCCACTCCCTCTCCTTCTACTCCCACATCTCTCTATCCCTCTCCCACTCCTCTCTATCCCCCTCCCTCTCCTTCTCCCACTTCTCTCCATCACTCTCCCACGTCTTCTATCTATCCCTCTCCCTCTCCCACTCCTTCTCTCTATCCCACTCCCTCTCCTTCTCCCACTTCTCTCTATCCCTCTCCCACTCCTTCTATCTATCCATCTCCCTCTCCCTCTCCTTCTCTCTATCCCACTCCCTCTCCTTCTCCCACTTCTCTCTATCCCTCTCCCTCTCCTTCTCCCGTCTCGCCTGCATTCTTCCGTTTATATCCAAGTGCCTTCGTAACAGCCAGGCCAAATACTCGCAGTCCTTTTTTGCCTTCCAGTGTATATGAGATCTCGCATTCCTCTCCACTTACCTATCTGTGACTCCATTTCTTATCAAGTACCCTGTCTTGATTTGATAATAAATGAATAAATAAAGAATAGTCGTAAAAGGATAAGAAAAAAACGATTCGGATTGTGCATGGTCTCTGTGGTTCGTGGTGTCAGTTTATCGGTCGTGGTGGGTTTGTCCGTGTTTTGGCAACGGGGTTTTTGGGTTTTCTTTTGGGTCTGGTAACAGTGTATCGCTCATGGCGGGTTTGTCCGGGTTTTGGCAATGGGATATTTGGGTTTCCTTTCGGGTCTGGTAACAGTGTATCGCTCATGGCGGGTTTGTCCGGGTTTGGGCAACGGGGTTTTTGGGTCTCCGTCCGGGTCTGATAACAGTGTATCGCTCATGGCGGGTTTGTCCATGTCTGGGTATTGGCAATAAGATTTTTGGGTTTCCTTTCGGGTCTGGTAACAATACATCTTGCCATCTCGGGTGGGGTTAATTCTTCAAGGATGGCTGTTGTGGCAACAATGTATCTCGTTATCTCTCCGTTGCTTTTTTTTACTCTTTATTTAAGAATCTTGCAACGCTGATTTTCCCCTTTGAGATAGTCTGCTGTATTACTTATTATTTGAACTAATATAGGTCAGTTTCTTATACGAAATCTACCGGCGTTCCTTTTATTTTTTCATTGACCAGTTTATTTTCTGTTTCCTTCTATTTTTCACTCACCAGTTTATTTTCTATTTCCTTCTATTTTTTACTCACCAGTTTATTTTCTAACGACCTTTTGCTAGTTTGATGAACACCGGACTCAAGTTCGCATATCGATTGTACACACAAACACGCACATGCTTGTAAACAGCCTGCAACACGTACACACTGAACGGTAACAAACAAGTGCTTTTAGTGTGACAAGCTCCGGCATGCAAGCAGAGCAGGCCAGGGGGGAGGGGAGGAGGGGGGGGTGGAGGAGACGGGGAGGGGCTGATTAGGACTACGATGATTGGAACGATATACTTAATGAGGTTAGTGGTCGTGGTTATAATTATGGTGTTGACCATGAATGCAGAATTGTGTTAGTTAAGGAGGGAGAGAGGGAAAAAAATGTGTTGGGGGGGGGGGATAAGCGATAGATGTAGATGTAAAGATTATATTGAGAGGGGAGAAGGAGAGAGAGAGAGAGAGAGAGAGAGAGAGAGAGAGAGAGAGAGAGAGAGAGAGAGAGAGAGAGAGAGAGAGAGAGAGAAAGAGAAAGAGAAAGAGAAAGAGAAAGAGAGAGAGAGAGAAACTGACTTGAGAGACAAAGACAGAGAGAGATGTAAGCCAGCTAGCGACAGAGGATAATATATAGGATTATCTCAGTAACTAGAGAGAAAGAAGGGGAGGAAAGGAGCTGGCACTGTGGCACTACATGGCTCTGTTGCCCTCGCCCTACCGATGTGTGATTAGCTGGAGGGAAAAGGGAGAGATGAAGAGTGTAGTTTTGGGTCCTCCGAACGGGTATAATGTACGCTGGCCTTGATCAAGATTTCGTTCTTCCCCTCCCTCTCTCATTCTGGGTATGTATTAAATTTTTTTCTCTCTTTCTTTCTTTCTTCACTCTCTTTCTCTCTCTCTCTCTCTCACTCTCACTCTCACTCTCACTCTCACTCTCACTCTCACTCTCACTCTCTCTCTCTCTCTCTCTCTCTCTCTCTCTCTCTCTCTCTCTCTCTCTCTCTCTCTCTCTCTCTCTCTCTTCCTCCCTCTCTCTCTCCTTCCCTCCCTCCCTCTCCTTCCCTCTCTCTCTCTCCTCCTCTCCTTCCTCTCTCTCTCTCTCCCTCTCTCTCTCTCTCTCTCTCTCTCTCTCTCTCTCTCTCTCTCTCTCTCTCTCTCTCTCTCTCTCTCTCTCTCTCTCTCTCTCTCTCTCTCTCCCCCTTTACTTCTCTCTCTCTCTCTCTCTCTCTCTCTCTCTCTCTCTCTCTCTCTCTCTCTCTCTTATCTAATTATACTTTGATTGATCAGAACCTGAGTGAACGATTCTCAGTCTCAAGTGTTTGTGATTTCAGTTGTGTCCTGGTTGTGGGGGGGGGGGGGGTAGTGGGGAATGAGTTGCTATATAAATACTTAAAATTAATGTTTGATTAATGAAAAAAAAAGTTATTAATAGGGTTTGCTGTTTTGGAGCGCGCATTTGGAGTGTGTATTTAGATGTGTGTTTATGTAGGTGCAAATGCAATAGTATGATGTATAAAGATCATGCTATTTAGCTCTGTATTTCTTTATTTCTTTATTATATTTCCCCCCCGCAGGTGAGTGATGCTTCTAACGCGGATACCTCTCGGAAGTAAGTCCTTTTCGTCCTTTTTTTTTCTTTTTTTTTCAATTCGCTCAAGATGGTCTAAAGTGTCTATAAATATTCATGGTAGAGTTCCGTGACGCTGCTATTTGCGTTACCAGGCTGATGATAATGAGAGATTTGCCTTGGGATCCGTGCTAGATGCGTGGTCTGCGATGATGCGTTGCGAGATTCTGCGTGATTTGACGAGACTTTGCGTGATTCGACGAGATTCTGCGTGATTCGACGAGATTCCGCATGATTTGACGAGATTTGCGTGATTCGAAGAGATTCCGCGTGATTCGACGAGATTCTGCTTGATTCGACGAGACGCTACGTGATTCGACGAGATTCTGCGTGATTCGACGAGACGCTACGTGATTCGACGAAACAGTGCGTGATTCAACGAGACTCTGCGTGATTTGACGAGATTCTGCGTGATTCTGCGTGATTCGACGAGATTTTGCGTGATTCGACGAGACCCCGCGTGATTCGGCGAAACTTTACGTGATTCGACGAGACTGTGCGTGATTCGACGAGATTCTGCGTGATTCGATGAGACCCCGCGTGATTCGGCGAGACTTTACGTGATTCGACGAGACTTTACGTGATTCTACGAGACTGTGCGTGATTCGACGAGATTCTGCGTGATTCGACGAGACCCCTCGTGATTCGGCGAGACTTTACGTGATTCGACGAGACTTTACGTGATTCGACGAGACTGTGCGTGATTGGACGAGATTCTGCGTGATTCGACGAGATTCTGCGTGATTCAACGAGATTCTGCGTGATTCGACGAGATTCTGCGTGATTCGACGAGATTCTGCGTGATTCTACGAGACTTTACGTCGTGTGAACGGTAGGGCGTTCGTGTGTCGAAAGGGTTGCGACGTCTGCCTTTAGACTCTCTGTACGACGCATTTGTAGTGTTCTGTTATTAGTATGTGTTTGGTGTGTGTGCTCGGCCATTTTTTAGTAAGAGTGTGTGGGTGTGTTTGTTGTGTGTGTGTGTGTCTGTCTGTGTGTGTGCGTGTGTGTGTGTGTGTGTGTGTGTGTGTGTGTGTGTGTGTGTGTGTGTGTGTGTGTGTGTGTGTGTGTGTGTGTGTGTGTGTGTGTGTGTGTGTGTGCGCGCGTGTATGTGTGTTTGTGTGTGTGTGTGTATGTGTGTGTGTGTGTGTGTGTGTGTGTGTGTGTGTGTGTGTGTGTGTGTGTGTGTTTGATGTGGGTGTGTGTGTGTGCATGTGTGTGATATATATGTCAGCATCAACCTTACCACCACTACTTACGCGATGTTTAAAAAGGAATATGATTCAAGTTTGCTTTGTGCGTCGACGTGTGTAATGAATATATTTAGGATGTATGCGCTTTGCCTTCGTGCTCTGCGTTGCGTGGGTCCAATCCAACGCCTCCGGATGTCCTTCGTGGCACTTAAGAGTCCGTGAAACCGCTTATGGCAGCTTCACGGATTCTTGGCGAGAGTTTTGTGCTTGTGCAGGAGCGGGGCGTTGAAGGTCGGAGGAGGGGGGGCGGGGCGGGGGTTGGAACGAGCGATGAAGGAGAGGGGGAACTGGAACGAATGACGGAGGGGGAGGAGAGGAGGTGGAACGAGTGACGGAGGGGGGTTGGAGAGGTGGAACGAGTGACGGAGGGGGAGGGGAGGAGGTGGAACGAGTGACGGAGGGGGTTGGGGAGGTGGAACGAGTGACGGAGGGGGGTTGGGGAGGTGGAACGAGTAACGGAGGGGGTTGGGGAGGTGGAACGAGTGACGGAGGGGAGGGGGGAGGTGGAACGAGCAGCGGACGGGGGGGGCGAGTTGAGACGACTGGGGATTGGAATGGGTGTGGTTCGAGATGGTGATTGGGCGGAAGGCGGAAGATTGGAAAAGGAGGAAGTGCAGGATGGGACGGAAGGCATGGGACTCGATTAGGTCTTTGGTTGAGGGATTTAGAAGGAGGGAGGGAGGGAGGGAGAGAGGGAGGGAGAGAGGGAGAGGGAGAGGGAGAGGGAGAGGGAGAGGGAGAGAGAGAGGGAGGGAGAGAGAGAGAGAGAGAGAGAGAGAGAGAGAGAGAGAGAGAGAGAGAGAGAGAGAGAGAGAGAGAGAGAGAGTAAATTTATCAAGCCCTTGAAAGCAGGAGTGACGCCCCTCTCCCCCCCGAGATAAGAGATGACGAAAGCGCCGGACAAGAGCGCGAGGGACGCAAGCAAAGCAAAAGCCAGACGAGAAGACGAGTCCTCCACGCAGGCAAGCAGAGAAGAATCGCGAGCCATAAATCTTGCAAGGAGCCGCGAAGAATGGTCGGAGGACAGACCCGGTCTCAGCCCGCCCGGACGCGACGCTGACGGACGCCCGCCGCCCGCCGTCGTCGACCGCCGGATCTCGCTCAAGTTATTTTTAGACTTGGCCTTTTTAAATGTCTCTGTAAAGGGAAAGGGAAATGGGGGGTTTATTTTTTTTGTTGGGGATCGGGGTGCGAGGGAGGGAGGGAGGGAAGGAGGGAGGGAGGGAGGGAGGGAGGGAGGGGTGGTGGTGGTGTTATTTGTGAATGTGTGTGTAGATAGGCATTGCTGTATATATATTAATAATAAGAGAAAGAGGTAAGAGTATAAACAGACTTGAGAGGGAAAGAGAGACAGACAGACAGGAGGACAGACAGACAGACATAGAGAAAGAATGAAAAAGGGCAGAGAAGGCGAGAGAGAGAGAGAGAGAGAGAGAGAAAAAGAGAAAGAGCGAGAGACGAGAGAGAGCGGACGAAAAAGTAGAAACAAGAGGGAAAGGAGACTGTACATGCACGTGTACGTGTTCTTGTGTTTATGTTAACAAGGAGTAGTAAGGATTAGGGAGAAGGGAGTTAAAGATTAGGTAGCAAGCGCTTGTCTCGTGCATGGCCTTCATTTTGGAGACGGGGGGGGAGGGATTGTTTTGAAGACTCGGGGGGCTGTTTTGGAGACGGGGGAAGAGGGGGGTGAGGAGGAAGGGGCCAGGGGAGGGGGAAGCTTTGGAGACTAAGGGGGAGAGGAGGGAGGGGAAAGGGAGAAGAGGAGGATGGATCTGATAGAGAGGATTCGGAGGGGACTGGGGAGGGGGTGAGTGGGGCGGCAGAGGGTGGGGGGGAGGGGGACTCGTATTGAGTGTATCAGAAAAGAAAAAAACAACTAGTCATTGCTCGCCTCTGAACGCCTTTGGCCCTGCGATTCCCTTTGCCGGGGTGCTTTGGGGCCGAGGGTGACGCGGCCATTATGCAAGCGGGTCGTTATAGGTTCTTAGGGTAAGCATGTGTGAATTCATCTCCAAAGGCCTTTATGTGGGGGTGGGGTGGGGTGGGTGTGTAAGTGTGTGTGTGTGTGGGGCGGGGTGCATGTCTGTGTGTGTGTGTGTGTGTGGTGTGTGTGTGTGTGTGTGTGTGTGTGTGTGTGTGTGTGTGTGTGTGTGTGTGTTTGTGTATGAGTGTATGTACGTACCCCTGCCTTCCTGCTTGTACATGTACGTGCGTTTGTGCCCTTGCTTGTTTGTATGTTACATGTTTATATACCTGTTTCCGCGCGTGTTTATTTGCAGACGCGCGCGCTTGTGTGCAGACGTGCGTGCACACGAATCCGGCAAGCGCTTGAATGCCTGTGTTCAACGGATCCTGCGGCGCGGACCCCGAGCTCAAGCGTGCCTCAGATCGAGCAGCTGACGGATTGGAGTTCCACGTCTTAACCTTGGCGAGCGTGTGTGTCCGTGTGGAGTATCTTGGCTGCGTCATGGCGGAGAGAGAGAGGGGGGGGGGGGTGAGGCGGGGGTCTAAATTTATATCTGCATATTCACAGCCGATCTTTGATTTGAAAGGTCGTTTCTGAATTCAGGGTGTATGAGGAGGCTTGTTTTTTTTTTTTTTTTTTTTTTTTTTTTCGCGTGTGTGTGTGTGTGTGATCGGGCTGATTTCCGTTTCGTTCAGGTCTATGTTGTTTATTTTCTTTCGTTGTGGGTCGATTTTATGAGGAAGTGGAGGGTCCGTCGGCCTGCTTCAGCACACTCATGATTACATGCACACTCACGGGATTACTCACTCACTCACTCACTCTCACGGGCGCTCACTCTCCCACTCAAGCTTCATTCACACACAAACACACACACAAACTCTCTCATTCTCGTTCTGTCAGTCTGTTTGTCTCTGTCTTTCTCTCTCTCTCTCTCTCTCTCTCTCTCTCTCTCTCTCTCTCTCTCTCTCTCTCTCTCTCTCTCTCTCTCACTCTCACTCTCTCTCTCTCTCTCTCTCTCTCTCTCTCTCTCTCTCTCTCTCTCTCTCTCTCTCTCTCTCTCTTTCTTTCTTTCTTTCTCACTCTCTCTCTCTCTTTCTTTCTTTCTCACTTTCTCACTTTCTCCCTCTCTCTCTCTCTCTCTCTCTCTCTCTCTCTCTCTCTCTCTCTCTCTCTCTCTCTCTCTCTCTCTCTCTGTCTCTCTCTCTTTCTCTCTCTCTCTCATTCTCTCTGTCTGTCTCTCACACTCAGTCTCTCTCTCTCTCTCTCTCTCTCTCTCTCTCTCTCTCTCTCTCTCTCTCTCTCTCTCTCTCTCTCTCTCTCTCTCTCTCTCTCTCTCTCTCTCTCTCTCTCTCTCTCTCTAACTCTCTCTCTCTCTCTCTCTCTCACGCACATGTGCCCGCATGCAACCACCCTCCCCCCCACACGCATATACTCAGTAAAACAAATTTATTGCACTTATTCTGTGATGGGTCTGTTCAAGGCGGAAGATGTTGGTGTGGGATGAAGATGAAGAGTATTTTGAGAGAGAGAGAGAGAGAGAGAGAGAGAGAGAGAGAGAGAGAGAGAGAGAGAGAGAGAGAGAGAGAGAGAGAGAGAGAGAGAGAGAGGAGTTAGAGGGAGAGAGTTACAGAGATAGAGAAAGGAGAAAGATAAAGCGAGATAGAGCGAGAGCCAATGAAAGAAGTAAGGCGAATGAGAGAAAAAGTATCTTCTCTCATGTACGTATATATGCATTACAATATATATATATTTAATTATAGTATATATATATATGGATGTATATATGCATTACAATATTTTTTTTCTTCTTCGCTCCGTCTTAAGGAAAGCAAAAGCTGTCCTGCTTGCCACCAACGTTGAAATAAACCCATCAGGGCTAAATTGGCGCCGTCATTCCCATTGTACACGTGCAGGAAAACATTCATCCCCTTTTTTCTGCTCCCTTTTTTCTCATGGTGAGTAGGGGAGAGAGAGAGAGAGACAGACAGACAGAGACAGAGACAGAGAGGGGAGAGGGGAGAGGGAGAAAGAGAGAGAGAGGAGAGGGGGAGAAGGAGAGAGGCAGGGGGGCAGAGGGGGAGAAGGAGAGAGAGAGAGGGGCAGAAGGAGAGAGAGAGAGGGGCAGGAGAGAAGGAGAGAGAGAGAGAGGGGCAGAGGGAGAGAAGAAGAGAGAGAGAGGGGCAGAGGAGAGAGAGAGAGAGAGGGGGGGCAGTGGGAGAGAGAGGGGGGCAGAGAGAGAGAGAGGAAGAGAGAGAGAGAGAGAGAGAGAGAGAGAGAGAGAGAGAGAGAGAGAGAGAGAGAGAGAGAGAGAGAGAGAGAGAGAAAGAAGGGGGATAAGAGAGAGAGGGAGAGAAGGGGAGGGAGGGACATAGAGAGAGAGAGAGAGGAGAGGAAGAAAAATAAAGAGTGAAGGGGGAAGAAAGAAAGAGAGAGAGAGAGAGAGAGAGAGAGAGAGAGAGAGAGAGAGAGAGAGAGAGAGTGAAAGGGAGGGAGAGAGGGAGAGAGAGAGAGAGAGGGAGAGGGGGAGAGGGGGAGAGAGAGAGAGAGAGAGAGACAGAGAGAGAGAGAGAGGCAGAGAGAGGGGGAGAGAGAGAGAGAGAGAGAGGGAGGAGGGAGGAGGGAGGGAGAAAGAGAGAGAGAGAAGAAAAAAAGAGAAGGGGACAGGGAGAAAGAGAGAGAGAGAGAGAGAGAGAGAGAGAGAGCGAGAAAGAGAAAGAAAGAGAGAAAGAGAGAGAGGGGAGAGGGCAGGGGCAGCGCAGACGGCCGGCAGAGTGACACCAGGCCGGCGGTCGGGTGCAGTGGCCATCGCTCGAGGTAACCGCCCTGATGTGGACACTTGAGTTAATGAGGGTAATTATACGTTGTTCTCGTTAGAGTTAATGAGGCTGATAATGGTGTAATGATCGCGTCTCTCTCTCTCTCTCTCTCTCTCTCTCTCTCTCTCTCTCTCTCTCTCTCTCTCTCTCTCTCTCTCTCTCTCTCTCTCTCTCTCTCTCCTTCTCCCTGCCCCTTCTCTTTTTTTCTTCTTCTCTCTCTCTTTCTCCCTCCCTCCCTCCCTCCCTCCTCCCTCTCTCTCTCTCTCTCTCTCTCTCTCTCTCTCTCTCTCTCTCTCTCTCTCTCTCTCTCTCTCCTCCTCCTCCTCCCTCCTCCTCCTCCTCCTCCTCCTCCTCCTCCCTCCCTCTCCTCCCTCTCTCTCTCTCTCTCTCTCTCTCTCTCTCTCTCTCTCTCTCTCTCTCTCTCTCTCTCTCTCTCTCTCTCTCTCTCTCTCTCTCTCTCTCCCCCTCTCTCCCTCTCCCTCTCTCCTCCCTCCCTCCCTCCCTCCCTCTCTCTCTCTCTCTCTCTCTCTCTCTCTCTCTCTCTCTCTCTCTCTCTCTCTCTCTCTCTCTCTCTCTCTCTCTCTCTCTCTGTGTGTGTGTGTGTGTGTGCGTGTGGATGTGCATGCGGGTGCATGTATGTATGTGCATGTGTATAAGTATAGGTGCATGTTTATCCGGATTATCCGTATCCACTTTCATACTCTTTAAAATCTTAATCTTCTGCTGTTGACAAATCCCCCTTTCAGAAGCGCCAAACCTCCCCGTCACTTCCGAGCGAGTCCCCCCTCCCTACCCCCAGCCCACTGTCCCTCCTCGACTTCAAGTTCCTCCTCCTACCCTTCCCCCAGCCCCCTCCCCCTCCTCGACTGCGCATGAGCCCCCCCCACCCCCAGTCGCTCCCTTGGCCTTCGGTTATGCCCGGGCGCGGCAGATGGGGCTGTTGCCGGAGGAGGTCCTGGGAGGAGTCGCAGGCCGCAGGGTGCTTGGGGGTGCGGGAGGCTCTTCGTTTGATGAGTTGCAGAGGGTTCTGAAGTGGAGGAAAGGGGGGGGGGGGTAGTTTTGGTGGGAA
>NC_091566.1:30064663-30072163 GCF_042767895.1 Penaeus vannamei | reverse complement strand
AATCCAAAATATTATATGAACAAAAGCGCATTGTTCTGGTCGTTGATTGGGAAAACGCAGAAACTCCCTCCGCAAATATGTTTTCTTGAAGGGTCTAAATAAATCGCAGACCGCAAACTAATGATATCTTGTTTTTTTATATATCATAGTCCTTGTGTCATATATTCGTGCTGTTCGTTCCCTGGGATTTGTGCCACGGTCCTAGCCTCACTATGCAGTCTTTGTACCACGTAATCCTATCTTTGGTGTATAGATTTTGTATCGTGTAATTCTATCTTTGGTATATAGTTTTTGTACCATTGTCCTATTAGTGGCATGTAGTCTTTATGTCATGTAATTCTATCATCTGTGTGTGTGTGTGTGTGTGTGTGTGTGTGTGTGTGTGTGTGTGTGTGTGTGTGTGTGTGTGTGTGTTTGTGTTTGTGTGTGTGTGTGCGCGTGTGTGTGCGTGTGTGTGTGTGTGTGTGTGTGTGTGTGTGTGTGTGTGTGTGTGTGTGTGTGTGTGTGTGTGTGTTTGTGTGTGTGCGTGTCTATATATAGTGTCTGTGCCCCTTGATCCCATCTTGGTATAGAATATATGTACCACATAATATTCCTATCTTTGCTGTACAGTTTTTGTACCACATATTCCCATCCTTGCTTGTACTGCAGAGTCCCACCTTAGCACATTAGCACACAGTCTGCCCCGCGCCACACGCCCGTGAACCACCAGCTCCTCCTCTCACACCACCCACGCCTCAGGC
The DNA here is from genome assembly GCF_042767895.1 of Penaeus vannamei. Lineage (NCBI taxonomy): Eukaryota > Metazoa > Arthropoda > Malacostraca > Decapoda > Penaeidae > Penaeus > Penaeus vannamei. Next base: position 30,071,420 of record NC_091566.1, on the reverse strand, counting down.
TCCTCCACGCCCATAGTCATGCATTCCAGAGCACATCATGAATATCACCTTCGACTGGCACAGGATAGCGCATGACAACCTCATCACTTTCGAGGCGAACCTAAGGGCGAGGTGTCACTACAGCCGCCGTCCTCATTAAATCATCCAGATGGGGAGGGTTTGATCGCGCCTCCCCTCCCCCCCTCCTTCGGAAGCATAAGAAGCTGTCGGTGTAATTAGTTTTAAGGCTCGAGGAGAGTGGCATTTTCTGATCGCCATTTCGTTGTAAGAACTGCCTGTGTTGTATTAAAGCTAGAAGCCCAATACTATAGGGGGGTCTTATTCCACATGTCTTCTAGAAGGGCATTATTAACTACCGTAAAGCAGAAGGCATTGTTTAACTCGATGGTATTGTTAACTACCGTGAAGCAGAAGGCATTGTTAACTAGATGGTATTATTAACTACCGTAAAGCAGAAGGCATTGTTAACTAGATGGTATTATAAGCTACCGTAAAGCAGAAGGCATTGTTAAATAAATGGTATTATTAACTACCGTAAAGCAGAAGGCATTGTTAACTAGATGGTATTGTTAACTACCGTGAAGCAGAAGGCATTGTTAACTAGATGGTATTGTTAACTACCGTAAAGTAGAAGGCATTGTTAACTAGATGGTATTATTAACTACCGTAAAGCAGAAGGCATTGTTAACTAGATGGTATTATTAACTACCGTAAAGCAGAAGGCATTGTTAACTAGATGGTATTGTTAACTACCGTAAAGCAGAAGGCATTGTTAACTAGATGGTATTGTTAACTACCGTGAAGCAGAAGGCATTGTTAACTAGATGGTATTATTAATTACCGTAAAATAGAAGGCATTGTTAAATAGATGGTATTGCTAACTACCATAAAGCAGAAGGCATTGTTAACTAGAGTAAAGTAGATGGTATTGTTAACTAAAGTGAAGACACGGGTCGTTCCTGAATGCTTTCTCAGGTGAGTCTTAACCCTGCAGCTGCAGTCACAACAACCCAGTGTTATTTTCACTTTGAACGAATGCCATTTAAATTCGTATGCTTTTTGTAAATGTCAGTTGCCACGGATATCTTGATTGTTTTTATTTATTTGATTTTATTTTTATTTTGGGACTACTGTTGACAGGAACAGAAGTCGCAAGAAACCGATTGCAGACGAGTCTTTCGCTTCCTATCGCCGATTGATCTCCGGAATGGCAACTTTTTCCTCTCCCGCCGGAGAAGAGAGTACCTTGGTTGTATTATTGGTTCGCCTGGCCGCCCATTGCCGCCCCTGCCGCCGCCGCCCTAACAACAACACAATTAAAAGGTGTCATAAATATCCCACCGCCAACATCCGTCAAAGATGTCAAGTCATTTCTGGGATTTGTGGCCTTTTATTGCCCCCTTCATTTACAACTTCAACAGGGAGCCGCCCTTGTGCACGAACACCCCCTCCCTCCCCTCCCCTCCCCTCCCCTCCCACACGCACAAGCTCATGCAGGGAGAAAACCGAATCAAGCTGGACTCCGTTACTCCGCCGTCTGCTTCGTGGTCTCCATTAGCATCTACTCTATTATCTGCTCATCTGTCGTTATCTACTCCTCCATTCTCGTATACTCTATTGTTATCTACTCTTCTGTTATTTACTTCTCCATTATCATCTACACCATTGTTATCTACTACATTATCATCTACTACACCATTATTATTTACTCCTCCATTATCATTCACTCTTTCAATATAATCTACTCCTCCATTATTATCTACTCTTTCAATATAATCTCCCTTACCATCTACTTTCAATATAATCTACTCCATTACCATCTGCTTTCAATATTCATCTACTTCATTATCATTTACTTTCAATATAATCTACTCCATTACCATCTACTTTCAATATTTATCTACTCCATTATCATCTACTTTTAATATAACCTACTCCACTATCATCTACTCCTCCATGTCTACCTGCCCTATGTTCGTACTCCACCTACAACGCTGATGTCACTCCATTCGCCCTCATTCGTGTCTAGACGGACTCTCTCTCTCTCTTAATCTCTCTCTCTCTCTCGCCAATCTCTCTCTCTCTCTCTCTCTCTCTCTCTCTCTCTCTCTCTCTCTCTCTCTCTCTCTCTCTCTCTCTCTCTCTCTCTCTCTCTCTCTCTCTCTCTCTCTCTGTGAACTCCAGATAGCGAGATCACTTGTCCTCCAGCGCTTGGGAATCACGAGTAGCTCCTCTGCTATGTCCTGGGTCATCTAAACTCCTTCATTTGAGACTTTTTTTCTGTTTTATTATTATTATTATTATTATTATTACTAATTTCTGTGAATTTTATTTCTGTTTTTTTTTTCTATTAACATCCTTTATCCTATGTTTAGGGGGCTGGCTATTTCACATCCGGGGTAAGATGGTTTTTTTTTTGGGCATTTTAGTTCGTGTAGATGCTTTGCTTCTGTCTGTTTCTGTTTCTGTTTCTGTTTCTCTGTCTCTCTCTCTCTCTCTCTCTCTCTCTCTCTCTCTCTCTCTCTCTCTCTCTCTCTCTCTCTCTCTCTCTCTCTCTCCCTCTCTCTCTCTCTCTCTGACACACAGATACACACACATGCCCCCCCCCCCCCACACACACACACGATCAAAACCAGTAATATCTCTTAGTGTCGCCTCAGATATCAAGAAGTCGAGGAATGTATCCCATTTACAGTTGGCAGGACAAGGCCAGGGGTATCTGGTTTATCTCGGCATAAACAAGTAAGTTTGTTGTATGCAAACGACCGAGTGGAGACGGCAGGAAATTGTATTTGTCCTTGTGTATGCTCGGTGTATGTTGTGACTACAAGCCGAAGGGGGTGGCGGGGAGGGGTGGGTGAGCGGGGGGAAGGGGAGGGGGGGTAGGTGTGGACACGGGCGAGGAGGAGAACTCGTCGAGACAATATCTTGCGCGCGACCAGTCCGACTGGACACCTGCAGAGCCGCCCCGCCCTCGGCCCCCTCCTCCTCCTCCTCCTCCTTCTCCTTCTCCTGCTCTTCCCGCGCCCCCGTCCGCAGGATTTTTACGTCTTCTTGCGGCGACACACGAGTCGGGGTCGGGTTAGCCGCAGCGGCATCTCCAGCCTGCAAGGGGCTCGTCGGTTATTTCCGATCTCGGCGCCGACAGCAGGTAGAAGGGGGAGAAGGAGGGAGGAAGGGATATGGGGAGGGAAGGTGGGAGGGAGGGAAGGAGGGAGGGAATGAGGGACACAGGGAGGGAAAGAGGGAGTGAGGGATCTAGGAAGACTCGGGAGTGCGTTTCTGCCCAAGTTTCCTCCGGGTCCAAAGGCGCTGTTTCGGGCGGTGACTTTCGCGTTTCGTAAGAGAGCGGCCGTTGCTGTTCCCTTTTCCTCCTTTGGTGTCTCTTTCTCTGTTTTTTTTTTCGCGATGCTTGAATGACGCGACGCCGTTCACCTGCGCGAGAGACGAAGAGGCGAACAAAGGAGCAGATCGACGGGAGACAGTGAGAGGTCGATGAAGAGGAAGAAGACATGAGAGAGAAACGAGAAAGTGGCAGAGGAAACAAGAGAAGAAGATCAAGAAGGGATTGGGTTTTCATCGCGAAAGAGAGAGAGAGAGAGACATGGAAAAGAATAAGATAAGAATAAGATGGAAATTGAATTATAAAAGAAATAAAAGGAAAAGGAACAAAAGGCAGACGGTATAATGAGCTGCCATTGACACCAATTCGGCCTCGTGATCGCGTGATTGACCTATGAAGGTAATAAGAGACAATGAAGAGCGCGCCGGAGGGGGGGGCGGGGGGAGGGGAGGGGGGGCTAATTAAGGGCTCCATCTTTATTATTAATGTGGAATGTGGAGGCGTTTTGTTGCTTGTCCCTGACGCTTGGAAATTCTTTTGTCTTGGAATTCTGGCTGGCTGACTCTCTCTCTCTCTCTCTCTCTCTCTCTCTCTCTCTCTCTCTCTCTCTCTCTCTCTCTCTCTCTCTCTCTCTCTCTCTCTCTCTCTCTCTCTCTCTCTCTGGCTCTCTTTCCTTCGGTCTACCCCCCCTTCCCCCCTTCTCTCTCTCTCCCTCTTGCCTGCTAGTGTTGCATAGACAAAAGCTCTGTTTGCTTTTTCGTGTCCGATGGAGCTCAGTTATTTCCTGGCGTTATTTTAATGTTTACACCGGGATTCCTATGCCCTTCCTTCGTTTTTGTTAGTCTTTTGTCGTTTTGTTTGGTTTGCTTAGTGGCTCCTATTCGTGTTGTCCTTATTTGGCGATGTTGACAATCGTTGTGGTGATGAGAATACGGTCTGCAAGTGTGGTGATGGTAACAATCATTGTGGTGATTGGGATACGGTCTGCGTGTGTATTTTTGCGGGTTAATTACGTCGCTTAGGAAACACGAGAAAGGGGTACTCACCGACACGTAACCGCGCGCCGGCCGCTTAGACGGTCGGACGGTCGCGAGGTGCGGTTGCGGCTGAGGCGGGGGCTTCGTGCTGCGGTCGCTGCTGTGGCGATTTTTGTTCCTTCCTTTTTATCGGGCGTGCGGGCGTGGGGTAGGGGGATGGGGGGAGCAGGCTATGATGTCTAACGGGTTTGTTTGTATCGGGGGGCGCCGCGCCGTCGGGGCTCACTCCGGGGGAAGAAAGCTTTAAAAGAGCCTACCACACTTTGTGCCTCCTTGAACGCTACTGATTGTGTGCTTGCTCCCTTGCTTGCCTTCGCTCCCCCCTCCCCCTCCCTCCCTCCTCCTCCTCCCGACCTCCTTCTTCTCCGAGGGGGTCTGATGACACCTGGACTGTGTTAGTGTGTTAGCAGGAGTGCTTGTTTGCCTGCTCGCCGTTCCGCCCACTCTAATATGTGCTTGCTCTGGCCGCCGCCGTTCTCGCCGGGATCAAGGCAGTTTTCGGCCTCGCCATTTTGAACTTTATCATCGTTTTTCTTTCTGTTCTCTTGCCCCTCCTCTTCTTTTTATCTTTCTCCTTCTCCTCCTTTTCCTCCTCCGTCTCCTCCGCGGCCGCTATCGCCTGGCATCATTTGCATCATAGATACGTTTTTGTAGTGTGTTTACCACTCAAATATCCATTTAGCCTTTCCTCCCACTCCGCTCCCCTCCCCTTCCCCCTTCCACTCCCTTCCCTCCCCTCTCCCCCCGCTCTCCAATCTCGCGCCCCTCCCTTCGCTTCTCCCCACTCCCCTCCCCCTCCCCCTCCCTTCAATCCTCTCTCCTCCCCCTTCCCCCTTCTCCCTTCTCCCCCCACCTCTCTCTCTCTCGTACCACCTTCCCACTCCTCCCTCCCCCATTTCTGTCTCCCCTCTCTCTCTCTCTCTCTCTCTCTCTCTCTCTCTCTCTCTCTCTCTCTCTCTCTCTCTCTCTCTCTCTCTCTCTCTCTCTCTCTCTCTCTCTCTCTCTCCCTCTCTCCCTCTCTCCCTCTCTCTCCCTCTCTCCCCTCTCTCCCTCCCTCCCTCCCTCTTATCTTTCTTTCTCTCTTTCTCTCTTTCTCTCTTTCTCTCTCTCTCTCTCTCTCTCTCTCTCTCTCTCTCTCTCTCTCTCTCTCTCTCTCTCTCTCTCTCTCTCTCTCTCTCTATCTATTCCTCCTTTTATCCCTCTCTCTCTCCTTTTTTTCTCTCTCTCTCCTTTTCTCTCTCTCTCTCCCTTTTATCTCTCTCTCTCTCTCTCTCTCCCTTTCTCTCTCCCTCTCTCCCCCTCCCTCTCCCTCACTCCTCTCTCCCTCTCTCCCTCCCTCCCCTCCCTCCTCCCTCCCTCCCTCTCCTCTCCCTCTCTCTCTCTCTCTCTCTCTCTCTCTCTCTCTCTCTCTCTCTCTCTCTCTCTCTCTCTCTCTCTCTCTCTCTCTCTCTCTCTCTCTCTCTCTCTCTCTCTCTCCTTTTATCTCTCTCTCTCCTTTTATCTCTCTCTCTCTCCTTTTATCTCTCTCTCTCTCCTTTTCTCTCTCTCTATCCTTCTCTCTCTCTCTTTCTCTCCTTCCTCTCTCGTTCTCCCCTCTCACCCTTGCGTGGGGAGCGTAGGATTAAGGGAGAGGAGGCGCCAGGGTGAAGGAGAACATACCCTCAAGATAACCTTCGTGTTGTCTCTCTTTTTTGTTATTCATTATTTTTTGATTGGGCGGCCGATTACGAAATATAATTCCTTAATCGCCGATGTTTGTGATAGAGGCTGGGTTTCGCGTGGATGAGTGTGTTTGTTTGTTTGTTTGTGAGTGTGTTTATTTGTTTGTTTGTGAGTGTGTATCTGTGTTTGTTTGTGTTTGTTTGTTCGTGTGTGCGTGTGTATCTGTGTGTTTGAGTGTGTGTGTGTGTGTATGTATGTATGTGCGTGCGTGCGTGCGTGCGCAGGATTGTCTCCGAACGAAAGATCGAAACCCGTAAGAACGAGAACTTAAGAAAAATCATTCGCACGTCGGCTTTTTAACAAGCTCCCCGCCAACCTCCACACTCCTCCCCTGCCCCTGCCCCCCCCCTTCCCCCATGCCCTTGCCCACTGCCCCCTTCCCTTCCTTCCCCTCTGCCCCTACCCGTTCCCCTGCCTCTCTAGCCTCCCCCTTCTCCCAACCCCAGGCCGATACCCCTTCCCCTCCAGCCTCCCTCTTCCCCTATCCATGCCCCTTCCCCTCCCTCCTCCCCTTAGTCTCCTCCAGCCCCTGCGGCTACCCTCGCCCCCCCCCCCCCTGCGCTGACTGTTCTGTACCCCGAGGCTCAGAACCCAATCAATATTAAAGGCCAGAACTCACGTGATAATCACCCTTGTCTGGCAGGGGATTATGGGT
>NC_091566.1:30057163-30059663 GCF_042767895.1 Penaeus vannamei | reverse complement strand
TTCTCTCTCTCTCTCTCTCTCTGTTTTCTCTCTCTCTCTCTCTGTTTTCTCTCTCTCTCTCTGTTTTCTCTCTCTCTCTCTCTGTTTTCTCTCTCTCTCTCTCTCTGTTTTCTCTCTCTCTCTCTCTCTGTTTTCTCTCTCTCTCTCTGTTTTCTCTCTCTCTCTCTTCTCTCTCTCTCTCTGTTTTCTCTCTCTCTCTCTCTGCCTTTTCTTTCTCTCTCTCTCTCTCTCTCTCTCTCTCTCTCTCTCTCTCTCTCTCTCTCTCTGTCTCTCTCTCTCTCTCTCTCTCTCTCTCTCTCACTCTCTCACTCTCTCTCTCTCTCTCTCCCTCTCTCTCTCTCTCTCTCTCTCTCTCTCTCTCTCTCTCTCTCTCTCTCTCTCTCTCTCTCTCTCTCTCTCCCTCTCCCTCTCCCTCTCCCTCTCCCTCTCCCTCTCCCTCTCCCTTTCTTCACCTTTCCCTCTCCCTCCCTCCCTCCCTTTCTCCTCTCCCCACACATACGCACACACCTGTTGATGCGAGAGAGCGTGCCTGGAGCGCCCATCGGGACGAGCGCAGACTGGCGAGAGCGGGAGGGCGCCGCGTGCAGAGGGCGCCCGCCACTCACTCATTCACTCATTTCGAACTCAGGGCGGCGAGGGGGACGGCGCGGCGTGTCGGCATGTCGGGTCGCCGCGCCGTCGGAAGTGGCGGCGTGGAATCTGCGTGTAGACATTACCATTCCTGGCGGGACTTGTTTGCTCATAGTTCGGTGCCGGCGGGGGAAGGTGGGCGGCGGGTGGGGGCGGGGCGGGTTGGCGGCACAGGAACACACACGCACGGGCTCGAGGGCCGCCCTTCCCTTCCGTCAGGGTGCGCTCGTTCGCTCTCTCTCTCTCTCTCTCTCTCTCTCTCTCTCTCTCTCTCTCTCTCTCTCTCTCTCTCTCTCTCTCTCTCTCTCTCTCTCTCACTCTTTCTTTCTCTTTCTCTTTCTCTTTCTCTCTTTCTTTTCTTGTGTCCCAATGACTTTCTATTTCTGCCTCTGTTTCTCATAAGTAAATGATCCTCTAAGCCGCTTTCTCTTTCTTTCTTTCATTCACCTCCATCTACTTTTCTTTGTCTTCGTCCTCAATTCCCCTTCTCTCACTCCCACCTCTTCCTCCCCTCTCCTCCTCCTCCCTTTCCATCCATCTCCCTCCTCCTCCTCCCTTTCCTCCCATCCCCCTCCCCTCTCTCCTTCTTTCTCCCCCTCCTCTTCCTCCTCCTCCTCCTTTTCCCTCCATCTCCCTCCCCCCTCCTCTTCCTCCTCCTCCCCCCCCCTCTCTTCCTGGGCGACACAGCATTCTCTCATACCCTCTGAACGTGTCTCGTAATCTCCTCGACAAAAGCGCCCTGTCATGCAGATGTCCGCGTCATGCAGCGTGTATGACGCGGGCGAGGAGGGCGCTCACCAGGCACACGCTGTTGCTCTGATGTATGGCGGTGCGGGCGTGATGGCTGCGAGGTGTGGGCGGAAAGGGCTGAGGTCGTCGATTTTGGGACCTCTCGGCGTGGGTTTCCAGGGTCGGTTTTGTTTTTTCTCTCTCTCTTTATTGTCTCTCTTGTTTTTTCCTCTTTTCCTTTCTTTGCTTTTTTTCACTTTTTGGGGTTTCGGTTGTCGTTTGCCGTCTTTCCTGTGTTCTTGGTTATTTCCTTTTCTGGCTTTTTTCTGTTTTTTTTTTTTATGTGCCTTCTATTCTCTCTCTTACATTTTCTTTTTTCTTTTTTGTTTTACCCATTTTCATTTTCTCTTGTGTATTCTCTTTCTTACCCGATTCTTCTGTTCTACTAACTTCCTATCCCTTCTTCCCAAACTCCTCCTCCTCCTCTCTTACCCTCCTGTGTGTGTCTCTCCCTCCCTCCCTCTCTCCCTTTTCTCCCTCCCTCCTCCATTTTCTCTATCCCTCTCTCTCCCTTCCTCTCCATTTTCTCTATCCCTCTCTCTCCCTTTTCTCACTCATTGCCTCCCTCTCCCTTTTCTCCCTACCTCTCTCTCTCCCTCTCTCCATTTTCTTCTTCCCTCCCTCCCTCTCCATTTTCTTCCTCCCCTCCCTCCCTCTCCCTTTTCTCCTTACCTCTCTCTCCCTCTTTTCTCCCTACCTACCTCTCCCTCTCCATTTTCTTCCTCCCTCCCTCCCTCCCTCTCCCTTTTCTCCCTGCCCGTTACCCCGCCCAAACCCACAAACCCAGGATTCCTATGCTGCTCACCCACACTACCTTACCTGCCTGACTGCCTCTGCCTGATTGCCAATTTCCTGTCTGCCTGATTGCTTATCTGCCTACCTACCTGCTTGTCTCCCCTGCTGGCGTGGCCAACATATTCAGCTGCTTAACCCTCCCGCGCCTTGTCTCGCCTGCTCAGCTATCTGCTTGCGATGGGTGTCTGCTGGACTGCGTGTTTGGGGCTCCCTTCTTTCTCTCGATGTCTGACTGTCCCTCTGTTTCTCTGTCTTTGTCTGTCTCTGGCTTTGTCTCTCTCTCTCT
>NC_091566.1:30049663-30052163 GCF_042767895.1 Penaeus vannamei | reverse complement strand
TCCTCCACTTACTTCACTTCCTACACGTTCACCATTTCTCCCTTCTCTCTTCAGTATCTCCTCCTCCTCCCCCTCCCCTCCCCCAACTCCTCTTCCACCCCTGCTCTTCCTCTTCCCCTTCATTTTCTTCCTTCCTCCACCTCCTCCTCTTCGTCTTCCTATGTGATCACTTCTCTCCATCTCTTCCACACCTCTACCTTCCATGTTACCTCCACCTCATCTCCTCACATCCACCTCTTCCAACTTCCCGTTATTTCTTCCATTTTTCCCAACCTCCACCTTTCACTCTCCCGCTACCCTTCCACCTCCGACCGCCTCCACCTTTTCCCCTCCCTATCCTCAACATCTCCCCATCTCACTCTTCCTCCACCTACTCCACACTCATCCTCCTCCTCTCCGTCTCCCCTCCCCTCCCACCTCTTCCTCCCCCCCCTCTCCTACCACCTCTCTTCCGTCTCTTCTACCTCCTCCTCCTCCACCACCTCTCCCTCTTCTTCCAACTCCTACCCCTCTTGCCCCTCCCCTCTCGTCAACTTCCTCCATCTCTTCCACCAGCCTTTCCGCCTCCCCCTCCTCCACCTCTCCCTCCCCTTCCAACTCCTACCCCTCTTGCTCCCCCCCCCCCCTCCCTGGCGTGTGGAGGGCATGGGCGCGCGGCGAGTGCATTCCGTGGAGGCATTGGCGACGGAGGCCCGCTTCGTCTCGACCTCGTGCCCGTGAAACCGTGGCGCTGCGAGGCCCACGAGACACGCATCCAAGGCCCAGGGTGTTGCGGGTAGGGGTTGTGGGTGGGTAGGGGTAGGGGGGGGGGAGCTGTGGATGAAGTAGAGAGGAGTTGATAACGTAGAATAGGGGAATAAAGGAAGCGATGAAAAAGAGTGCGGGGGAGAAAGCTGCGGATGAAGGGGTAGAGAGGAGTTGATAACGTAGACTAAAGGGAACCGAAGGAGGGATGAAAACGAGAGTGCGTCAGGGTTTGTTGAGCGAGTGACGTATGTGCGAGGGAAGAGATGTTTCCGCGACGTTTAACGCAATAGTATCGGTACCTGTTTGATTAAAGTTATTATGAAGGCCTTATCACACTACCACTTTTTCCGTCAATTTTTGCGTTTCCGTCTGAATTTGAGGCTCTCCGCAAGTATCGTTTGCAAACGGATCGCCTCCCAGACGAAGACCGTTAAAAGTGATAGTGTGATACAGAAGTATGAACTTTTATCTGCAGAGAACAAAGGTAGCGAACTGTCAACGACCGTGTCTGCGAAGTCGACAAAGGTTCCGAGAAGTTGGTGTAATGAGTGTCGTTCTCGAGTGGGGGAGTGGGACTGGGGGGAGTGGGGAGGGAAGGGAAGGGAAAGGGGTAGAAAGGGGAGGTGAGTAGGAGTGAGAGGGGTAGAGAGGGGGGGAAGGGAAAGGGGTAGAGAAGGGAGGGGAGGAGAGTAGGAGGAGTTAGGGAGGGGGTAGAGAGGGCTGGGGACGGGGGGAGTGGGAATGGAGGGGTGGGGAAGGAAGGGAGTAGAGAGACGTGGGGAGGGGGAGTGGGAGTGGAGAGGGTGAGGAGAGAGAAGGGAAAGGGGTAGAGAGTGGAGGGAAAAGGAGTGGAATTGGGAGTCGGAGGGATGGGAAGGGGGAAGGGAATGGAGGGAGAGAAGGGGAGGGGAGTAGGGGAGTGAGGAAGGGTGGGAGCAGAGGGAAGGAAAAGGGGTAGGTAGAGAAGGGAGGGAGGGTGCGTGGGAGTGGGAAGGGGGGTAGAGAGGCGAGGGAGGAGAGGAGGGGGAGCCGATTACCAGGTGTCGGAGGCGCAGGAGGAGGGGCAGAGAGGAGGAAATGGTTGCCAATGTGGATCCGAACGCCGAATTACGGCCAATCAGCGTGGAATATTCCCACTTAAAGAGGCCCTAATGGGAGGAGGAAAGAGAGGGGAGCTTGGAGGCAGAGGAAAGGAGAGGGAGGGAGGAGCGAGGCGGAAAGGGAGGGGATGAGAGGGAGAGGGAGGAAAGGGAGGGAGGGAGCGAGAGGAGGATGAGAAGAGGGAGGAAAAGGAGAAGGGGAGGGGGAAGCGAGAGGGGATGAGGAGCGGAAGGAAGGAAGGAGGAAGAAGGCAGGAAGAGGAGGGGGCGAGAGGGGAAGGGAGGAGAGAAGAGTGGGGGTGGAGGGGGAAAAGAAGGAAAGGGGGAAGGGAAGGAGAGGCGAGAAGAAAAGTTAATAAGGAAGGAGGAGTGGAGGAATATGGGGGAGAGGGGATAGGACGGGCGGGAAAGAAAGGGATGGAGGTTAGGGAGAGGAGGAAAGAGTGAGAGGGAGAGGTGAGAAGGAAAGGAAGGGAGAAGCGAGAAAGAAAAGGAGAGAAGGAGGGGGATGAGGAAGAAAGAGAGGGAGAGAGAGGGGATGAGAAAGAAAGAGAGGAAGGGAGGGCGAGAAGGAAGGGGAGGAAATGACAGGTGAGAAAGAAAAAGAGGAAGAGAGAAGCGATAAAGAAAGTGAGGAAAGGAGGGGGAGAGGA
>NC_091566.1:30014663-30032163 GCF_042767895.1 Penaeus vannamei | reverse complement strand
TGTTTTAACTATTTTACTTCTTCATCTGCTTTATCAATTTCCCTAATTCTCTTTCGCTGCGAATGTTTCAATTATTTTACCTCTTTATCTGGTTTGATTTCCTTTATTCTCTTTTATTGAACAAGTAACACCTGTGAATACATGGCAGTCCCGTGGCCGGAGGAACGACCCGATGAGAGTGAATAAAAGAAGGACTGAGGAAGAGGGGAGAGAGAAAGGAGAAGAGGAAGAGGGGAAATAAGAAGAATGGGATAAGGACCCAATGAGAGGCGATGGCGCGGTCGAGCGGAAGGCCTCGACGCCTCGAAGGTCCTCTTGGTTGAGAAGTCGAGTCGCGCTGGGGCTGGGGAGGGGGGAGGGGGGAGGTGGGGGAGGTTGGAGGGAGGAAGAGGAAAATGAAAGGGGAGAAGGGAGAAGAAGAGGGAATAGGGGAAAAAAAAAGGAGGAGAGGAAAAAAAGGGGGGAAATGAGGAAAGACTAAGAGAGAAAAAGGGAAGGAATAAAAGGGGGAAATGAAGAAGAGGGACTAGGAGAGAAAAAAGAAGGTAGAGGGGACTAGAGTAAAAGAAGGAAAGAAGTGGGGCAAGGTGAGAAAGAGGTAGGAGAGGGGAGAAGAGGAAAAGGAGCAAGGAGAAGAAGGAGATAAATGCGATGAAATGAAAAAAAACGGACAAGGAGAAGAGAGGGAGACGAATTAATGTGTAGCAAACGGAAAACAAAAAGAAAGGGGAGGAGGGAGAAAAGAAAAGGAGGAAGGAGAAAAATGAAACAGGCTGTTGGAAAGTAATAAAAGGAAAAGGAAAAGGAGAAGAGAAAAGGCAAAAAAAGGAAAAAAGGGAGACAAAAGGAAAAAAAACTCTTGGAGAATAATGAGAAAGGGAGTAAAAAAAAAATATTAACGGAAGAATAAGAAAAAAAACACGAAAATTGTTTGGACGAAATACCAAAAACAATAGACTTCAGCTGTGTTATTGCCCCCCCCTCCCCCCACACATAATGCCTACGGAACTTGCTTTACCATGATTATTATTATTGTTATTACTACTATCATATTATTATTATTATTATCAGTATTATTTTTTATTATTTTTTAATTATTACTATCACTACTGTTATTATCATTACCATCATTATTGTTATTATTATTATTATCATCATTTTTGTTATGGTTATTATTATCATCATTTTATTATTATCATTATTATCATCATTTTTGTTATTGATATTATTATTTTCTTATTATCAGTATCATTACCATTATTATTATTATTACGGAACGCTCTGCCATCATTGCTCCTCAAGGACTCCGACAAGGAACCCGCATCTTCGGAGGCATCGCGAGTCGGAGAGCCTGGGACCCGAGTTGGTCAGGTCCTGGACGCACTCGCCGGCGGCCATGCAGGAGGAGGTTCCGTCCGGGTACCGAGTGAGGTGAGGTACTGTGAGGGCGTGGTGAGCGCGGACACGGACGTCGAATACGGACCTCGATCACGGACTTTGAATCACGAACATCGAACACGGAGCTTGATCACGGACGTCGAATAAGGACTTCGATCACGGACTTACTTTGAATCACGAATATGGAACACAGCCCTCAAACCCGGACCTTGATCACGGACGTCGAATAAGGACTTGGATCACGGACTTACTTTGAATCACGAAAATGGAACACAGCCCTCAAACCCGGACCTTGATCACGGACGTCGAATAAGGACTTCGATCACGGACTTTGAATCACGAATATGGAACACAGCCCTCAAACCCGGACCTTAATCACGGACGTCGAATAAGGACTTCGATCACGGACTTTGAATCACGAATATAGAACACAGCCCTCAAACCCGGACCTTGATCACGGACGTCGAATAAGGACTTCGATCACGGACTTTGAATCACGAATATGGAACACAGCCCTCAAACCCGGACCTTGATCACGGACGTCGAATAAGGACTTCGATCACGGACTTTGAATCACGAATATAGAACACAGCCCTCAAACCCGGACCTTGATCACGGACGTAGAATACGGACCTCGATCACGGACTTTGAATCACGAACATCGAACATGGACCTTGATCACGAACATAGAACGCAACCCTCAAACCCGGACCTTAATCACGGACGTCGAATAAGGACTTCGATCACGGACTTTGAATCACGAATATGGAACACAGCCCTCAAACCCGGACCTTGATCACGGACGTCGAATAAGGACTTCGATCACGGACTTTGAATCACGAATATGGAACACAGCCCTCAAACCCGGACCTTGATCACGGACGTCGAATAAGGACTTCGATCACGGACTTTGAATCACGAATATAGAACACAGCCCTCAAACCCGGACCTTGATCACGGACGTCGAATAAGGACTTCGATCACGGACTTTGAATCACGAATATAGAACACAGCCCTCAAACCCGGACCTTGATCACGGACGTCGAATAAGAACTTCGATCACGGACTTTGAATCACGAATATGGAACACAGCCCTCAAACCCGGACCTTGATCACGGACGTAGAATACGGACCTCGATCACGGACTTTGAATCACGAACATCGAACATGGACCTTGATCACGAACATAGAACGCAACCCTCAAACCCAGACCTTGATCACGGACGTCGAACACGGACCTCGATCACGAACACAGAACACAACCCTCCAACCACGGACCTCGATCACGAACCCCGACGGACGTACAATCGGCGTGGCAAGTGACGAGCTCAGTCTACGAGAGCGGCCGGACGGATTCTCAAAGGCTTCGGAACCGCGTCGACGTCGAACGGGCTGACGAGAGCGCGACACAGCCTTTTCTCTTATATTCGTCTTTTATTTATTCAAGTATTTTTTATTGGTGTGTATATTCGTTTTTTTTTTTCTCTCTCTCTCTTTCTTATTATTCTCCAAGAGCTTTTTCTTTCCTTTTTGTCTCACTTTCATCATTTTTCTTAATTTCGTCTTTTATTTATTTTAGTATTTTTTTTATTGGTTTGTTTAATCGTTTATTTAAATCTTCTTTATTTGATAATTGCAGGAGACTCGGGAGCTACGAAGTGAAGTCAGAGAGGGGATAGGATTTTTATTTATTTATTTGTTTATAATTTTTTCTTATTTATATGATGACACAGTAACTCAAGAAGCAAGGAAATGAAGTCAGAGACGGGTCTATATTTTATTTATTTATTTACTTATTTGTTAGTATTTTTTCTTTATATGATAACACAGAAAGTAACTCTTAATGTTATAACAAGGATCAATGAAGTGGAGTCAGAGACGGGTCAGTATTTTATTTATTTATTCATTTATTTGTTATTATTTTTTCTTTAGATGATAACACTCGATGATAGACGAAATGAAGTCAGAGATGGGTCTGTATTTTATTTATTTATTTGTTTATTATTTTTTCTTGTTCATATGATAGCACAGAATGTAACTCAAGAAGCAACGGAATGAAGTCAGAGAAATGTCAGTATTTGTTTTTATTTGCTTATTTTTTTCTACTTTAGAGGATAACACAGAAAGTAACTCAGAGACGGGTCTATATTATTCATTTATTTGTCTGTTATTATTATTCATTTTTTTTATGTGATAACAGAAAGTAACTCAAACAACGAAATGAAGCGAGAGACGGGTCAGTATTTTATTTATTTATTTATTCTTTATTATTTTTTCCTTAGATGGTAACAGAAAGTAACTCAAGAACCGACATGATATCAGAGACTGGTTTGTATTATTTACTTATTTTCCTCTTCCTTGTATAATAAAATATCAAGAGACTCGAGAAGAACCGAATTGAAGTCTTGAGACATGACAGTATTTTTTTATTTATTATTTTTTTCATCTTTATATAATTGGGTGGAGAGGAAGAGGAGGGGGGAGGGGGGGAGGGGGGGTAACCTGTACCTTCGTTGGCCGTCCAGCGCTTATGGGCATTGGGTAAATTCCTCGGCAATTAGGGGGTAATATGATAATGAGCATACTGTGCCTGATAAAATCGGGTTGAATTAGATGCATTTTTGATAATGAGGTCGGGATTTTTTTTATTATTTATTTTTTATTCTTATTCTATCTATTTTCTGTTGATAGTGAGGTTGGGATATTATTTTCTATTTATTTATCATTCTTGTTTTATTTCTTTTCTTTTCTTATGTTTTGGGATTGATAATGAGGTTGGTATATTATTTATTTTTTCATTCTTATTTCTTTTTTTTTCTTTTGGGATTGATAATGAAGTTGGGATTCTTTTCTATTTATTTTTATTCTTATTTTATTTCTTTTCTTTTTTTATTTTTTGATAGGTATTGCATCTACAACAATGGCTAATAAATGGATATTGGCGATCATCATGACACAGCTCTCTTATCGAGACGAGGACCGCTGTGGATGCTAATGAATCCCCTTAATGAGAGAGTCATTATCTCGTATGACAGACACGGGACACGTATTCCCTACTGGCCCGTTGGTTCGGACAGGCGGACGAAATCTAAGTGATAAGAGGGCTTGATAGCGCGCTCAGACGGGGAAGAATGTGTCAGGCAATAGCGCGTGTGAGGTGACTCGACTGATGCGCATGACCCCGAGAAGAGAGAGGGAGAAGGGTACGTCAGATGTGCGTCTTGCTTGACTTGACTGATGCGCTTGGCCCTGTTAGGAGAGGGAGAAGGGTAAGTCAGATATGCGAGGCTGATTCCGACGGTAGGTCTTGCTTGACTTGCCTGATGCGCATGGCCCCGACAGGGTAAAGATGAGGGTAAGTCAGATGTGCGTCTTGCTTGACATGAAGCGCATGGTCCCGACAGGATAAAGATAAGTCAGATGTGCGTCTTGTTTGATTTGCCTGATGCGTAAGGCCCCGAAGGATAAAAATGAGTCAGATATGCGTCTTTCTTGACTTGACTGATGCTTATGACCCCTACAGGAGAAAGATAAGGATAAGTCAGATATGCGAAGCTTACCCCGACAGTCGGTCTTGCTCGAGTTGACCGATTCACACGACTCCGACAGTAGCGTACGTGAGACGGATTGGACTGATGTGCGTGACTCCCGACTGGCACGCCGACTGATGGGTGCACGAAGACTCCCAACGAACAAGCACTCGAGACAGCAGGACCTCCGTGTCATATGCTTAGAAGAAGGGAAATGAAAACACGCACGGGGATCCTTCGTTTCGAGGAGCCTGCCTGCGCCTGTCCGAGAGGAAGGGGGAGGAGGGCGGAGGAGAAGGGAAAGGGGAAAGGGAAGGAATAGAAGGAGAAGGAGAAAGAGGAAGGGACGGGGAGGGGGAGGAGAAGGTGAAGGGGAAGGGGAAAGAGAAGGAGAAAGAGAAATGGAGGAGGAGGGGAAGGAGAAGAAGGGGAAAGAGGAGTAGAAGGAGAAGGAGAAAGACAAGGGGAAGGGGAAAGAGCAGGAGGAGATGGCAAACGAACAGAGAGAAGAGACAAAGAAGATAGCAGACGAGCGAGGAAGAGAAGGCAAAGGAGAAGGAGACGGCACACGAACGAGAAAAAAATAGAAGATGACAGAATAGCGAGAAAGAGGAGGAAAAGGAGAAGGAGATGGCCAACGAACGAGAACGAGAAGGAGAAAGAGGAGATAACAAACGAACGAGAAAGAGGAAGAGAAGGAGCAGGAGATGCCACACGAAGGATGTCAGTGATCGAGGAGGTGTCACTCGCCCACCCGTTCCTCTCTCCCTCCTGATTGGCTCTGAAGGAGGAACCCCCTTGTCTTGCGCTCGGGAGTGGGCGGCCGCGGGTGATGGATGGGCGAGGCGGGAAGGAGAGCATGGGAGGACGTGAAAGTAAATAAAGGAATAAAGGAAGTGGGGAAGTGAGGTAGTGAATAGGTTGGATGGGTGTTGGGTAGAGGTGT
Organism: Penaeus vannamei; assembly: GCF_042767895.1. Classification (NCBI taxonomy): domain Eukaryota; kingdom Metazoa; phylum Arthropoda; class Malacostraca; order Decapoda; family Penaeidae; genus Penaeus; species Penaeus vannamei. Next base: position 30,026,289 of record NC_091566.1, on the reverse strand, counting down.
TACATTATCGAAGAGGAGGTGTGTTTTAGTGATAATGAAAGAAACGAATTTATAGAGAATGGAAAAAAGTAAAAAGTTGAGAGAGAGAGAGATAAAGAGAATGAGAGATAGAGAGAGAAAGAAAGAGAGAGAGAGAGAGAGGAGATAAGAGAATGAGAGATAAAGAGAGAAAGAATGAGAATTAGAGAGAGAGAGAGAATGAATGAGAGAGAGAGCGAGAGAAGAGAAGTAAATAAAAATTATGAAGTATAAGATGAATACAAAGCACACAAGCGAGAGACATGTCATCTGTCTGTAGTTGCGGAAACGTCTTGTTTACCTCTTGTTCATATTATGTTACCTGCCGCTTGACAGGTAACGCTGGCAGGTCGTGTCAGGTCTCGGTATGCTGCTGATATCCTTGCTATTGATTGCTGCAACAGGATTTGTGCGTGGATGGTCAGGTCGGTACCTTTGCTTTTTTTCGTCTTGGTTTGGTTCTGATTTTGATTTTTATTTTTTTAGTTTTTTTTGCGTCTTGGTTGGGTTTTGAATGCGGATAGTTAGGTCGGAACCTTTGTTGTTGTTGTTGTTTTTTTGCGATTTGGTTGGGTTTTGAATGCTTTTAGAGGTGAGGATGGTGTGTATCTCTTCGGGAGGGCGGGTAGGTTTTTGGTGCTGTCGCTTCTACGTTTTTCGGATTTTTGGCTTTTGTTGTGTCTTTATTTTCTGATTTTGGTTTGGACCTATCTCTACTTTGTTTTGTCTCTATTTTCTGAATTTGGTTCGGACGTATCTTTATTATTTTCATATATTTGTTGTTGTTGCTGTTATCTCTTCATTTTCTGTTTGTTTCTTTTTGTCTGTTATCTTGGTTTTATCATGTTATTTTCTGATTATGTTCTTTGTTTTCTCTTTATTTCCTGATTTCGTTTTTTTTCTTGATTTTGATTTTATTTATTTATTTTCTCTTTATTTCCTGATTTCGTTTTTTGTTTTATATTTATTTCCTGGTTGTTTTTATTTTTTGTTTTCTATTTATTTCCTGATTTTTTTGTTTTTGTTTGTTTTCTATTTATTTTCTGATCTTGGTTTTGTCTTCTGATTTCGTTTTTTGTCGTCCCTTTATTTTCTGATTTTGTTTTTTGTTGTCTTCATTCTCGTTACCTGCAGTATCATCTGCAATGTATTGGTCCAGTATTTTTTTCATTAATTCGCTGAGGGGTGTCCATATATTTTTTCCTTCACCAAAATATATATTTTAGAATCCTGTCGAAATACAAACCTGAACGTTGAATTTTAGACAGCTTATAATTTCGTCCATTTACATAAGCTTGTATCAGTTTAATAACCAAAAAAATAATGAAATAGATGCATAAAAAACAAATAACGATCAAATAAATATAAAATAAACATGAGCCTATTTCCACGTGGGTTTTTACATTTACACACACTCGAAATCGTTGGGTTACACCACCACTGCTCACTCAAGGAGGTCATGTCTCGTAGGTGGCCGTAAGTGAGTGGAGTCTGATGCTGGTGAATTAACCCCTACCACGCCTTTGTAGGAGATTAGCATGGGGAACTGGAGATTGGCAAGGGGATGGGGGGGGGGGGTTGGCAAGGGGATGGGGGGGTTGGTAAGGGGTTAGGGGGTTGGCGAGGGGATTGGGGAGGGGGTGGCGAGGGGATGGGGGAGTTGGCGAAGGGATGGAGAGACAGGCAAGGGGAGATTGGCAATGAGATGGAGAAATTGCATGGGGATTCGGGGATCGGATGTACAAAATATGGCCGGATTTCTTTATAGGGGATATTGACCTTGTCGTTATTTTTGTCCATTATTATTGTTGTGAATTGCCATTTTCTTTGTTACTGTTATCGGTCATTTTCATTATTGTTATTGTGAATTGTCGTTATCATTGTTGTTATTGTGAACTGTCATTGTTATTAGCATTGTTGTCTTAATTGTTACTACGATTTATGTTCCTTTTTTTTCTTCATCAAATAGTCGTAGTACATATTTCCTAAAAGTAATTGTTATTTATGTTGATATTCTTTAATTTTGTTTTGTGTTATTGAAGGACTAATGCTATTGCAGTTATATGTATTATCCTTCTTAGTGCAATTTTCAATGTTGTTATTCGATAACCATTTTATTGCTATTGTAATTATTATTGTTATTACTATTATTATTGTTGTTATTGTTGTTTTTAGTGATATTTTTGATATTATTATTATTATTGTTATTATTATTGTTATTGTTATTATTATTGTTGTTGTTATTATTATTATTATTATTATTATTATTATTATTATTATTTTTATTATTATTATTATTATTATTATTATTATTATTATTATTATTATTATTATTATTATTATTATTATTATTATTATTATTATTATTGTAACTATTATCATTATTATTGTTATTATTGTTATTATGATTATGACAGGATTACAGTGATTGTTAGTCGTTTTAGTAATTTGTTTATGATACCATTATCTGTGACATTATTTTTTTAATGTTTACATTGTAAGTAATAGAATTTCTAATGTAAAAATAGTAAATGAAAAAAAAATGGCACTGGTGCCGATGATCATAAGTTGACTTGGGGGAAGGGGGCAGTGGCCGGGTGAGGGCGGGGCGGAGGGGCTTGGTTGGACGTGTGTGGGTGTGTGGGCGTTGGGAGGTGATTGTGAGGTCAGCGTTGCTTGCGTGTGTCTGCATTTTGTGCGTGTTTGTATGTTTATAAATGGGTTTGCATGTAGTTTTGTTTATAGTGTTTTTGTGTGTTAGCTCTGTGATTTTGTTTACCAGTGAAAGTCAAAAGCGATTTTGCCTTTAGTTCCCATCTGTATGCTTTCACAGCCACTTTTAGTAATCAAGCACACATCTGACTTAATCATGGATTGTTGGATTACAATTAGCTGATGTTCATAGTTCCGAAGCACCAATATGAATGGCTTGCAATGGATAGAAAACCCGCCTCAGCCGCCAACAAACCCGCATAGCAATGAGTGCAGCCCCGGACACGGCGTGGCATCGCACACGAATGAATGGCGGAGGGCCCCTGGAGACGGCGCCGGGGCGACCGCCGAGCGTGGCCGGCGTGGCCCTCCGCGCCGCCGCCGCCCGTTCCGCCGCTCCCGCGCGCCCTTTGTCTCTCGCTCAAGGATCTAGCCAGCGAGACAGGTCTGCCTCCCCGCCGCCGTGGGTCGCCTCTTATCTCTGTCGGTGGGGTAATTCTCGTCAGAAAGAAGAGGGAATGGAAGTCGCCGGCCAGTGAGGGCGGGAGGGACAATGGCGGTAACGTGAGATAAGGACGTGTGACTTGAGCACGACGCACGGGAGGCTGCTGTTGCCAGACACCCAAGGTCGCCAGGTGGCTGTGCTGGCAACACTGGCGGGTGAGCTGTACCTCTTTCCTCCTCCCGCTTCAGGACACAGCTGATCACCTTCCTAATACTGACCGTAAACATGTGTATCTTTACAAGTATAATACATATAAATAAGTATAAGTACACTCTTTTCCTCCACGAAATGACAATCGACTGGGGGCGCCGGACCGCCTCCGGGGCCGCCCTCCATGGCTTTTCTTATAAATCGAATGATATCCTTGCTGTCCTCACACAAGGGCAGTGTCGATCACGCCTGATAGGTTCAATAACTGACTTCCTTTGACGAGGCGCTGGGACTCCAAGGAGCTGGTTTCGGTCCTCGGAAGACGGCCATGATTGGGACTATGGGGCTCCATGATTGGCAAAGTCTACAATGATAGAGATTAGCCTTTGTATCCCAAATTGCATCCTGTACAGGTTGGCCTGTGCATTGGCATTCAGCGCGGAGCCTGATTATTGTGACCCGCTTCCTCCGGGACCGACGATTGCAACCTCTTGAACATTTATCGCTCCCTGACATCTAAGCAATGCCCTCTTGTGATTTGTAACGTGTGTTAAGGGGTTATTGTTCCTCAATTCAGATTTGTTCCATGTTCGAATTAATGGTTCGTTTGTATTTGGAAAGAGACTGGGACTTAGCAGCACGACATTCAGCGGAGGCGCGCAGTACATTCCAGATAGAGAGACCGAGTGAATATTACAGCGGAGACTCGGACTCCATGTCGCTCGGTTGTTATTGATGATGGGATTCCCGGTCCTGCGAATATTAAAGAGAGCCAGGGAGCAGTTCCATAAGGTGGTCGGCCGAGAATTGATCGTCTTTCTCAAAAGCAATTAGAGCTCAATGTGAAGTCTCGATAGAATACGAACATCTGGGATGCGGTGATTGATTTGCAGTTGTGTGTGTGATGTGCGTCGCATTATCCCTTTTTTTGTACTTTGCATATACTCTGAACACCCCCCCCCCCACCCCACCCCCTTAAGAGACGTTAGCTAGAGAGGAAATGTCATGAAGATAATACATATGGCATACAAACGCACTGTCCATACACGCTTAAACGCGTGTATATGTGTGAGTATGTGAGTATTTTTTTCTTTCTTTCTGCCTTTTTTTACTTCTTTTACGATGGTCACAATGGGTTCTGTTTACACACAAATGTTCGCAGAGATATATGTTAAAAATGCTTGAGAAATGCATGCAGATACGAACGCCTCGGATTGCACACTCCACCCGTCGTTATAAACACATCGTAGACGGCATCTCTCTCTCCCTCCTTCCCCCCCCTCTCTCTCCCTCCCTCTCCCCTCTCCCTCTCTCTCTCTGTCCCTCCCTCCCCCACTCTCCCTCTCTCTCTCTCTCCCTCCCTCCCTCCCTCTCCTTCTCTCTCTCTCTCTGTCTCTCCCTCCCTTCCCCTCTCTCTCTCCCTCCCCCTCTCTCTCTCTCTCTCTCTCTCTCTCTCTCTCTCTCTCTCTCTCTCTCTCTCTCTCTCTCTCTCTCTCTCTCTCTCTCTCTCTCTCTCTCTCTCCTTCACTTACACTCACTCACTCAACCTCTCTCTCTCTCTCTCTCTCTCTCTCTCTCTCTCTCTCTCTCTCTCTCTCTCTCTCTCTCTCTCTCTCTCTCTCTCTCTCTCTCTCTCTCTCTCCTTCACTCTCTCTCACTCAACCTCTCTCTCTCTCTCCCTTCACTTTACTCTCACTCACTCAACCTCTCTCTCTCTCCTTCACTCACTCACTCACTCTCCCCCTCTCTTTCTTACTCTCTCTTTCACTCTCCCCTCCCCCTCCCCTCCCCTCCCCCTCCCTCCCTCCCCCCTCCCCTTGTCGCAGCTCGGTATGTCGCGATCATGTCGGCGTTACTGAGTTCGGTTCGGCGAGTTTTAATTACCTGGGTTAACGACAAGGCGGCATAACACCACCCACACCACCCTCTCCCCTTTTTATCTCTCTCTCTCTCGCTCTCTCTCTCTCTCTCTCTCTCTCTCTCTCTCTCTCTCTCTCTCTCTCTCTCTCTCTCTCTCTCTCTCTCTCTCTCTCTCTCTCTCTCTCTCTCTCTCTCTCGCTCTCTCGCTCTCTCGCTCTCTTTTCCTCTTTCCTCCTCCTCTTTCCCCCCTCCCATTCCTTCCCCTCCTCCTCCTCTTCCAAATCCTCGTCCTCCCCTTCTTCCTCCACCCTCCTTCTTTCCTCCTTCTTCCTCCCCTCCTTCTTCTTCTTCTTCTTCTTCTTCTTCTTCTTCTTCTTCTTCTTCTTCTTCTTCTTCTTCTTCTTCTTCTTCTTCTCCTTCTCTTTCTTCTCCTTCTCTTTCTCCTTCTTCTCCCTCACCTTCTCCTTCTCCTTCTCCCTTCTCCTTCTCCTTCTCCTTCTCCTCCTCCTCCTCCTCCTCCTCCTCTCCTCCTCCTCCTCCTCCTCTCCTCCTCCTCCTCCTCTCCTCGTCCCTCCCCTCTCTCCTCCTCCTCCTCCTCCTCCTCTCCTACTCCTCTCCTCCTCCTCCTCCTCCTCCTCCTCCTCCTCGTCACGGACATTTTATTTAAAGTCCATATTCTGTACCAGAAGGAAATCGGTGCTGTGGAGGTCTTCAGTCAAGTAACATAATTGAATTACCGCATTCCGCACGCAGATCCGGCTCAGCACCAATCTCTTAAAAGATACCCATTAATTTTTGTTACTGTCTACCCAAAATATGTATTTTTAAAAACTTAATCTTGCAGACAACCTAGCAAAAGAGTAAATACATACATATATATGTATAGATAAAGATTTACTTAATCTTGCAGACAACCTAGCAAAAACAGTACATACATACATATATAGAGAGAGATAAAGATTTACTTAATCTTGCAGACAAACTAGCAAAAACAGTACATACATACATATATATACAGCATTTATATAAAGATAAAGATTTAAAAATTGTATAGATTGATAAACAACAAACATGATAAAAAGAAGCTAAGCATCCAATAAAGGCAGACGAAGACATAAACCTGAGATAAGCCTTACAAGACGACAATAGCCTCGAGGGAGATTAAAAAAAAAAAAAAAAAAAAAAAAATGCGGTCTCGGTTTCATCCCGACATCGATCTTAAAGATGGCGAAGAGATTGTTTTAACTTGTTGGGAAATGGAAATTGGCTTCCGGGAATGAGATTAAGGATAATTTCATGTGTGTACGTGTTTGTGTGTGTGTGTGGTCGGTGGTGTGTGCGACGTTGCTGTGGTGTACATCGGCCGCGTAAAAGGTCTCGTTTAGCTTAGCAAAAAGGGCTTTGTGGATGGGCCTTTACAAGCCGCGTAAAGTGTGTCATAGCAGGAGCTTTTGAAGTTATCTAAGAGGATGCCGTGTCATGATAAAGACCTCTTTTTTTATTACATGCAGCAAAAGTAAAGAATGGCGTGTGTCATGGCGCCATAATGAAGCAGCGAGGCGGAGAGATTATGGCAGGCGTTGGAGACATTCGCTTTTGCCAGACATGTCCTTAACCAGACCCCCCCCCTCCCTCCTTCCTTCCTACTCGCAGCCCCCCTCCCCCCGTCCACCTTGCACGTCCTACCTCCCTCCATCTTGCCCGACCGCCCCCCCTCTCCCGTCCCCTCCTGCACAACCGGTTATGAATGAATGTTTTATGTGTGACACAGGTGAAGGTGGACATGCCCGGCCGTGTGTGGGGACTGACGTGCACACGATTCTCCACCCCCCCCCCCATCCTGCCAATGCCCATTCCCCCGTCCTCCTCCTCCTCCCACTGCCCCCAGTCCATCCCCTTTCCCCCTGTGCTTCCCTCCCCCCTGTGCATCCCCCTTCCCCCATGTGCATCCCCCTCCCCTGTGCATCCCCCTTCCCCCTATGCATCCCCTTCCCCCATGTGCATCCCCCTCCCCCCTGTCCATCCCCTTTCCCCCCCATTGCATCCCCCTCCCCCATTGCATCCCCCTCCCCCCACTGTACATTCCCCTCCCCCCCTATGCACCCCCACCCCCTCCAGTACCCGAACGACTCGAGGGCAGAGACACACACAGACAGACAGACAGCGAGAGAGCGAAAGAAACGTGTTAGCGATACCCCGGCCGATTTATGGAGCGACTCGGATAGATCGGGAGATAAAGAGGGAAAAAGCTGCCGATAATTTTGCGCTTGTAGTTGGTGCCTTTATGCTGTTGTTCTGGCGGGGAGAACAACGGCGGGTTTTAATTAGAATCATTTGGGATTAGATAGTCGAGTGAGATGGTTAGTTAGGGAGGCGGCGTGACGAGGGTTATGTAATTCGTGTGTGAAATGTAACTGTTGCCAGCGCTTTCTTTTTCGCTGGGGGTATATAGCCTTGCAGATCCTATGTAAAAAAAAACGATAATAATAAATAAAGCGAATAAATAGATAAATAAGGAGGAAAAGGATACTAAGATACGAAACATGATGCTTGCCGGACTTTCCCTCCAGCGAGGTGCGCGGAGGGGAACGGCGTCTTCCCAGCGGACGCCGTTACGAAACGACCGCGGATTTGGGCAACGCTCCTCCGACTCCGGCGTCCAAAGCGGCAAGCAGCATCGATTATCCCGGCCGCAGCTGATGATGGTGCTTCCCCGGGATCCTGCGCAGGGACGTGGCGAGGCCGTTAAGACTGGGAATAACTTGATAATGGGCCGGCGGGCGAGGGGGCGAGGGGGATTAGCATGGGCTGCGTCGCCGCGGTGCCCCGTCTTCGCTCCCGCCCCGAGATGTGCAAGTCGCCGCCGCCGCCGCCGCTGTTTCGCGTGGGTCGTTTCCCTGCGGAGAGGAGTTGTGTGCCTGGGAGAGAGGGAGGGGAAGGGAAAGGGAAAGGGAGAGGGAGAGAGACAAGAGAGAGAGAGAGAAGATGGAGAGAGAGAGAGAGAGAAGATGGAGAGAGAGGGGAGAGAGAAGAAAGAGGAGATGGAGAGAGAGAGAGAGACAGAGAAAGAAAGAAAGAAAGAGAGAGGGGTGCCTGGTTGGGGTGTGTGTGTGGAGGATTGGGCGTCGGTGATGAAAGCCAAGGCGTTTCGCGGCGCTCACTCATCCAAAGGGCACAACTGTCACCTAAATCTGCTTGCTTGCTTCGTGGTCCGAGTCTCCCCCTCGTCGCTTCCAAAGGGAAAGAAAGAGAGAGGAGGTGGGAAGGAGAGAGAGAGAGAGGGTGGGAGGGAGAGAGAGAGAGAGAGGAAGGGAGAGGGGGAGAGGAAGGAAGTAAGGAAAGAAAGGAGGGAGAGAGAGAGAGACAGAGACAGACAGGCAGACAGAGAAATTTTGTGATGTCTCCGAGAAGAGCGCAATTTAATCGACCAGTTTCTCTCCGGATCTTGCTTCCAACGTGGAGACTCCTCCTCTCAGTAGTAATAATTTACCTTGTTTTCACCCTTCTCTCCCCACGCCCCCGAAAATCGCGTTCGAAGAAGATACCGAATGGAAAGGAAAGTATGATCCCCCTTTACCCCTTCCCCTCCCGTCTCCCCTTCCCCTTCCCCTTCCCCTTCCCTTCTTCCCTCCTCCTCCTTCCCTTCCCTTCTCCCCTTCCCCTTCCCCTTCCCTTCTTCCCTCCTCTTCCATCCCTTCCCTTCTCCCCTACCCCCTTCCCTCCATCTCCCTTCCCCTTCCCCTACCCATCGTTTCCCTCCCTCCCCTCCCCCACCCTTCCCCCTCCCTTCCCCCTCCCCTCCCCCACCCTTCCCCCTCCCCTCCCCCACCCTTCCCCCCAGCCCTAACACCCCTGGACCCCCCCTTTCCCCCTCCCTCTCCGGCCCTACGCTGGAGTAACGCTCAAGCATTCCTCTCCGGGCTGCTTGCTTGAATACTGATCCCCGGGTCTGGCCTCCGCGCCGCGCCGTGGGATCCCAGCGCTTGGCTTTTGTTTTGCTTCATTATCCTCGGCGGAGACAATTCATGTGCCGGGGGGAGAGGGTGGGAGGAGGAGGAGGAAGGGGGTGGGTGGGTGGGTGGGAGTTGGGGGTGGAGGAGGAGGAGGAGGAGGGTGGGGAGTGGGAGTCGGTGGAGGAGGAAGAGGGTGGCTGGGAGGGGTGGTGGAGGGGAAGGAGGAGGAAGGGGAGGAGTAGGGGGAAGGGATGGATGGGATGGTGAGGGGTGTAGGAAAGGGGGAAAGGGGTAGGAGGGAGAGGGGAGGAAGGGGGATGCTGACAGCCTTCAAGCAGCACGAAAGCGGATTTCAGGGAATAAGGCGTGGCGACGCAGAGAGAGAGAGAGAGAGAGAGAAAGAAAGAGAGAGAGAGGGAGAGGATAGAAGGAAGAGGAGTGTAAGGAAAAGGGAGAAGGAAGGGATGAAGATAAAGACGAATTACAGAAGGGAGAAGGGGAGAGAAAAGGAGAGATGGATAATGGAAATGATCAAGGGAAGCTTGCAAGTAAGAAGCAAAATTGAAGGGAAGAAAAAACAACATAGAAATGGAATAAATTAAGAGAATGACGAAGCAAGAAGAGAGAGAGAGTGAGAGAGAATAAAAGAGAGAGAGAGAGAATGAAAGAAAGAGAGAGAGAGAGTGAGAAAGAATGAAAGAGAGAGAGAGAGAGAGAGAATGAAAGAAGGGAGAGAGAGAGAGAGAGAGAGAGAGAGAGAGAGAGAGAGAGAGAGAGAGAGAGAGAGAGAGAGAGAGAGAGAGAGAGAGAGAGAGAGAGGAAAGAAGAAGCAACAGCACTGGCGCGCAAATTATTATGCATTTGGTGTCGCGTCTGCCCGTCACGACCTACCGCTTGGATCCGCACTGTGCCGCTCGCCTCTCGGTCTCTTCTCGCCTCTCCTCCGTCTCGCCTCTTCCTTTCCTCGTTTACGTAGCCATCCCCTTTTCCCATTCCTTCCTCTTCCTCTCCTTTCTCCCCCTCCCTTCCTCCTCCTCGCCTCTCCCTTCTCCCCTTCTTACCCCCCTTCTTCCTCCTCCTTCCCCTTCCCCTCGCCCTTCCCTTTCGTCTCTCTTCCTTCGCTCTTCTTTTCTCGTTCCCGGTCCTTCGGTACTCCCTCCTCGCCTCTCTTATTTTGTCTCGCCTCCTTCGCGTCTCTCTTCTTCGCCTCTGCTTCGCCCTTCTCTTCTCACCTCTCCTCCTTTGCCTCTGCTTCGTCTCGCCTCATCTTTGCCTGTCCTTCACTTCTCCCTTCTTCTCTTTTCCTCCTTGGCCTCTCCTCCTTCGTCTTTCCCCTTTTCACCTCTCCTCATTCGCCTCTCCCTCCACGCCTCTCCTCCTTTTCCTTCTCCCTTCTTCGCTCTTCCCTTCTCACCTCTCCCTCCTCGCCTCGCGCTTTCTTCGCCTTTCCTTCTCTCTAGCTTTCGTTCTTTATTTACATATGTTCTTTTGTTTAATTTTACGTTTTTCTCAGCCCTTTTCTCTTCCTTTCCCCTCTCCCTCTTTTCTCTTTTTTTCTCCCTTTCTCTTTCTCTCCTCCCGTTACTCCCACTCTCTCCCTCCGCGCTTTCCTTCTCCTTTCCCTTCCCTTTCCCTCTCCATCTCTCTCTCTCTCTCTCTCTCTCTCTCTCTCTCTCTCTCTCTCTCTCTCTCTCTCTCTCTCTCTCTCTCTCTCTCTCTCTCTCTCTCTCTCTCTCTCTCTCTCTCTCTCTCTCTCTCTCTCTCTCTCTCTCTCTCTCTCTCTCTCTCTCTCTCTCTCTCTCTCTCTCTCTCTCTCTCTCTCTCTCTCTCTCTCTCTCTCTCTCTCTCTCTCTCTCTCTCTCTCTCTCTCTCTCTCTCTCTCTCTCTCTCTCTCTCTCTCTCTCTCCTCTCTCTCTCTCCTCTCTCTCTCTCTCCTCTCTCTCTCTCTCCTCTTTCCTCTCTCCTCTCTCCCTCCCTCTCTCCCTCCCTCTCTCTCTCCCTCTCCATCTCTGCCTCCCTCCCTCCCTCCGTCTTACACACACCAACACACACTCACTCAGTCTACCTCTTCATCTATTAATCTCACAGTATCTCCCTCACCGTCTCCCCCAACCCGATAATTCACACTCGAAATCTCATAGAAATTGGAATGCTAATGGTAGCGTACCCCCCCCCCCTTCATCCCCACCTCCACCCCTCCTCCTTGAGCGAAGCATCTCCTTCACGTGACCCAAGGACGAGCTTCGAGGCCCCGTTGTCCGCAGGCGAGGGCCGGAAGGGGCGTGGGAATCGAGCGCGGGTGGGGGAGTGGGTGAGTGGGGAGGGTCCAGCGATGGTGGGGGTGGAGGGTGGGGTGACGGGGTTGAGGATATTTTTTTTACTTTTTATTTTATTTTATTTATTATTTTTTATTTATTTGTCTTTTTTG
>NC_091566.1:30007163-30012163 GCF_042767895.1 Penaeus vannamei | reverse complement strand
TTATTATTATTATTATTATTATTATTATTATTATTATTATTATTATTATTATTATTATTATTATTATTATTACCATTGTTTTTTTTACATTATTATGATTATCACTTCCACCGAAGCTGGAGGGATTTACTTGATTAGATTTGGGTACAGATTAGGTATCAGATTAAATAATTCGTCTCCTGTGGTTTGAATTTAATTTTCTTTTGGTATCTTTAGCAACTTTTGTTTTCGTTATTATTTCGGTATGATCATTGTTATTGTTGTTACTGAATGTTCTGTATGATTGAGAAATTATGTGATTTTAAGCCCTTTTTGTTGTTGTTTTGCCGTGAATAGTTTTTTTGTGGCTCAGGTTATCTCACATTCGTTGAGTTATTTCCTGTTTAAGTAACGGAGAAGATGGTTTGTCTTTCACAGGACCCAGGTTGGTTTGCAGATCCTTAGGCAGTTGACAAAGTAGTCTGGCGGATGAAGGAACAGGAGGGTTCCAAGACTTATTACGGCAGTAATAAAGCATACATACATGTGTGTGTGTGTGTGTGTGTGTGTGTGTGTGTGTGTGTGTGTGTGTGTGTGTGTGTGTGTGTGTGTGCTTGTTTGTGTGTATGTAGATGTGTGTGTGTGTGTTTGTTTATTTGTTAATTTGCATTATTATATTCTTATGCATATGTATATGTATATATACAAACGAAATAAATCCTTATTGTTTTATGTGTCTCGTTGCGGGAAGAATCGGATTATGCAAACTGTATGGAAATGAAGAGGGAAACAGAACCTCGTGGAAGATCTTGAAGATATCCTTATCAATATGTATGTCTTCTCCTTCTCCTTTTCTTTTTCTCCCTATCTCCCCACATTCTTTCTTTCACTTCTCCCACACCCTCCCTCCTTCCTTAATCCTCCCTTTCCCACTCTTCCTTTTTCCTTTCTTCTCTCCCCTATTCTTTCTCTCTTTCATCTATTCTTCTCTTCTCATCTCTCCTCTCCCATGCCTTCCTCTTCTCATTTCCTTTCCTTTCCGTTACTCTCCTCCCCTATCCTGCTTTCTTTTCTCTTCATCTCATTTCATTTCAACTCATCTCCTTTCCCTCCCCTCCCCTTCCCTTCCCTTCCTTCCTTCCCTTCCCTTCCCTTCCCTTCCCTTCCCTTCCCTTCCCTTCCCTTCCTTCCTTCCTCCCCTCCCCTCCCTCCTTCCTCTCCCCTCCCCTCCTTTTCTATTCTCTCCGGTGCTCTTTCTACCCTGTGTTATTTTCTCTTCTACTCTCATCTCATCTCACTCATTTCCTCTCCCCTCCACTCCACTTCACACGCCCTTGACTTTTCCAGGTAACCTTCTCCTCCTCCTTCTCTCCTCATCTTCTCCCTCCTCCTCCCTTCTTCCATTTTCTCCTTCCATTCTTCTTCCTCCCCCTCTTCCTTCCATTCTAGTCCTCCTCTTCCTAATCCTAATCCTCCTTTCCTCCTTCCTCCTCCTACTACTACTCCCCCACCCCCACCCCCCCCCCTCCTCCTCCTCCTCCTCCTCCTCCTCCTCCTCCTCCTCCTCCTCCTCCTCCTCCTCCTCCTCCTCCTCACAAGCGTCACCTGCTCCACGCCTCGTTGCGTGTGCCTCGTTTCTTGTTGATTCCATATTGTTATATTATTATTATATTATTATTGTTGTTATTATTACCATTATTAACATTATTATTTTCTCTATTACCATTAAATTTGTTATTGATGTTGGTGTAATATTGTAATATTGGTCTCCTTATTGCAGTTATCTTTGCCAGCATCTTCATCGTTAATTTCATTATAATCGTTCATATTATTGTAACAGCGGTAGTCGTTGTTGGTTAGGTTAGGTTAGGTTAGTTGGGTTGGGTTGGGTTGGGTTGGGTTGGGTTGGGTTGGGTTGGGTTGGGTTGGGTTGGGTTGGGTTGGGTTAGGTTAGGTTAGGTTAGGTTAGGTTAGGTTAGGTTAGGTTGGGTTGGGTTGGGTTGGGTTGGGTTGGGTTGGTTTGGTTTGGTTGGTTGGTTAGGTTAGGTTAGGTTAGGTTAGGTTAGGTTAGGTTAGGTTAGGTTAGGTTAGGTTAGGTTAGGTTAGGTTAGGTTAGGTTAGGTTAGGTTAGGTTAGGTTAGGTTGGTTTGGGTTAGGTTGGGTAAGGTTGGGTTAGGTTAGGTTGGTTGGGTTGGGTTGGATTGGGTTGGGTTGGGTTAGGTTGGGTTGGGATAGGTTGGGTTAGGTTGGGTTGGGTTAGGTTGGGCTAGGTTAGGTTAGGTTAGGTTAGTTGGGTTAGGTTGGGTTGGGTTAGGTTAGGTTGGGTTAGGTCGGTTGGGTTGGGTTAGGTTGGGTTGGGATAGGTTGGGTTGGGTTAGGTTGGGTTAGGTTAGGTTAGGTTAGGTTAGGTTAGGTTAGGTTAGGTTGGATTGGGATAGGTTGGGTTGGGATAGGTTGGGTTGGGTTAGGTTGGGTTGGGTTAGGTTGGGTAAGGTTAGGTTAGGTTAGGTTAGGTTAGTTGGGTTGGGTTAGGTTGGGTTGGGATAGGTTGGGTTAGGTTAGTTGGGTTGGGTTAGATTGGGTTGGGTTGGGTTAGGCTGGGTTAGATTAGGTTAAGTTGGGTTAGGTTAGGTTAAGTTGGGTTAGGTTGAGTTAGGTTAAGTTGGGTTAGGTTAGGTTAAGTTGGGTTAGGTTGGGTTGGGTTAGGTTAGGTTGGGTTAGGTTAGGTTGGGTTGGGTTAGGTTAGGTTAGATTGGGTTAGATTAGGTTAGGTTGGGTTTAGGTTAGGTTTAGGTTCGGTTGGGTTGGGTTAGGTTTAGGTTAGTTTAGGTTAGGTTGAGTTAGGTTAGGTTAGGTTAAGTAAATATATATAGGTAAATTTATCAATAAATTTCGATTCGGTTAGGTTGGGTTGGGTTAGGTTAGGTTTGGTTGGGTTAGGTTGGGTTAGGTTAGGTAAGGTTTAGGTTGGGTTGGTTAGGTTGGGTTAGGTGAGGTTAGGTTAGGTTAGGTTAAGTAAATATATATAGGGAAATTTATCAATAAAACAAATATTAGATATATATACACATATGTATGTAATATACGTGTTTATGTATATGATTGTGTATGTATTTTCTTTTTTCTTTCGTTTTTTCTAAAATAATCATTATTGCAGTATAGTTAATCGAGGCTATCGCAGATTGCAACACGGAAGAGCGCTGTTGTTGCTGCAAGATGATGGACGTGGCAGAGCTCCTCAATGTGTGTGGTCGCTCTTTTTTTTTTTTTTTTTTTTTTCTTATCCATCTCTTCTTTCAGATCGCGTGTTCACCCTGATCCCGACTGCCCCCTACAGGATAATTGGCATCACGCATCTCTCTCTCTCTCTCTCTCTCTCTCTCTCTCTCTCTCTCTCTCTCTCTCTCTCTCTCTCTCTCTCTCTCTCTCTCTCTCTCTCTCTCTCTCTCTCTCTCTCTCTCTCTCTCTCTCTCCTTCTCTCCCTACTCCCTATTTCCTTCTCTCTCTCTCTCTTTCCATCTCTGTCTCTCTTTCCTTTCCTGTTTGTGGTGTTTTGTGGTTTGAGGGAGGGGTTGGGATGGGGGTGTTTTGTTAAAGAGGTTTGTGTGTTTGTGTGTGTGTGATCTCTCTCTCTCTGCTTTGCCTGTGTCCATTAACGCGAGGGTGCCCTTCATTCGCAGGATGTGAGCGGGGCGATCCTGCTGGAGAGGCAAGCCCGCGAGGAGGTCGCCCTGCTGACGAAGGAACTGGAGCGCTCGAAGACCCAGCTGCAGGAGGCCGAGAAGTGCATCGCCGTCTACAACAAGAAGCTGCAGGACCTCGTGCAGAACTACGCCGCTCTGTCGCCCGTCATCGGTAAGGCTCTCCTGGGGCGGGCGTTCTCCTGTTGGTCTGTTTGTTTGTCTCTCTTTCTCTTTCTTTTTCTTTTTTCTATCTCTCTTTCTCTTTCTCTTTAATGTTTCTCTCTCTCTCTCTCTCTCTCTCTCTCTCTCTCTCTCTCTCTCTCTCTCTCTCTCTCTCTCTCTCTCTCTCTCTCTCTCTCTTTCTTCTCTCTCTCTCTCTCTCTCTCTCTCTCTCTCTCTCTCTCTCTCTCTCTCTCTCTCTCTCTCTCTCTCTCTCTCTCTCTCTCTCTCTCTCTCTCTCTCTCTCCTCTCACGCCCCCTTCCAAAAAGGCCGAAGCTGGCATAAGCGCATCACGTCCGTGCACCGCCAGCCACCTGGGGCCAAATGGTCAGCCAATACTGCCAAGGTGAATCGATTTTATTGTCAGGCTAGAATGCGACTCCGCTCCTCCCCTCCCTCCCCTCCCCATCCCGCTCTTCCCCTCCCCTCCCCGCTCTTCCCCTCCCCTCCCCTCCCCTCCCCTCCGCTAATATCCGACCGCCGACGAGCCCTGCGGTGGCTGCGGCTGCGGCGTGGACGGAGCGAATGATCGATTCCGCTGCGGAATGTGACAGCTTGGACGCTCCGTTGCGAGGAATTTCCGAGCGTCGCCGTGGGTGGCAAGGGGCGTCGTTGGTTTGTATGGGCGGGGGATGGGTAGTGAAGGATATCTTATTATGGGAGCTTGCGTCGTATGAGGGATTTGTAAGTAGGAAGTATGAGGGATTTTAGAAGGAAGTATGAGGGATTCGAGTAGGAAGCATCAAGGTTAGTCGAAGCGGGGCCGGAATTCGCTGGTACTCGAGGATAGACAGGCAAGGACGAGGCTGTCGACGCGAGGACAGTAGCGCCAGGGGGGCAAGGGGTTGGCAGGGCGTGATTGGGAAGACAGGGCAGCGGGAGCAAGTAGCAGCAGGTTGTGAATAGCCACAACCGCGGAAATGTCTTGTTACCTCGCCGACATTTCCTCTGGAATGCCACCCCAAGTCAGCGTAATATGACGATGGCTGCGGTATGCATTTTGACCAAGCAGTTTGGATAAAAAGAAAAAAAAAAAACGCTGGGGTCGAACGAGGGAGGGAGGGAGGAAAATAGAAAATGTTTCAGTCTTCAGTGAATTATTTAGATTGATTGCGTCA